>NC_089792.1:26944599-26957099 GCF_040412425.1 Macrobrachium rosenbergii | reverse complement strand
TAACATATATTTTTATCCCAAAAACGATGTCTTTTGTTCTTATGTATTGCTTGAATATCAGTCTACCCTTGAATAACACTAAACTTTCATCCACAACAAGTTTTTTGGAAGGGATAAAATATTTTTGAATCTTTCCCTTACCATTTCCAAGACATCTCTTATTTTCCACAGTCTATCATTACTTTTTCTATCCTCATCTCATTGTCAGAAATGCAAGAATCGATATATATCCTGATATCTGTCACGTGGCATGAAATTTCCATATATCGCGTATATATGTATGCATCTGTTGCCCAGTAATCCCTCATACGATGCTTGATGTATGAGGCATTAGTAACGTGAGAGCCAGGAACACTATCATTTCTTGGAGACAAACATCCACCCATTTCTTCATCTTCGATGTACCAGGAGGCCTGTCACATGTGAGGAGCGAGTGATACCGATTGGTTTCATCGATCATGACTTGCACTATATCATCGCCGATGAATTTCAAAATAATCGGATTCTTCACCATATTAGAGTCGAGGTCAAAATCTAGCGTCACTCCTGCTGAACCACCAAAAACATAATCATGAGGAACAAAATTACGCCCATCAGTCCAACCGCCATCTTCTGTATAATATAGCCGACCCATGTGTTCAACACCACGTCCGCCTCCCCTTCCCCGATGAACTGCAGAGGAAGAGGATCCCACCCTCCCCGTTGCCTGCAGCGCGGGCGAACGGACCCTCTGCCTTTGAGAATGTCTTCTTCAGCATCAATTATTTCGGCTTGATAAGCATCACTATCATCACTACTACTATCAGTTTCTTGCTGACGATATGTAGATGGAATCATTCAGTTCCTCATCACCACTTTCATCAGCCCATCCCAAGCCTTCTCGAGAACGTTCTCGTGAATCAGACTCGCCCCATAGCTATCACTATCGTGGAATTCTTCCAACAATTTCAAAGTTTCATTGATTTTTTGGTCGTTAGGGGCCTCTGTTTACTACTAATTTTTTCTTACTAGTAGAAGAATCTTTGACAAAAGTATCACTATCATCCGAGTTTTGCAGTGCGCACTTTCAAGACCGAAAGTTTGGTTGGGGTCAAAAGAAAATGATCCATGACCTTCCATAGCCGATGCTTGGAGACTACTGATCGCTCTCATTCAGCTCTCAGAGGTGGTGTATGGTGATCTATGGGTTGCCAATTTGTCAAAAATACTCTAGAGGTGTATTGAGCAGAAAAATTGCGCTAATTCCATTCAAAACATTTGGCAGGCGGGATTGAAATCTTTCAGAAAGATACCGGACTCTGCCACAGAGTTAATTTAAATCTTTCAGGAAAGATACCGGACTGGGAAGTTAAGTGAAGTTTAAAAAGTTTGGTCGATTTTCAGGGCTAGCTACCAGCCCCAACAAGTGTTCAGCTGTGATGAAACAGGACTTTTTTGGAAGAAGATGCCAAAGAAGACCTACATATGTTACATCCGAAGAAAAGAAAATGTTACGGCCAGAACGGGGCCACTAGAGTCATCGTGACGTTCATGTGGTTGCAGAACTTGTTGAGGACTTCTCGCATCATGCAGGAAGGTATAAAGATCCTTGTTCGACCAGTCTTATAGCATGGCGTCCCTCGCCCATGCTAGAGGGTCTGGTACTGGAGAGCAAAAGAATGATAGGCGATGATTCTTGGACATCGCAAACAGATCTATAAGAGGTCCTCCCCACAGCTTCCACAGATCCTTGCACACCTGTGGATGAAGAGTCCACTCTGTGGGGAGCACCTGACTGACGGCTCAAACCCGTCCGCAAGGACATTGAGCTTGGCCTGGATGAACCGGTCACCAACTTGGTCCAGTTGTGATCTGCCCCTAAAAGGAGCGTTCTCGCTGCTTCGTAAAGGGAAAATGAATGACTCCCCCCTTGCTTCTTTATATACGTTAGGGCCATAGTATTGTCTAACTGTACGGTCACTACCTGACTGCGGACTATTGAAGCAAAATATTGAAGATCCAGCCGAATTGCCTTCAGCTCCTTGAGGTTAATGTGCCATTGAATCTGCTCCTGGGACCAAGCTCCTGATGCTTCTTGCATGCCTAGAAGCGCTCCCCAACCCAGATCTGACACGTTTGCATGTATGTCTAGGTTGGGGTTCAAAGGAAGAAGGGAATTCCCTTCTGAAAGCCTGCCTTCTGACTTCCACCAACAGAGATCCTCCTTGATTTCTTGAGATATCAGGGAGACGAATGTGTCTGGATGAGCTTTCCTGTCCCAGCTGGCCTGCAGATAAAACTGAACGAGTTCTCATATTTCATATTTTCTATGTTAAGCCTAAACCTTTCGACCCTAAAAGTGGTTCATCCCTTTAATCCCTGGACCAATCACAGTTTAGGTCTACTTTTCCATCCGCATGTAGAGACAAAATGATCGTAAATTCCAATTGTAAACCAGCAGTCACTTGAAAATGCCACAGAGTGGAGAAACAGCTGTCATGACAGAAAACAATAAATGGAACAGAGAAGTTTATGTGTTCTCCGATATTGATGCCTGAAAATCAGATAAAACTCCGATATGAAGATTCCAGTAAAAGACTCATTGATGCCACAAAAGCAATTGCTTTCAATGAAAACATATATACCTGTACAGGAAGCCCCCTGTTAATGGTGATCTGGTTTTAAGGGGCTTGTCTAGCAATGAAAATTGGCAATTTTCGGCGTCGAAAAGTGCCAATTTCTGCTTACCGCCGCCGATAATTGGGTATTGGCACCGATAATCGAAAATCGGTACTTTCGGTGCTGATAAGCCCCGAAATTCACAAAAAAAAAATGTGAAAATCGCTGATTTTCAGCGTCGAAAAGTGCCAGTTTCTGCTTATTGCCACTGATAATTGGGTATTGGCACCAGTAACCGAAAATCGGCACTTTTCGGTGCCGATAAGCCCTGAAATTCGCCGAAAAAGCGTGAAAATCACTAATTTACGGTTATCATCACACCCTCAGAACAAAAACCCTGCCGATAACCGGGGACTGCCTGTATATATATATGTGTGTGTGTGCAAATATAAAAGATGAACAAAGTTATGTCACCATGGTGACGAGCAACTGACTTTAGATAAGGGAGGGAGCGTTTAGTTAAGGAGGGAAGGAGAAGAGACCGTAAAAACACTACTGTACTGTATGTACGTAAAAGCAGTAATAATACGCATAAAAAAAATAAGAGAATAAATTTAATGATACAATATAAAAACAATCAAATGCAATACAGGAACAATAAAAAATCGATAGAGAACCTTACCTCGAGCAAGTGTTTGGCACAGCGCTAGTGAGGCAGTAGAGAGGTGAGGGAGGGGATGGTGGTGGGTTATCGGGTGGGGAATGGGGGTTCACTTCCCATTGACTTCCCAGATGTGCCACTGGGACTGGGCTTGGTTGATTTTTCTTTTTCACTGTGTTTCACCCGTTTGCTCTCACTTAAGCTTGATTCGCCCAAATCACTTCTTTTTGTTACAGTAAAATACCTATCGAGTGACAGTTGCTTTTTGCGATTTTTTATCACTGTAAAAACAAACTGGCACTGCATTCTGCTTTTGTGAGCTTTGGATTGTTTGTTTCTACAAATTTCCTTAGATTTTCCCACATTTCACACCACTTCCTGATTCCTGTGGATGACAGTGGCGAAGTCAGCACTGTTTGCTCCCCATCCTCGGATGAAGAAAGTTCCTCTAACTCACCTCTCTGTCTTTTCGAGCATCTCCTTCAATTCAACCACTGTCAACTCCTTGTGCTCATCAATCAGTTCGTTTATGTCTTCATGGTCTACCTCCAGCACCATGGTTTTGCCATATGACATGATCTCCTCTACAGTTTGGTCCTCATGAACGAAACCTTCGATGTCATGTTCAAGAATGCAGTCAGGCCATAGTTTTCTCCATGCAGAATTGAGCATTCTTTTTGTGATGCCCTGCTATGGGTTTTTATTAATGAGCTTTTTACGCAGCCGATTTATATCAAAATGCTCCTTCCAAAACTCCAGGGTTAGGTTCATTGCTTTGAGTAACCTAGAAGCATCTTTGAAACAGAGCCTGTATATATATATATATATATATATATATATATATATATATATATATATATATATATATATATATATATATATATATATATATATATATATATATATATATATATATATATATATATATATATAATAATGTGTGTGTATAACTGAATCATTTAAAAATATGGAACGTGATGAATATATAAATAAAGATAAAATCCTTAAAGGAAACGGAAACACTGGAGTGCTGTGAGGCCTTTCTGACACTAGTCCTTTACATTTTTAGACTGAAGAAATATAAAAGTATGTTTACAAAGAAAGCTCATATAAATGACAGATGGGGATTATAAAGGAAACATATGTACCTGGAATCCAACACAATTGAAGAATTAGTAGAACTGCCAAAACAGGATTAAATATTTAAAGAGGTTTTTATAAAGGATTAGGATCAACCGTTCAGAAGCAGGGACAGGACAATTAAAAGATTATACAGGTTCAGCCTGACAACCTAAAAAAACATTTTTTTTTTTTTTTGTACAACAATAATTTTTTTTTTTTTTTTTGTAAAACAATAATAACTTTTTGCAAGATGAACATTTTTACAAATAAAAAAAAGTGCTACTAATTCTTCAATTGTGTTGGATTCCAGGTACATATGTTTCCTTTATAATCCCCATCTGTCATTTATATGAGCTTTCTTTGTAAACATACTTTTACATTTCTTCAGTCTGCTAAGTAAAGGACTGGTGTCGAAAGGCCTCGTCACCACTCAAGTGTTTCCGATTTTCTTGGGATTTTATCTTTATTTATTTATATATATTGTACATATATATATATATATATTGTACATATATATATATATATATATATATATATATATATAATATATATATATATATAAATATATATATATATATATATACAGTAGAACCTGAAGGTCCTCGACGCTAATTCGTTCCAGAAGAAGTGTATAGATTCGATTTTGTCGAATTCTGGGTTAATTTCTCCCATAAGAAATAACTGAAAATGGATTAATCCATTCCTGACCACCAGTCATTACCCCAACTTTATTTTTTTATACAAAACTTTACACAAATTACAATTAAATAAGTTCAGAGTTGAATAACTTACCGTATCAGAAGCACTTTTTACATTTATAAATGCATACTGTATAAAAAATTGGCCTATGACCAATGCACATTAACAATGATAGACCGAAAAGCCATAGGCTAGACTAGGTAGCCTATAGGCACTACCAGAATGTACTGCAACGGGTACACATGAAAACTGTTGTTAATAATGATAACATGAAAACAAGCAGACTATCACATTGAATTGATAATACAGTATTTATAAACCGAATTACTGTATGTATGTTATCATAAAATTAAGAAAAATTTCCTAAACTACGTCGGAACTCGGCAGCTTGTGGCAGATGTAAACAAACCACAGCGCCACCCTGGTGGTTTACATCTGCCACAAGCTGTTGAGTTCCGATGCGTAATTTAGGAAATTTTTCTTAATTTTATGATAACAGATATATAGTAATTTGGCTTATAAATACTATATTATTAATTTAATGTGATAACTGGCTTGTTTTTCAACAGCAGCAGCAGCAGCAGCATGTGTGGGCTTTAAATGCTTTTAAATAAGCATGGGAAGAACGCCACCAACAACGCCAACTAGCTGCAGAGACTCAAACTCTTTTTTTCTACAAACATCATATGATTCATCAGGTCGAATTCGCTTTGTTGTTTGAGCTCCGACAAAAATTTACTCAACATTTTGTGTTGAAATATATGATTATGTCGAAGTTCTAGTACAGTAGAGACCAGGGTTCTACTGTATATATATATATATATTTTTACGTCCATTTTTCCGTGGTTTTAGTTTGAAATATATTTCTGTGAGACAGGTAGCAACAATTTAAGTTAATTTAGCCTTGTGATTCTGACTGTGGGTCCCGGGAAAACGTAAAAAAAGAGGAAAACAAAGGAGAATTTCATATGAGCATAGGGCTCTGGTTACTGAGGGAAATATTAATAAAACACGTGGGCAAATTTAAAGGAGTGTATTTACATAAATGATATCAGTACGGGAAAGAGGAACTCAAGTAGATTACTATGAAGGAGATTCCTACTGGATTGAATGAAACTGGGGATTCCAGACACAGTCCGAGACGCTTCCACGAAATAGAATCCTCTGAAATGAGAGATATGCACATTATACGCCAGTAATGAAAATAGACAAAAGAATAATGAATTCGAAGCTGCACTGAGGGTGCCAAAGGAGTAATAAAGAATTAATACTGCCGATGCAAGAGGCGCACGGACATTAGACAAGGGAGATTTCTGGCTTTCTTTTTAAGAAAATATTACGAGACAAAAGCGTGACTGAAATGGGGCTCTTCCAGGGCACTTTACCTTAGCAGATTTTCCGAGGGCGTAGAAGGCGGTCCGTGGATGACTTGCGATTTCCGAGGACGAGTTTCTTCCACGTGGTGAGATGCTAGGGCTTCCGTAAAAGGGGCAAGGCGATGGGGACTCCTCGAAACTCCAAGCAGTGGCGTGGGCTCGAGGAATACGGTCGAAGGGCACGAGGAAAAGTATACTTTTGAAAGGGCCACGTGGTTAGGATGCAAGGGCATCGATGGGGCCAGGTGTTGGGGACGTCTTCACAAGTTCACTCCATATCTTCCAGCCCGTGTGTGTGTCGAGACCTCGTGGGCTTTTGCTTTTATCCCCTTTGGGGCAGGGGTGCGTCCAACACAGATGCTTTGACTCATTGCACCTGCTGCCCGCAGGGGAGGTTTTGGCCTGTAGGAGAAACACCCAAGCCAGATTACTTTTGCCTCGAAGGAAAGATCTTTATCAAAAATGGGAGCGCTTTAATCTTTTAAACCCCTGTTTTTAAGTCGATAGACAGATGGTCTATCGATCGGCCGGCTGGCAGTAAATGAAACACAACAGAACAACCAACAACAACAAAGGAGGGGGAGGCAATTTGCTAGCGAATTCTTGCTAATCATAATACCTCCCATACAAGATGATGTACATACCTCCTTCGGTGTGTACATCGATATTCAAGAATGAGCGGCAAATGCTTTACGTTACTCTCTACATTCTGCCTTGCAATGAACTTTACTCTAAGGGTTTTATGAAGCTGTGACATTACTTTTAATAACACATTGGGACAATTTTCGTTAACAGAACGCAAAGTGATTTAAACACTTGCAAAAGAATAATTACTTTAGATTTGGTTACCCACTGGTAACTTTATAATGTGACTCGAACAATTGAATTAATTAAGATTATAGGACCAAGTATATGAGGCTATGGCCAACAAATGAAAAAAAAAGGTTATTGTTCAAGAATTAAGATACACGGTTACTTAATTTTAGATAAAATGCATGGTGTTAGTACAATCTGCCTTGAAGAGGCTGTGTAAATGAAAAAACAGCGTTTATTTTTGTAAATGACATCCCTTTTACGCGATACTGTAATGACTATACATATTCGCATTGATAATTTATCTTCGTTTTAACGCATTTTGCTTAGCCGCTCCCCCACACGGATTTTGACAGCCGATATGCGGCGAGAGTATTCGCGAGGTTTTAATTCGCTAACCTTAAACTACGCTAATTTTATGCGCCCACTGCCTACTCAATGTTATGACGGGCGAGCAGACAAAAGATGTGGGGTAGGACAAACAGAGATCTTGGAAGGAATGGAAGGGGGAAAAGGGATAATAATAACAAAAGGAAAATTACCAAGACGTTACGAATGAAAACTTGACCGCATATGAAAGGCGGGACACGTCCTCAGAGCTTACGAAAGGGGCATTTAAATCACAAGGGCAAGAGTTTATGACTTACGATTTTTTAAAATAGAGATAAATAAATGACTAAAAGAAGGTAAATGATATTGGCAGAAGAGCTAAGGGAAAAAGAGTGAGGGTTTTATTATGTTAGGCGGGAATTTATTTTCCTTCACCTATAAATTACGGCCCGGACTATCACTTCAGTCCCAGGGCGAGGAAAGTGCACCCGGGCGCGACTCCTTCAGGAGGGGCTGACACGCACGCCCGGTGCCAAGGTATGGGCGCAAGGGCGTGCCACTTCTCACTCTGTTATTCTAAATGATTTATACATTGTGTGGGGAATGGTATCCCGTATTTTAATTGCCTCTTGTGGGGGTAATTTAAGGGAAGATTAATAGAAGGTGATAAGAGATAGCAGTTCCTGAGGAACGGAGGAAGATAGAGGAGGGTCTGACGTCCCCTTCTGGATTAGGGGTGCCAAGACCTTCGAAAAATGAAATGGCGGCACAGGTGCCATGGGAGCTCTAGAGCTCTTTGTAAATTACCTGGAATGTCCCACGCCCGTGGTAATTTCGCCTCGAGTCTTTCTTAATGGGACAGTCGTCCTCGGCCGGGAAGCGGAGGGCCCGCGATCGGAGGGCGGCACGGAGTACCACCTGGGCCTGCTGATGCGACAGCTGACGCAGGAGTGTTCCATGCTGGTTCTACCATGATCCGTCGCGGCTCTTGTAGTTCATCGCCAAGTGAGATATGGCAGAATCCTGACTTGCAATTGCGTCGGCGACGGGCTGAGGCAGAGAGGAGGCGGTCGGGGTGGCGTGAGCGGCTCGCAGGTAACGTTGACCAGCTCAGGCACGGGTTGCGAGGCCGCACCTGCAGGTGAGCTTCCGCGTGGTCGGGAGGAACCGTCTCTCTGACCGACGCTGGTAGCGGTGCCAGGCCGGGGAAGAAAGGGGTCCTGAGTTGGATCCCGTGAATGGAGATCGGCGAGCGCTCTGGCGCTGGCACTAGGGCAGAGTCAGGCGCTATCAGAGGTTTCTTGTGCTCGTCGGTCAGACGGACGAAGCTTGGCCCTGCTCGGGCATGCAAGTGGCACCGGCAGGAATGTGGCATCTCCTGAAGGGAGATTTGATTGGGGCCCTGGCACTGGCACTGAGGCAGGGCCGGCACTGAAATTGGATCGGGAACCGATCGGGGGCCACTGTACATCGTACTCAGGTGGCACTGGTGGGGACTGCACGTCCTTCTGGTACCCAGGGGCGCCAGTCTTGACTGAGGAGCAGCGGGGAGGATTACTCGCGCCCGAGGAATGATTCGGGAATGTGGACCCCTAGATTGTCGTGATTTCGTGGGGACTGAAAGTCCTGTCCCAGGATGACGTCATAGCCTCCGGGAGATGGCTTGCTACTGCAAGATTGCAAATTTTGGATTGGTGAGGTCTTGTGACTCTCAATTGGACCGTAGGGAGTATCATTTAAATTCATTTATTCCCTCGATCGTGGACGAGTTTTCGTCTATTGACGATAGCTCCGTAGAGGGGAACTCTGTCCCTTCGGATGAGGGAGATTTGTGCGCCGAGTCCTCGAAAGCAGTGACTCGGCGCGCGGGCTCGCTACCTCGTGGAGGGGCCACGATACAGGCCCTTCGGCGGCGGAGGGCCTAATGACTGGGGATCTGTGACGGCCAAGGCGACGGTGGGAGTATTGATTTATTATTGCGTGGGCATTTTGCCCATGCGGGAGAATGGCCATAAACCTTGCACGCCGTGCAAAAGGTCTGGCTAAAGTCTTTCCGCTGCCCCTGTGGAGGGCGCAGGCGAGAAGTTATTTGTCGGTTTTCCGGGAGAGAGAGAGCCGGTTTCTTGTTCGGCACTGTTCGGAGGAATGCCCGTTTTCTTGCAAAATGGCAAGTTAGGGCTTGCCCGAGTTCCCATTTTTGTGGGAATTTGAACCTCCGAGGAGGGACGGGGATTTATTTTCCGCCCCATGGATCCTTCTTGAGGGTGGTGAGTTTCCACATATCTGCTATTCGGCAACACTCGGTGAGTGTTGCTGGGGCTTTTTTCCACTATATGAGTGGCGAGGGCAGGAGGGGCGAGCGCAGGAAATGCTCAATTTAAACCGCCGAGTACCTCGGCGGTGTTAGTGGCTCCTTCGAATCGAGCCATTTTGTCAACGCCCGCTCCGAATGATACGCCCAATCGACCAAGTCTGGCCTGCTTCTCTGGGCTGCTCTCCAACGCTCCTCCACCGCAGGTAATCTCGCACGCCTTCGTAACTGCTTGGCGACGCTTCCCAGTTTCCCGATCGTCTGCGGGAAGGGCGTGGTAGGCAACGAGGGCCTTTCCGCCCAGGAATTTAGTGAGAACAAGGAGAGTTCCGCGGGGAGAGATCGCAGCACTCCAGGACTCGCTCGCCCTTTCAAGCCATACTTGGTTCGGACTCGGTCCATTTTGGCATGAACGAGTGAGCTTGGCTGAGGGCACTCATCCCGCGGCAGGGGGCGGGGGTGGCGTGCTGTCGTTCTAGCACCTGGAGCTCATGGGGCGTTTCTCTCTCTCTCCTCACACGTTCTCTCTCTCCTCTCTGCACGTTCTTTATCCTCTCCTGTTCTTGAGCTTTCCTTCGTTTGCTCTTCTCCCTCCTCTCTTCACAATTCTCTCCCTCTCTTCACGTTCTCTTATCCTCTCCGCTCTTGGCATCGCTCGTCCACTCGTTCTTGAACCCATGCTCTCAGATCTTGCCCCGATAGTCCCATGTCCTTCCCAGCTTGGACATGTAGAATTTGAAATCCTCCAGCGACATTTTGTTGGGCTCTGGTATTAGCCATTTTGAAATAATGGTTATATGATATGTCTGAGAAGACTCAGGTTGTCTGAAAAGACTCAATTGCAGGAATCTGAAACACTCAATTGTTCAGACTGCAGGAGAATGGATCTGTCTGAATAAGACAGGTGATTAGTAAGTCTGAGGAGACTTTTGTTAAAATTTGATATGTCTTGAAAGACGTGGTTGTTCTTGGCGAACGAAGTCTCAATATGCGCCTCGGAAGACGTAGTTGGATTTTGTCACGCTCGGACTTGGCCGGCTGTAGCGTGAATTTAAGGAGTTGTTCTAACGAACTAGAATGATCAGTCCCGTAAGGGCTTAGATGTGTGTGAACTACACTATGTAATGTCTCAAAAGGGCTTAATTTTGGGTTCCCGCAGGAATGAGAAATTCTCGCCACGTGCGACGTAGAATTTTGTATGAGTCTCTGAGGACTGGAATTTGAGAAATTTTCCGTGCGACGTAGAATTTTAGGAGTCCTGAGGACTGGAATTTGAGAAATTTCGCCACGTCTGACGTAGAATTTTAGGAGTCTCTAAGGACTGAATTTTGGAGAAATTCTCGCCACGTGCGACGTAGAATTTTAGGAGTCTCTGAGGACTGGAATTTGGAGAAATTTCGCCACGTCGACGAGAATTTTAGGAGTCTCTGAGGACTGGAATTTGGAGAAATTCTCGCCACGTGCGACGTAGAATTTTAGGAGTCACTGAGGACTTGGAATTTGTGGAATTTGGAGGAATTCTCGCCACGCATTTGACGTAGAATTTTAGAGTCACTTAGGACTTGAATTACGATTCGTCCCTTAGGACTTAGAAATTACTAACGGGAAACCCAAAGAAAAATGTATGCTGGGAAATGAATGGGGACAAAAAAAAAAATGCTACACACGCGGGCATGGGCGGGGGGGGGGGCAGTGCAGGTCGTTTGGCCAACACCGAGGTATTTTTAGATTCTGGGTGAATGAACCCAGATATTTATATACCGTCTGGGATTCCGGGAATTTCCCAGTCGTCTGAGAGGATAACAGTACAACGGCCTAGTAATTTTCCCTATAAGCGGAGTTTAAATTTCGTTTTCCTAACACCTAACTCGAATTTAACTACACTGAGAGAATTGTCAGCAATGCAAGCTGACTTCGTCGTGTCCCACGGGAATTTATTCGCGCCTAAATAACAGTTCGCTAATTCGAAATGTGAAGTAAAATTTATCACAGAGGAATTTTCTTTCGCACTATTCCTCGAAGCAAGAATATGGCAAGGATTTTAACACAGAGGAATTTCGCACTATTCCTCGAAGCAAAGGATGGTTAGCACTGGTTATTTCTAACTACCTATCCTGAAAGGCATGCATTAACGAATCTAATACGGCGGTTCTTTTCTCTCAGTGATTACATGCGTCCCTATTTCTAATTCCTAGGAACAGTCACGATTGTAAAAAGGTTTTGCTAAGATTAACACATTACTTACATGGAATTTTCTGGATCTGTGTGCTGGTTTTACACAAAAGGTTCGTAATTGTCTCGCATCCAGCTTAGCTTTGCTAATAGCTGGTCTGGCAAGTTGCAAATGCAATAAAGCAACACTAGGGAACTGCAACTGCAAAACGAGATCTATGGCCAGGTCGCCATTTTTACGTTTTTCCGTGGTTTTAGTTTGAAATATGCTCTGTGAGACAGGTAGCAACAATTTAAGTTAATTTAGCCTTGTGATTCTGACTTCGTGGGTACGGGAAAACGTAAAAAAGAGGAAAACAAAGGAGAATTTCATATGAGCATAGGGCTCTGGTTACTGAGGGAAAGACACGTAAAACAC
>NC_089792.1:26699599-26939599 GCF_040412425.1 Macrobrachium rosenbergii | reverse complement strand
AACAATTGTTTCATAGTGCAACTTATTACACGTTTAAAACTTTTTCACTCTCAATTTTCCTTTCAGTGCAGAATGACCTCTTAGTTCCCAGCGCTTGGCCTTTGGCCTACCGTATATGCCGGCATATAAGGCGACCTTTTGACCTTTAAAAAACCTCCCTCCAAAATGGGGGCTTGAGTATATAATGCAATAATAATGGTAAAAATTAACTACCATCACGACTATCAACACTGTAAACAAACAACTGTAATAATGGTAAAAACCGTTATTACAGTTGATAGATAATTTGAAGTTAAAGGAAGGTAAATCAAGTTAGTCTAACTTTCTTGTTTATGAAACAGCCTTGTTCCTAGTTCCCTGTCATTCTCGACTTACGAGCCTTGTTTACTGTAGCTAATATTTCCTTGGTAGTATTTTATAATAAAACTAAAGGGTTTATAATCAAACTAAAGGGTTTTGTGATATCGATAGTTGCCAGTTATCCTTAATATTGTGATTCTTTCCAATTTTAAAGGAATACATTCATGCGGATCACCAACAGGTATTACTATGCCAATAATGACGTCACAGGCTATTGAGTATTTGTCGTGATGTTTGTTTTCCCTAAGGGAATGCAAAAGTATTTTTTCGTAATGGTGAGCTTTGCCAAAGATTTTAAAATCTTGAAGATACTGTTTTTACACATTTTTTTATATGTTCATTGCAATAAATATTATTTTATTTATATGCCAACCAAGTTTAGCTAAGAGTGTTAATTTAACAAATTTGGGGTCTCTCATACAGCTAATAACATACCTCTAAACCTACATTTTTTCGTGTGAAAATGGGGGCCATCTTATGCACCGCATATATAGTAAATTTGATATTCCATTCAAGTCTCATTGCTGGATTTCCTTTAACAAGGCGTTTGTTGGCGAGCTTAGTTTGATTTATTTGGGATGAATCTTACTATTAAAAATGGCTACATCTTCACGCCGGCAGGCAAGTTGGCATTCAAAAGAAGATTGCTTGGCTGACCTGGATGACTGTCTAATTCATCAAATTCAGTATGGAGACTCCTCGAACTGTGTTAGCAGCCATCGGGGAGAGTGACTTTCTGCTTTTCAATAGACCTGAAGGATGTGCACTTCCAGATTCCAATTCATCCTTCCTCCAGAGAGTTTCTTCACTTCAGCCTGGGGGAGTCAGTTTTCCTATTCAAAGTTTTGTGCTTCAGCCTCTCAACAGCCCCTCAGGTTTTCACGAGAGTATTCACCCTGGTTTCATCGTGGGGGATTTGCCTTCTCAGATATCTCGACGACTGGCTGGTCTTGGCGGAGTCTCAGGAAAAGTTAATCCAAAACAGGGACCATCTTCTTCAGTTTTATCTTCCGTCACGGGCTACAGAGCTGCCTTGAGTGCAGTTTTACAAGTGAAGAATGTCGATCTTTCTTCTTCGTGGGAGATCTCAATGCCTCTCAAGAGCTTTGAGCAGTCTTGTCCTCCAAGAAACCACCCAATTGGGACCTGACTTTAGTGCTGGGCAACCTCACCCGTACCCTGTACGATCCTCTGCGTCATGTGTCAGATAGGAACCTGACGGTTTGCCTGTTGGCTCTGGCCTCCTTGAAGTGAGTTGGTGAACTCCATGGCCTATCCTATGATTGTCAAGCATACACGGGGTTAGACATCCGTAGCCATCGAGTTTGTCCCTGGAATTCCTGGCTAAGATCCAAAACCCCTCTTGTCAGATGACAGATTTGATTCCTTCTTTGTTGATACTAATGACAAACCTAACTTAAACCAGTTCTCTTGTGAGGGAAGCCTGACTAGCTAGAGCAGGGAGGAAATTGCAGCCATTTTCCTTACTTCTCATAGTCGAGCACTTCCAGCCTCCTCATCTTCTCCAGCTTTCTTTTTTGCTTGGCTTGAGAGGAAGTAGTAGTAGTAGTAGTATTTAGTAGTTCAAAGAGTTCCTGTAAGACTAAATGATGGGCTTTCCCATGGCTTAATTGAACACTGCACAAATAGAGTTTGCAAGGATCTCACTGAGTACTCAGTACTCTCACCCAGCCCACTTTCTTAGAAAATAGTTTTGTCCCTGGGTATTCCACTCATGTTTTGCCTGAAATGCACCTGGTTGAGCACAGTTGAGATTCACATGCGACAGTTCTCGTCTTGGTTGTCACCATTACCATGGTATCTGCTTGCCTGCAGTCTTGCTGCTACCTGCCCAGCGTGCAGTTGAATGAATAGCATGTTTAGTTAAAAAAGGGTGCAGGAAGGGGTTACAGCAATGCCAAGTGTGCTTTCCTCATTTAGCAATCAGCAAATAGAGATTTCCTTATGATTCTTTAAAAGAAGAATTTATTTGAGAAACATGACATTGTAATTGAGGGCAGTATTGTAATTAATATATTGCTTGAAATAGCATATGAAAATATCAATCATGACAACGTGACACATCTTTCCTCACGTGTTGGCCAAATCTACATTTACCCTGTGGGGATGGTGAGGAAACAAATATGGTTTTCGGTCAGTATCTTTGTGTTAATTCTTTTCATTAAAGGACCCTTGTGCTTTACAATTGTGACAAACTTTGGTGATATGTAAAATATAAGAAAAAACCAGAAACCTTAATTAAAAGAACACCAGTGGGCCATAATATTGATGAAAATGCAGAATATGTGAAAAAACCTCCAAAATTATGAATGACATGACTTACGAAAGAAAGAGAGTTAACTGGAATTAGTTAATATTTAAACTGATTTAATTTCTGGTTACATACATCCATATATAGTACTGTAGTAACTTATCTCTTAGAAAAGAAGTTTTAACTCTAAACTGCTGTTTATAAGGAAAAGAAAACCAGGAAATACCACACAGGGTTGTAACAAGTCAAAGTCAAAGGAAAGGGCAACCACAATCTGAGAGGTACCTTCAAGAAACGGAAACATGACACCAGCGTAAGGATATTGGTTCGCTTATAGTTCGGCATTACTAACGTAGGAAGTAGGATGAATAGGTTGATAGTGGCTAGGAAATCCTTGCCAGTTATGGGCTCTCCACAGTCTAGGGTGCATGGACCATTATTAGCTGTACTGATTGTATGACATGGTTCTTTGGGTGGTAACGGGAGCAACTGGTGCATGATGCAGAAAGTACCACCACTTTATCTTCAGGTGACCTATACCAGTTCAAAGGTCAGTGTCCTAGTCTGGCAAATGACTCCATTGGTGTTCACAAAAGATCCACCCTGCTTTCAGCTTGGATCTATTTGAATGGTTTACTTTTGCTGGGTTACCTAGTCAGCTGGCTTGTTCTGATGTCCATGGAGGAGTAATTACCTCAGAACAGATCTATTTTTCTCTCCCTCTTTTTTTTTTTTTTTTAAGTCACAACTTGAGTATTGTGATAAATTGGGAGAGTCCTGTCTAAACCCCAAGCTGTAA
Organism: Macrobrachium rosenbergii; assembly: GCF_040412425.1. Classification (NCBI taxonomy): domain Eukaryota; kingdom Metazoa; phylum Arthropoda; class Malacostraca; order Decapoda; family Palaemonidae; genus Macrobrachium; species Macrobrachium rosenbergii. The sequence continues at coordinate 26,936,168 of NC_089792.1, read as the reverse complement.
AATGCCTAGGTATGCTTTACGTTCAACCTCTTGTTTTGGCGTGTCTCCTTTGCCACCTGTCATATTTACAGAAGTTGATCCAGCAATGGTGCACCCTCGGCGCACGCTTCACTGGCAGCTGAAGTGGCTGCCAGTTTGCTCAGTGAGCAGGGAGATCAGAGCAGATCATGCTTGGTTGCTGGACAACTGGAAACTCCTCATGGGAGTTCCCCTGAACACCCATTTCCCAACATGAGTCTGCTCACAGTCACATCAGAGAAGGAAGGCAAATAGTGCTGCTAGCCCTACTATATCAAGACTTTTTGATGAGTTATTTCATGTTGTTGTTGAACAAGTCTGTAATTATGATAAAAGCAGTCAGTTCATGTTAGGGTAGAATTATTAATCTGATGAAACCATGATCATCTTATCAAGAGTAAATGTATTGCACTGAAATTTGGTATATGAAGGTGGTTACTGCAACTTTGTGACAATCCATATGGTGACAGAAGTTTCCTCCCATTCATAAGTTTCCCCAATTATCATTATGAACTTGCTAAGGTATTGTATTTGCATATGAGGCCTCCCTCCCCCCCTGAAAAAAAATGGCTCAAAATATACACAGGGGTCTAATATGTTAAGTTGAGGTATTTGGTAGGGTAATGTTTACTCAGAATCTATAGACTACCATTACTTGTACCTGTCCAAACTCCATAATACTGAAAAATTACCATTATTCAAGAAATCCGTCTGAAATACCATACCATAACATGAACTAACATATTGTCATTTATCAACAATTTTTTTTAGTGGCTTTATTTTTAAATAATTCCCAACATCTTGAACTGAACATTTTATCCTGTGCCCCTAACTCCATTGGTAGTGTGAAGAGTGCTTAAAGACGTTCATTGATACAACAGATGACAGGTATTTACGCACACACACACACACACATTGATGTGTTAGGCAGCACACAAACACATTGGAAGTTAGTGCAGCCACAATTTTTGTGTGTTTACCTCCCCCCTCTCTCTCTCTCCCCTCTCTCTCTCTCTCTCTCTCTCTCTCTTCTCTCTCTCTCTCTCTCTCTCTCTCTCTCTCTCTCTCTCTCTCTCTCTCCTCATTGGGCAAGCGGGTTCCTTTCTCAGCTACCACTCTGTTAGTTGCGAGTTCGAATCTCCGACTGGCCAATGAAGAATAAGAGGAATTTATTTCTGGTGATAGAAATTCATTTCTCGCTATAATGTGGTTTGGATTCAACAATAAGCTGTAGGTCCCGTTGCTAGGTAACCAGTTGGCTCTTAGCCACGTAAAATAAGCCTAATCCTTCAGGCCAACCCTAGGAGAGCTGTTAATCAGCTCAGTGGTCTGGTTAAACTAAGATATACTTAACTTTTTCTCTCTGAGAATTACGTGATCCATACATTTACATGTGCACATACTCAGACTGAAAAATGTATGTAACTACATTACTGGATTTGCGGCTTCACCTATTCGTGGATTTTTCTGTGGAACGTATATCCACATTATTCGTGGAAAATTCTCCTATTCGCAGAATTTTTCATAGAGAAATATTCACTGATAATTGTGTTTTCATATTCTTATGACTACATTTTTCATGATAAAACTATTAAAATGAGCAGTTATAAGCATTTTTAGAGGGGGGTTTTTGGTGTTTAAACTATCAAAATAGGCAGTTATAAGCATTTTTAGAGGGGTGTCAAGTATTCGTGGAATTTAGCTATTCGCAGGGGGTTGGTCCCTATCATCCATGAATCCCGGAGATCGACTGTATTGCACTGTAATAAATGCATTTCAATAAAAGTACTGTACCTTAGTAATTGGGTGGCTTCCTTAAAATGATGCATATGCATATGTATACTTGTGGAGGCTAGCCAGTAGGCCAAGGTTCAGGCATACAGTAGAATTATTAAAGATTTTATTTTGCCATTCTAGTCATATGCTTTGTTTAAGTATATTGTAGTTATGCAGCTGTATATATTTTGATAACACTGAATGCTAGTGAGTAACCACAAATTTTTCTTAATATTCCTCTCTGAATAAGTGAGAGGCAGGTCTTATATGCCCTGTGGTCATACTTACATCAGATACAGTTTAAAATAAACTTCTTGAAGCATAGATGTATTTTTACTAACTATTAGGACTTATAAAGAATTTTAAATTAGAAGTTATACTTTGCGTTAAACACTGAAGGGAAGCAAAAGGCATTATGAAATTATGGTATGTATTTTACTTAACCCTTAAACGCCTACTGGGCGTATCATACGTCGACTAAAATTGTCTGTTGGGTGCCAAGTGGACGTACCATACGTCGACTACAAAAAATTTCAACCTTCGGTCAATCTTTGACTCGACCCGAAATGGTCGAAAACGCAATTGTAAGCTAAAACGCTTACATTCTAGTAATATTCAATCATGTACCTTCATTTTGCAACAAGTTGGAAGTCTCTAGCACAATATTTCAATTTATGGTGAATTTTTTAAAACTTTTTTTTCTTACGCCATGTAACTCGCCGAAAATTTCAGAAATTCTTTAGTCATTTTGTCGTAATTTTTGCACTGTTCTATATTAGCCATTACATAAAGTTTTATATATGAAAATGTGCGCAATTTCATGTACAATACAACAGAAAATAACTCATGGATGTAGCTTTTATCAGTTTTGAAATATTTTTCATATAAATCACGATAACTGCCAAAATTTCAACTTCGGTCAACTTTGACTCGACCGAAATGGTAAAAAACGCAATTGTAAGCTAAAACTCTTACATTCTAGTAATATTCAATCATTTACCTTCATTTTGCAACCAATTGGAAGTCTCTAGCACAATATTTCGATTTATGGTGAATTTTTGAAAAAACTTTTCCTTACGTCCGCGCCAGAAATTCTTTTCGTCACGTCGTAATGTTTGCACTGTTTTATATTAGTCGTTACATAAAGTTTTATATATGAAATGTGTGCAATTTCATGTAGAATACAACAGAAAATAACTCATGGTTGTAGCTTTTACCAGTTTTGAAATATTTTCACATAAATCACGATAACTGCCAAAATTTCAAGCTTGGTCAACTTTAACTTGACCGAAATGGTAAAAAAACGCAATTATAAGCTAAAACTCTTACATTCTAGTAATATTCAATCATGTACCTTCATTTTGCAACAAACTGGAAGTCTCTAGCACAATATTTCGATTTATGGTGAATTTCTGAAAAAACTTTTTCCTTACGTCTGCTTGCATGTAACTCGGCCGAACATCTCAGAAATTCTTTTCGTCATGTTGTCGTAATGTTTGCATCGTTTACATTAGTCGTTGCATAAACTTTTATTTATGAAAATGTCTGCAATTTCATGTAGAATACAACAGAAGATAGCTCATGGTTGTAGCTTTTATCAGTTTTGAAATATTTTCACATAAATCACGATAACTGCCAAAATTTCAACCTTCGGTCAACTTTAACTCGACCGAAATGGTAAAAAAATGCAGTTGTAAGCTAAAAATCTTACATTCTAGTAATATTCAATAGTTTACCTTCATTTTGCAATAAATTGGAAGTCTCTAGCACAGTATTTCGATTTATGGTGAATTTTTGAAAAAAAATTTTCCTTACGACTCTTGTGGTAACTTCCGCCGAACATCTCAGAAATTCTTTCGTCTCGTTGTCGTAATATTTGCACCGTTTTACATTAGTCGTTACATAAAGTTTTATATATGAAAATGTGCGCAATTTCATGTACAATACAACAGAAAATAACTCATGGTTGTAGCTTTATCAGTTTTGAAATATTTTCATATAAATCATGGTAAATAGAAAAAACTCGACTTTCGGTCAACTTTATCTCGACCGAAATGTTCGAAAACTGCAATTGTAAGCTAAAACACTTACAGTCTAGTAATACTAAATCAATTAGCTTCATTTTTCAACAAACGGGAAGTCTCTAGCACAATATTTCGATTTATGGTGAATTTTTTAAAACATTTTTTACATCCGCGTTATTGAATTCATGCATCATTTTGTGATAATATTTTCTGTGTTGCTTTGATCGTTTTACAATTTGTTATATACCAAAATCATTGCAATTTAGTGTACAATACAACTAAAAAAAATTAACTCTTTAGCTTTAACCGTTTTGCTTACAGCGCGATTTGTATACAATTATATAAGAGGGTTTTTTTTCGCTGTCATATATTCCAATATTTATATATGATAATGATATTTTTTTTAATTTCTGATGGTTGCATACTAAACTTCAGGCAATGACAAAAAAAGGAGCCAAAAATGAACTGTTAATCTTAAAAACTAAGCGTGCTGTGATTTTTTGAAAAAAACTTTTTTTCCGCTTCGGCGCTAACTCACCGAACGCTGCCGGCATACGGGAGACGTTTTTGTAAATAAAGGCTCGGCGTTTAAGGGTTAATATAATTGTATTGGATATCTTTGTCTCAGCAGGAAAAGAAGAATGCAGGTTAAGACCCGCCATATTTTTATGTGCGGCACTTTTCGTTGTTTCTTCATAACACTTTCAAGCCTAAAAGTCATTATAGTATTTTAATAGTTAAAAGGTTATACAATTATTATCTGGATATCTGTGTTGGAAGGAGCAGACTTATTTCACAATTTTTATTAAATTTGTTAATTATAGGCACTTTTTAAGAAGCATTGGTTCAAGTACATTAAAATAGCAACAGTCAGTTCTGCTGTGGTATAGGCTTGTAAATCAGCAAATTTCATAATCATGATCCTCCCTCTCCAGTCATTAATTTCCTACTTTTTAATGATGTACTTTGTAAGCTGTCATAGAATAGATGTACTTTGTAAGCTGTCACAGAATATGTCTTCAGGTGCAGTCGTGTTTGTTATTAACAATTAAAACTTGAAGACATCCAGTATTTTCATCTTTCTTTTTCAGACCAAGTTCAAGTTAAGGATCAAATAAATATGCAAAGAAATCAGAGAGGTGGTAAACATCGAGGTCGAGGAGGACCACCACCACAAATGAGGGGAGCAATGAGAGGTGGTCAAAGGGGTGGTCGAGGCGGCATGGTCCCTCCTTATGGATGGCCAGGTCCCAGAGGGTCTGCCCCTGTAAGTAGATTTGATTTTTTAAAATTTATGGTTAATTACATTTACAGTATATTTATATCCTTAATGTGCCAAAGCTTGCATGCCAGTTCCAGTATAAATATGGCCAGCATGAAGAGCCATCATGCAAAATAAAATGGGTTCTGAATTAATTGGGTTATATGGTCAAACAGGAATATTATTTGTCACTGAAAAGTATGTTGGTGATACAATAATTAATAGAAAATCATTCTTAAAATGGAGGGTAGTGCCTGTCATTGCATCTCACATGGTGCACTGTAAGCATTACTAAAAGGTGTTAGCAGTGTCCTTTCATTCCCTATCAGTACCTACTTTTTTAGTTATTTTGTATACCACAACTACTGCTTCCTTTCTTCACCAACCATTGTAACTGTTACTTCCAAGGGCAATTGTGGGGTTTTCTCCTAGTTTCACTTTAGACCTTTGAATTCGTCACTTTTACTTTTGAACTGCCCAGTCTTGTTTTCTAACAATCTCAAACTCCCTCTTTTCAGGGTGTTAATCACAGAATGGTCAAATGTGCTCCAGTGCTTGAAAACCTGATTTTCATAAAATCAAATAAAAAATATCTCTCTCTCTCTCTCTCTCTCTCTCTCTCTCTCTCTCTCTCTCTCTCTCTCTCTCTCTCTACAGATAAAGGTAAGCAACCCCCAAATTCATGGTTTTCCTTTTTTTTTTTTTTTTTCTTTTGAGAGAGAGAGAGCAAGCACATGCACATGCACACAGTAAATGTATAGTTTGTCCTTATGCAATGCACCCACGTATTTATAGACATGCACTCATAAGTAGACTGAAAATTATATATATATAACCCTACATAACTGTATTAGGTACAGTGCTGTACTGTTTTGAATAATGCCAATAAAGGCACTGTACATGAGAGAGAGAGAAAGTAGGGGTGCCCATAGTAAGTCCAGAGTTTATCTGCATGTGTTGCATTGTGTAACTATATATACATGCACATGTACAGAGAGAAAGCAAACAGTAAGTGCATAGTATATCTTAACATGATACACCTTATTTAGCCTGAGGGATGTTGCCAAGGAGTCCCTGGACACCTTTTGGGACTGTGGTGGCTGCTCAGACAAGTTGTGTAGGCATCCAGCTCCAATCGGGCAGGAAAGTTTCTTGTGAGAGTACTTAGTCTGAGTAACTGGTCTCTCTCCCCTTCCATTTTTCTCTCCTAATGGAGGCTTTTTTCAGGAAAAAAAAATGGGCCTTCAACACCAGGAAATATATGATCTTTGCCTCCACTGAGGGCCATTTGGATGAAACAACAGAAGAGACTTAATTCTCCAGTAAGTGGATCCCATACCACATCATCAGAGATTTTCAAATACCTGTCAGAGCATTATTTATCGATATATTTGTTCCAGATCTGAATAACGAGATACCATTCTTTGACCTCAGTGAAAACTGTCGCCTGCCTTTACTGAATATTGACTTCTCAGAAGATGTGATTAAAAAAGAAATAGGCTCTCAAAGAATCAGCTTTGTAACTGGACCAGGCCACTTTCCAGCAATGCCATTGAAATCATGCAAAATAACTAAGAAAAGACTCTCTCTCCTATGCTAATAATCATTCACAAAAAATGACATTAGAAAAATCTTCAAGCATGCAGTCACATGTCCAGCACTAAAGCCAAACAGCAAAAGGTTCCTCCCAAAATGATATCAGTGTATTCAGTATCACTAATATTCCACAAAAAAATTTGAGAAAATTATGGTGGGAATAATTATCAGACATCTGAACGATAAAAATCTAGTCCCACAACCAAATGTCTTAATACAAAGGAGATTGCATTATGACAGGTAATCAGTCAGAATCGGTAATCAGAGACCTAGGATTGGGCAGTGAAATTGGCACTATCTATCTCGACTTCGCCAAGGCTTTTGACAAGCTGATCACTATACTTGGTAACAAGTTAAAATACAAGATAGTTGGTCATGCTGTAAGGGCTTTTTCTTTTACATAATTGGTGCAGAATGATGGAAACAAATTTAGAGGTTACTAAATGAAACTCTGACTTTCCTTAACCTAATTTATTACCTAAACCTACAGAACAGAAACTTAATCTAATCTTAATACTGTAGTTCACCAAAACTTATCCTAACTTCAATCTTAATACAATAGTTTTCCCACAAGTATCAAAAGAACCTTAACCTAATTTATCAATCTTAATACTATAGTTTTCCCACAACTATCAAAAGAACGTTAACCTAATTTATCAATCTTAATACTATAGTTTTCCCACTACTATCTAAAGAACCTTAACCTAATTTATCAATCTTAATACTATAGTTTTCCCACTACTATCTAAAGAACCTTAACCTAATTTATCAATCTTAAAATTATAGTTTTCTCAGACTTTTTCTTCAGAGTGGGAGTTAGCTTGCTCAACATCAGCCGTTCTTATTTCGTTGATATCCTTCTTCCTACTGGAGAGATCAACACCTAGTTTTTATTCCAACTGCTGTTGAACCGTCTTTGCTGAAAGTGTGTCGAGATGGCACCTTTTAGGATTTAGCGTCATGTACGGAGGAACGGGAGAAAGGTGGCCTGACCAGGTGCTTTTGTTTCTGCAGTCTGGCAGGTCTGGCAGCTTCACGTTCTCTCCCTATGTTCTCACTCCTTTGCGTTATTTCTTCCTCTATTTGCAACTGCTCTTCTAATTGTTCCTTTTTTTTGAGTAATTCTTTTGCTGTTGTTTCATTGTCCTATTCATAATATTCTAATCCCTTGTTCTCTGAAGGAAAATCTCTGTTCTTATGTTTGCACTTCTTTGATTTCTTGCTCTCTGTATCAGGTAAAGGGAACCCCTCTCTCTACCCTAACACACGCAAGCAAACTGCAAGTAAAACATAGAAAAAACATGAATACTCAGACGATCATATACTAGCAAACACACAAAATAAATATAATAAAAAAACACAAACGAAACAATATATAATGGTTTCAAAACACAAACCTCATGACACAAACCCAAACTTCTAAATGCCATCACTCTCCCTCTTACTAAAATGAAGGAAATCCTATTTCCATTTGTTTATCAAAATCCCTTTCTCACCACCCATTCCCACTCTGGGACTGGACCTTGACCCAGCCTTGGTTCCGAACCATTCATACCAACCTCATTCAAATTCTGGAGACTTATGTCCGCTTCAATCTCTCAAACATCTGATATAGCTCTTATCATCTCTTCCACACACTCTTTTATTTCCACTACGCTCCATCTCAAGTTATCCAAAACCCCCGCTCACACTCCCTAGTGCTGTTAACTTTTTCTCACTCACACTCGCTCCCACACTTACTCTTTCAACACCTTCACTCAAAGGAAACACACACATAGTACGTACTGTCTTTCTCACGACTCGGTGTTGTTTCCAACCCATCCAAATCTTGCGTATCTTCATCCACATTCCTTGTACTCACCAAGTTCACCCTTGCACATTCCACTCAAACCTCTCAAAATCAATTACACCTTCATTCACACTACCACCAAACAATGCGGCAAGGGTATTTTCACTTCTCACTCTTACTGACTTCTCAAACCCCTCAAAATCAAACAACCCATCACGCATACTTTCTCCAAACAACCTAGCAAACGTATACTTTTTCTTTCTACATCTCCTTTTAGACCTTCTTTTATTTTCCACCAACACTAGCTGTTTATCTCCCCAATTTATATCTTCTATTTCATCACTCTTCTTTTCCTTCTCCTCCCTTGACAATTTTGTGATGGGGTGCTCTTTTATGTATTTTGGTAGTTTTCTCAATCTTCTCAATTGATTATAGTGTGCTCCTATTACCTTTACATTCCCTTCTTCATTCCTGTCTTCTAACATATAACTCAACCCATTTGACCGCACTGTTTTCACTACATACGGACCTTCATAGTTCTCACGTATCTTACTCACTGTCAGTATTCCTTTCTCAACCACTTCCTTCAACACCTTATCTCCTACTTTGAAACTCTCAAACCTTTCATTCTGCTGCTTCCGCATATCCCGCTCTTCTTCATTCAAATCCAACCTCACTCATATACCTCATAATTCATCACATATTCACTCAGAGGCATGTCAGCTCTTCGTTGGGCGAGTCGGTAGAGCTGTGGCCTAACACTCGGTAGGCCCGATAGAAATTCATATCTCGCTATAATGTGGTTCGGATTCCACAGTAAGCTGTAGGTCCCGTTGCTAAGTAATCAGTTGGTTCTTAGCCACGTAAAATAAGTCTAATCCTTCGGGCCAGCCCTAGGGAGCTGTTAATCAGCTCAGTGGTCTGGTTAAATTAAGGTATACTTAGTACTTCTCAATCATTCAACATTTATGACATCTTACTCAGTCCGTATAGTTTGTTTCTACTCAGTCCTTTTAGTTTGTCTTGCCAACCCATTCGCACTTGGCGTGTATGGGGTTGTTACTATATGCTCGATACCCCTCTCTCTCAACATTTGCTGAAACAGTCTATGAACAAACTCTGGTCCATTATCACTAACATTCTTACCAGCTTCCTCACACATGTAGGCAACAAGACCACACTGAACATTCTAACTAGTTTTATTCTTCACAGCTGCACAACTCACAAACTTACTCTTATGATCTACCGTAACAGCCACTCCTACTCTTATGATCTACCATAACAGCCACTCCTACATTTCCTCTTGCAGTTACCAGCAAAGTTCCACAATTAATTGCCACTAACTCAAATGGTTCTTTCATACTCAACTTCAAAACAGGGGGCTAGCATACACTCTCTGATATTTTCCCTTCTGACATTCTTCACACTTAACTGCCACATCCATACAAATCTTCCTCAAACATGGGGCAGACATTCACTCATTCATACACTCGATTTACTTAAACTTCCCCATGTGCCCATATGCCTCATGGACTAACATACACATCCCTACTGTCCTACTCATTGAGAACATTAGAACATTTATTAACTCTCCCATCCCCTCTCTTGCAAAATACACCACTCCTTCACACAACACAAATCTTTCAGCACACTGCTTCCATTTACTCAACAACAAAGGCCATCTCTTATGTACTCTGTCTCTAATACACCTCTTTAATTCACTCACTATCTAACACTTCTGCTGCATCTCTCAACATCCTCTATTGTTAGCAATTCATTCTCTGTCTTGTCCAACTCCACTATATCCAAACCAGACGACTTACTGCCTCACTTTGAATTTTCCCTATCACAGCCTCATCTTTCAACAAAACTCATTTCCCAACATCCACTACCATTCCATTCTTCCTTAAAAAATCCATCACAAACAGGAAACAATACAGCATTTGCTTCTCTCCTAGGACCACAAAACATGCATCCACCTCAAACTCTCCCAACTTTACCTTCAACCTTACCTCCATCCATCCAACTGATCCTCCTGTATTACCTCGTATTAACACATTTAACGCTTTCCTTGTAACACTCCAGTTAACTCTCTCAACATCCCTAGTCACACATGCGTTCACCAACAATATTTGTGCTCCTGTGTCAACCAAACCACAGTACTCTCCTCCACTGATATCCACTCCCACAATCATTATTTCCCTCTTGTGTATACACTGACACTTGTCTCTTCCACCAACCAAACACCCTTCACTTCCCTCCTTACTATCATCTTCCACTTCCAACAACTTCTTGATGTTCTCTCTTCAACATTTTCCTCCTCACTCTTCCTTTCACAGCTCTTCTCTACAGTCCAGTTATAGTGTACCCCACTCAAACACTGCAGATGCAAGTCACACTCACTCTTTTTCACTCCCTCATGCCGATACAATATAGGTATCTCACCCCCAGCATGTATGGACTCAACCACCTTACACTACATACTCACTGCCACCAAAACCTGAAATGGGGCTACTCCAGGACACATTATAGCCCTCAAGCTCTTCCGATACCGCACCACATTTGACACTCCCAAACATCCAGGCTTCTTGCAAATCTCCTCAATCACCTCCACCCTCAGTTCATTCACACCTGCAGGCACCTGCACCTTCAAACCTTCATCTACCAAGTCATTCAGTTCATACCAGACACTTTCAAACATAGAGTTACTCTCATGTACTACTACCAATTCTCTCAGCTGATACTCTGGTCTTATGTCTTTCATTTTCTTCTTTCCCCTCCCCAGGTAGTTTAGATATGTCCGCAACAATATTCCTTTAACCTGGGATATATTCTACCACAAAATCAAAGTCACTCAAATCCTCTACTGTTCGTGCAATGCTAGCATCCATTCTCTTTATTTTTTGCAGAGACTCTAGAGGTTGATGATCTGTACACACTACAAACCTCACTCTGTACAAAAATGGTTGCAGTGCTCTCACACAAATTTGCAGCACAGCCAATTCTCTCTCAATAGTAGAATATTTTTGCTCTGCAGAACTAAACACCTTGATGACATATGCTATTACTCTGTTTCTTTCAATTCCTTTCACCACTTGCTTCTGCATCAAACATCCAAAACATCCAACCATCAACACTCCACTCGCATCCGTATACACTTCTAACTTACTGGTTCCTCACTATAGCCAGGGTAAACCAACTCCACATCTGTCACCATTTCCTCTTTCAATTTCTCGAACGTTTTCACCATCCTCTCATCCCACCTCATAACTTTACTCTTCTTACAGATTGTCCATTCTGACAATGGTTTTGCAATTCTCTAACAATCTTCCACAAACTTCCTTCCAAACTCAATCAGTCTCAAAATCCACGCATCTCTTGAATGGTCCTGGGTCAAGGGAAATTTATCACTTTCTCCACAAGCGTTTCTGCCTTTCGTACACCAGACTCACTCATGTAATGACCCAAAAACTCCACCTCTTCCAAGAACCACTCACAGTTATTAATTTTGACTTTCACCCCCACTTCTTCTAACTACTTCAACACTGCTCGCACCAATCTCTTGTGCTCTTCTGCAGTCTTAATCATCACCAAAATGTTGTCAAGAAACACCAACACATTCTCACAGGGAAAGCCACTCGGTACCACATTCATCGCTTTCTGAAACACAGCTGGCGCCTTAGCCAGTTGAAAACTGAGATTACAGAACTGATACTGCTTTTTCGTTGTCGAGAAAGCAGTTATTGGCCAACAATCCTCTGTCACTGGCATCTGATAATACCCCCTTACTAGGTCCACTTTGCTTAAAACTTTCATCCTATGTGTACTGTACACACAGTCAGACACCACATACATAGGGAATCTTTCTTTCATTGTCACTTCATTTGCTCTTCGATAATCATTACACATTCTCAGTCTCCCATCAGGCTTTCTTACCAGCATAATTGGACTATTCCAAGCACTCTTACTGGGTTCAGTTACTCCTATCCTTTCTAATTCCTCACATTGTTCTTCAGTCTCTCGTGTTACCTGAGACAGGAAATGTTCGGGGGTTTGATAAATCGGTATCATCAGTCAGTCGAATACAGAACTCCGGCAATCTAGCTGTCCCAAAGTCCTCATCACCTTGACTTAACACACCCTTTCTTTCTCATGACAACTAAACACTTACTCTTTATTTTGCTCGCTCAACTTCTCATTCAATTTCACCTTTTCCCTAAGCTTTTGTTTACTCCACTCTTTTTACTTTTCCCTTTAGGCCATCACATCATATCCCTTAACATGTTTATCATTACTCAAATTGACCACACTTCTTAAGCTTCCCAACAATCTATCACCCAGATTTATGCCTCTCCACATTTTCTTTTTCACATCCCCACACACCTGCACACATCTTTGGAGCCTTGATATCCATAATTCCATCAAACACATGCGCGACCTGCCTTATCTCATAACACGCAGATCTACCATCCAACACGAACATTTCACCCAAACTTTTTTGTGTTGACCCCAACATTCATTCTCTGCCTGACTTTCACACTCCACACACTCCCCAAACCTCTCGGCAATTGTATGTCCTCCATTGCACACACCTCCACTCCAGAAATTTACTTTTCCATCCTCCTCCACATACAGCTTCACACTAGTTTCACTCCGCATTTGTGTCTCTATCAGTTCTCGCTCCAGGTATACTTTTATCCTGCTTTTCTTCAAAAATGCATACCCCAGCAACGTATCATTACCTCTCATTCACTCTATCCACAATGTAAAAATCATCTTCCTCCAATCTTATTCCTGCACTAGTGGGTGGAACTGGTCACCTACACAGATGTGCGAAGAGTTACCCACAAAATTTTGAATTCAAGCTGCCATGCAAAGTGAACTAATAGCTAAGTAATTACAGTACTTGGTAAATATGTATAAAACTTTATTTTATTATGAAAATGTCATTTTTAAATTAATTTGTATTTTTCATAGCTAACAAACCTGCAGTCTTAACATTTACTGCCCACCTCTACCACCCCTCTTTTAGTTAACCATGGGATGGAAGAAAACTAAATACGTCATGGGGTTGCAGATTAGGTCATTTCCTGCTTCCTCCCTCATCCCTGTGACTGATGCCAGATGCTACCAGTGACTTGCATAAACAATTCCTATTGGTGTCCAGCTAGCACCAAAAGATTTATCGTAATGTTAAGACCACAGGTTTGTTAGCTATGAAAAATTAATGTTAAAATTTGTCATTTTTAAATTAGTCTAATTGTAGACAGCCAACTTGGATTTCATAATGAAAGATCATACTAAGCCAACTTTTTAGATTTCTTCATTGATATGTTACCACAAATGATTAAAGTAGCAGACATACCCTGTCTGGGTTTCCAGATGTCATTTGACAAGGTGCCACATAAAAGCTTGACAAAAGTAATAAGTGCCGGTATAATAGAGGAAGTGGGATAACGGCTAGAAAATTGTTTAGGTAACAGAAAACAGAGTTTTTGTCAGTGGGACCTTCTTTCACTTGGTGTGCCTCAAGGTTTTATGCCTTGTGTGTTGCTACTATAATTATTATGTAAAAGAAACTTAGGCTTGGGTATGACCAGTAACACATGAGTTTTCTAATGACACAAATAGCTATCAGTGCTGATAGTGTTACAGTAATAAAACAGTTGCAGGAAGACTTGAAGAAATGTCAGTGAAATGGATGATGCTGTCTAACTTATAAAAATGAAGTGTCATAAGTTATGAAAATGCAAATGCTAGCTGTAATCAACCTGGCAAGGAGATAGTTGTCATGAAGAAGGAGACTGAGGAGTCATTACAGTCCAACCTCTTAAATTCGGGAAATTTGGGACCAGGCTTATTGCAAGCTAATTCCACATACAAATGGCCTAGTTGCCAACTTAGCCTACTACTTGGCTAAGATCTGACACCACGTTTTATAATTTTATTTCTCATGTGTTTTCACTTTATAAGAATTCAGACAAATGATTCTCTAACCAAAAAATTATTTGGATTAAGAGATGTATTTATAAACAATCATCCACCTCCTTTCCCAATTAAAGTAAACCCCCCGGATGCATACCACATCCCACCGCGAATAGCTAGAACCCGCAAGTACTTAGAACCCTTCTAAAAACACCTAGAACTGCCTATTTTGAGAGTTTAACCACAAAAAAAAAAAATGCTAAAAATGCTTATACAGTACAGGTATTATCCTACTTACGATGGGGTTAGGTTCCAAAAAAACCTGTCGTTTGTTGGAAAAAACTTATCTTGAATATAGCCTAGCCTACACTAGGGTATTCGGTACCATGCATACATGTATGGTAGCCTACCCTACAATATAAAGTATACTCTATACATACACGGTATAATGATTATTAATATCAGCTAATTCTGGAGGTTCATGCAGAGTGACTTATGGTTATTCAATACAAAGAGAAATTGAATAACAAATAAGAATTAGCTTAGCCTACACTATGGTATACCGTAGGCATATACGGTAGCGTAGCCTACATTATACTGTACTCTATACAGGCAGTCCCCGGTTAATGGCGATCCGGTTTTATGGCATTTGTCTAGTGACGAAAATCGGCAATTTTCATCACCGAAAATTGCTGATTTCCGCTTACTGCAGCCGATAATTGGGTATTGGCGCTGATACATACCTAACAGAGGCGCTGATAACCGAAAATCGGCGCTTTTTGGTGCCAAAAAGCGCCGGAAATTGCCGATTTTCGATTAGTGGCGATTTTCGGTTATCATCACGCCCTAGAATGGAACCCTGCCGATAACCGAGGACTGTCTGTATTCACATATCGTATTATAAAAACATTAACATAACGAATATGCATCTTTTCCATGGATCTTTAAAATGCTATGCCTTAATTCACTGTATCCAATAATATTGTATATATTCTTATATTGCTTTTGTATTATAAACTGCGATCAATGTTTTGGTTTGGAAATCAATTACACATTAAGTTTATTTCACCCCATTTAACTCAGTTCAGAGTGCTTTTTTTGCTTCTAGTTAGCATAAATGAATCTCTAGATACTTTATTTATATGGGCAAGGTTATTTTTCGTTATACTGTACGAAGTTTATACTGTACGAAGTGTTTTTAAGTCGAAATATAACTTATATATGTCTCATGAAATTAATTTAGTATTTTTTCGTTAATAGATGACGTTAGCCGTTTTGGGGGCGTTTGTTTTGTGTAAAAAAATGAAGATTCCGTTTGCTATTTTCACTTGATTTCATCATAATACGAGCTTTACGTATTTATTGTTTACCAGCGTAAAAATAGCCGTAATGCATTCTTTCATGCCCAGTAGTTTTGATTAAAATACTTAATCTCCAATTTTAATTATGGTCAAGTTTTATCTGTGTTGCTGATGCACAATAATTTATAGTCATTAGCAGCTTCAACATTGTTTTCTCAGCTTCAGCTACAACTTGCAGATAAATTTAGCAGTATATTCATTGATAAACAAAAAAGCAGTTTCTTGGTCGGTTGTTTATGGCTGTATGCATTTACTCAGGAGAATAACGTTACTAACAGTACTTTTATCATTTTCTGTTACTTTTTTAACTAGAAGATGGGATAAAGAGTTGGAGGAAAAGAAGGTGGTCTATTGTAAGTTGGTCTTTCTCGCTGCTTGGTTGTACGCTGCTGCCTGCACCCGCAGGAAATTTAAAAATATCTTATAAATATTGTTGTATTGGTATTAATTGCTTACCCCATTGAAAAATCGAATTATCTTAAGGTAAACTATTTTAACTCGAGCATTACCTGAGTATTTTAATAGTTTTATCACAACAAGTGCATTTAGTCATGAAAATGAGATGAAAATACAGTAATTAGTGAATATTTCTCAGTAAAAAACACTGAATGGGTGGATTTTCAGCAAGTAATGCATATACATGTTCCATAGAGAAATCTGCGAATAGACGAGTCCGCGAATCGTGAGACCGCGAATATGGGGGGTTTACTGTAGAGCTAGAAGATTGAGTCGCTAAATATAAATACAGTGAACCCCTGTATTCGCAGGGGATCGTCCCACACCCCCGTGAATAGGTCAAACCATGAATGCTTAAAACCCCTCTAAAACACTTAGAACTGCTCATTTTGATAGCTTAAACCAAGAAAACCCTGTAAAAATGCTTATACCTGAGTATTTTAATAGTTTTATCACAAAAATGCATTTATTCATGAAAATTATATGAAAATACAGTAATTAGTGAATATTTCTCAGTGAGAAATACCGCTTAATTGGCGAATTTTCCATGAAATGATGGCTAGATATGTTCCACAGAGAAACCTGCGAATGCGTGAGTCCACGAACCATGAGAACGCGAATACGGGGGGGTTTACCGTATACAATTACCTTTAATATTAAAATTGCTACCTCCTTGGACAGTGAGTAAAATGAGAATTTGTACACACTTAAAATACTTATCAAAAAGTTATTCATATACCCCAGAACACTATAGACAACATACAACAGAACATATAATCTGAAAAGGTCCACATTACGCAGCATACACCAATGGATCTAAGTCAAAATACGGAGTTGGGTATGCTGCAGTGTCCCCAGACAAAACGTAATAGTTCTCTCTACCAGATAATGCCTCAGTATTTACAATTGAGTTATGTGCAATAGCATCAGCCATAAAAATAATTAGAGAAGCCTCATGTAATAATTTTTTTATTTATAGTGACTCCAGAAGCGCTATAAAAGACATTCAAAGCTATAATAAAATTAATAATGTACAACAAATTAAGTTTTCACTCCATAAATTGTATAATAATGGAAAAAAATATTGAAATATGTTGGGTCCCTGCCACTGTAGGGATTAAAGGAAATGAAGAGGCTGATAAAGCAGCCAAAGAAGCAGTTGACATGACAAGAGCAAATGTAGACATCCCTATTAGTGACTATATAAGATATATAAAAACAATCATTGTCAGTAAATGGCAAAATATATGGAATGAAGAACCTGAAAATAATAAATTAAAACAGATAAAATCCAGTGTTGGAAAATGTAGTTCTTCATATCAGAGAGAGACACACACTAGTAATTCTGATGCGTCTTGAATAGCCCATACCCGTTTGACACATGGACACTTAATGAGCAGTCCATGTGTCCCTCCTCCCAAATGCCCAGATTGCAAAGTGTTGATAACTGTCAAACATGTATTGTGTGAATGTCCAAAATATAACCTGCAGCGATTATCAAATTTGGAAATAGATCAATGAAGGAAATTTTATCAAAATCTATTACATTTTCAGTAATACCAATTTTCATGTTCATGAGGAGCTGTGATCTAATTGACAAAATATAAAAAGCAAATAATAGATACGAAAACCCGTAGGGGTCTAATGAATTTTAAAACAACTAAATTTTAAAATTTTAATAAATTTATTTTAAATTTTAGTATACCTTTTTAGTGAGTATATATGGAAACATGAGTATGTATGTATTTATTGTGTGAGTGTGTTCCAGTATGAGAGTGTGTGCCTCTGTGCAGTTTTTAATTTCATTTTCATTTATTCATCACTGCATCGAGTGACCTATTTGGTCCTAGTGCTAGGCTTTAAACCTAGACCTGTCATTTCATCCAAATCCTTGGGCCAGCCCTATGAGAGCTGATAGTCAGCTCAGTGGTCTGGTTGAACTGTTTTATCATCATCATTGTATAACTTCATACTGTATAATTTTCTTTAAAATAGTGTACTTTATTTAACACATTCAGCCTACATTCCCAAGTTAGCCTAGCCATAAGCCAGCTATGTAACTTTTCTCAGAATCTGCAGAATATTATCGGTGACTTTTGTCTCCTAAATTTACTATCATAATTATTGGTACAGGCAGTCCCCGGTTAATGGCGGGCTCGGTTAACAGCGATCTGGTTTTACGGTGCTTGTCTAGTGATGAAAATCGGCAATTTTCGGCACCGAAAATCGCCGATTTCCACTTATCGGGGCCGATAATTGGGTATTGGCGCCAATACATACCTAACAAAGGTGTCGATAACTGAAAATCAGCGTTTTCTGGTGCCAATAAGCCCGAAAACCGCCAATTTTCAGTTAGCAGTGATTTTCGGTTATCATCACCCTCAGAGCAGAACCCCTGCCAATAACGGGGACTGCATGTATAAGTTTCTTTGTCATTTCTTTTGATTGTAGAGGTAATGAAATGACAAAAATAAAGAATGAATTTTGGCGGTCACTCAGTGCATTTGAATGTCAACATGAAAACATAAACAAATCTCACTGCTATCTATTGAGGAAAATAAACACTAAACGTTCACTAATGGGAAAAACATTTTCTAGCTTAAATAAAGATTTATGCTTGCGCTTCTTACCTCTAGCATCATCTGATCTCATGGGTGGCATATTGATTGGGTAAATACCTATATGATAGAACTATGGGGTTGCTCTACATTGGGTATTACCTTGGAAATTTAATTTTCCTGTAGTATTATGGTTACTTATTAACAATTTACTGTGATTTTTTGGCGGTCAACTGTAATTAACCTGTAATTAACATCAGAGCTGATATGTATATGTATGCTGGCCATCCTGGAATGCTGTCGCGCATACTCAGTTTTATAGGGGAAGTTTTAGTGAAAAGTGGAGTTTCCTTCACGGGGGCAGGGTTCGCCCCCAACTAAGTAACACGGCCTGCTAGGTTAGGTTAGGTTAGGGTATGTTAGGTTAATAAAGCTCCTTTTATAATAGGTTTCCGTAACCAATCCCTTCTTGAACATAGGGGTCTCTAACGACTTTCGCATGCTTGGAACCAATCCATAACAACAGCATGGCAGCCCATATGGAGTTACCCTATAGTTTTACCAAATATACAGCTATACAAAAGAAATTACCAGAACCGTGTCAACTACAGGTCTTTTAAGCAATCTAAGAGTAAGGAATTCGTGCATTGCAAAATGTCTCATTGTTTTGATTAAAAGTTTTGTCTGGGTGGAGCCTTCTCAAGTGGAATCTTTAAAAATATATATTTATTCATTTAAAGTTAATATTGAAAACATTTGACTTCACTTGTTTTCATTACTAGCAATCATTTTCATAAAAACAAAAGAGGTATGACCAGTTTTTGCTGTCTGGAAGTTGTAAACAATACGTGGCGCCACCCTAGTAGCCGCGCAATGAATTAATGGCGGCTGACTCAAAATCAAGCCAAACCACGGGAGTTCCCGGACCACAGAATGCCGGTTTTAAGAGTTTCAACTGTATTTATTAGTCGGACCACACTCATAGTATTACAATTCTGAGTACCATCCTGAGGAAGGACTGAAAGATTGGAAATCAGACAGGCAAGAGCTTCTACACTTACGCCAACTATCAGATCCTCTTGATACCTAAGGAATGTTAAATACCCCTTAGATACTCTCTCTAAAAAAATAAAAAGGTCAGTGATCAGTTGATCAAAAACATTCAGAAAGTACAGTACCAACAAGTACAAATAACATGACTACAGTCATCCACCTGAAAGAGCAACCAAACTGGATTTCAGTGGATGGAAAACAAAAGTGAAAGGATTTGTTGTTTTTAAATTGTCAGCCTTTGATTTTTGAACTTTGTAATATTAGTTGCAGCTATTTTTCTTACTATTAAGTATTGTACTACCACTCTTCTTTTAAATTTTCAGTACCTTGAAGTAGGCAGATGTGTACAGAATTTTAGTGAAGTCACTTAATTATTCATGGTTGGTACTTGTAAGTTAAACTTTTAACGATTTGTTTTTTGCTACAGTGGCAGAACACTCAACAGTCTACCCTTATGATGAATCCAACCAACCGAATGAATCTCCCTGGAAACAATATTGCTCATGGTCGTGGAAGTGGGATGCCTAATATGGGTCGACCGAATATATTTTCTTTATTTGGACCTGGTCCACCTTCGCAGGGACAAAATCCTGGTAGTTTCTCCTTGATGGGAAATTTACCGGTAGGTATTGTAAGTAATATGTGTTAAGTTTTTAAGTATACACTAATTGTATTATTTTCATCAGTGCACATTTTTAAGGACAAAAATGCTTTTCCTGTTTGTTTCAGGCACTGGAAAAGTAGCACTGATGCATGCTTATACTTATGCACCATCAACTCATGATCGGTGATTGGTACTGATTTATTTATAAAAAGTTTGCATGGTGAGCTGTTTATAACTTTTTAATGTTCATGTGATGAACAAACTTATTATTTTAGTGATAGCTGTATTGTTGAGCAGGTTGTTGCACCATTCTGTAGTTCTAAGTTTAATTTATTTTTATTTGTATAATCTAACTTGAATTTCGATAGTCACTCCTTACTTCTGAGTTTTTTTATACAGTGGTGTCATCCTTCTTTCATCTTCAATGAAATTTTGCTGTTGTCTGGGATTTCAGTTGACATATCCTACACTTATACAAACCCTTGGTCGTTACATATGGGATTTATTTTCAGCACAAGCTGAGCCAGCCATTTAACTTAAAACAAGGTGGATATTGGTAGTTGGCTACCAACGGAAGATGAGGAATCCCTCCCATCCAGATGGTACGCATTCACTTATTGGCCATTGGCTGTGTCTGAGACAGACACGTCTCTTCTACTGCCTGCCGTTTGTTCAGTGAATTGGTCATTTACTGAAAACGGAGGCTGACTGCTACCTGTGAATAAGACCCGTCAACTTACGTTATGAAGGATGCAAAAGTTGGCAGAACGATCCCTTTCACTTGTATGTATATGGAATTGTAACATCCATTAGCCGTTAGCTGATGCTCAAGCTAAAACATGTACGTGATGGAAAGGCATTGCATAGAAGTGCTATTGATGCACTTGCACATAAGTTTTCACCTTTCAAGAAGTCCACAGCAGTTCTATCAAAGCGCTTCGCTCGATAGAATTGAACGAGACGGTGATCGAACTTGAATTGGTGCTTCGTGGCATGTCCGTAGGCCATCCCATTCTCTTCCTAAACCTTCATGTGAGCGAGGTCGGTGGTCCATTCCCGCTCAGGCATGCCATCCTGAAATAACTTCCACACCTCCCTGGGCAACAGCATTGTGTCGATATACGGCTGTACATCCATGCTGTCACATCCCCAGCCACGTGAACTTGATTCTCCTAGGAGAACGAGAATGTGGGAGACGAGGAGATGCTGAGGAGCAAGGCTGAATGGCCAATTTGACTGAAGTAATCGCGCATACATTTGTGTCCTCACAGATGTGGATGGACGATCCGACATGTTCTTGGGAGCTGAAATGATGATCAGAGGACCTCCGGTAGAGTGTGAACAGGGAGGAGTTCTGGAATGACAGAGACTATTGTCACAGATGTGCAAGCGATGAGGCGACAACTGCCTAGTCTGGAAACACTCCCGCAGCCGTGCAGACTCTCTCAAGTCTGCCATATGATAGCAGGACCCAGAAGGAAACGGCTGAACTTCTGAAGCCTTTACTACACGGGATTTCTTAACAGGAGCCTTGTCATCTTTCCTATGAACTCGAACAGGGGGATCGAGGGGATGACGACGCTGCCGTAGACTTTCAAATCTCCAACTTTCCACAGAATGCATGAAACAAATACTAAGGAGATAGGTGATGGGTTGTGTAAATACAAAAAAGTAAAAAAAATTATATATAAGGAGAAAGGCTCCAAAACTTATACAGGCCAAATCATATATCATTAGTGAGACATAGAAAAACATTGAAATGTTTCAGTATATCAAGATATGCAAAGTATAAACAAAAATATAAACAATATACATACAGTATTATAAAAACATACAGTAATACCTCGATCTTACACAATTCAAGTTGCACAAATTCACAGACACGCAAACTTTTTCGCAGACACGCAACATGCGAATTCTCGAGAGAGAGAGTGAGAGAGATAAGGGTTGTCTTTACTTAAGAGAGTGAAAT
The DNA here is from genome assembly GCF_040412425.1 of Macrobrachium rosenbergii. Lineage (NCBI taxonomy): Eukaryota > Metazoa > Arthropoda > Malacostraca > Decapoda > Palaemonidae > Macrobrachium > Macrobrachium rosenbergii. The sequence goes on along the minus strand of NC_089792.1, from coordinate 26,913,775 downwards.
TATTTATCAATTATTATGGAGAGAGAGAGAGAGGTTGTCCTTACTTGAAATATCAAGTTAAATTATTTATGAATTAGTACGGAGACACAGAGAATAACGTGAGAGAGAGAGAGAAGTTATTCTTATGTTAGATATCAAAAGATGGAAATTCATGATTTATCAAAGAAAAAGAAAGAGAGAGAGAGAGATAGCACCAGAAATCTTTTAACACGCTGTGGGCAATGATTGACATGTCTGACAGCTTTGCCCTTTCCCCTCTCTTCAAATGTTCCTCAAAAGATCGGGAAATTATATTTGTTTGTTTAAAATATCACATAATTTGCTATGGAAATTTATAAATTTTATCATTACAGTTATTGTTATTGTTATTATATTATTATTATTATTATATATATATTTTTTTATTAGTCTTATCTTATTAATATTTGAAAATTGGTACTCATTATTATTAGTTCCTCATTGGACGGGTGGGTATCGTTCTCAGCTAGCACTCTGGTGGTCCCGTGTTCGATTATCCGACCGGCCAATGAAGAATTAGAGGAATTTATTTCTGGTGATAGAAATTCATTTCTTGTTATAATGTGGTTCGGATTCCACAATAAGCTGTAGGTCCCGTTGCTAGGTAACCAACTGGTTCTTTGCCACACAAAATAAATCTGATCCTTCAGGCCAGCCCTAGGAGACTTGTTAATCAGCTCAGAGGTCTGGTTAAACTAAGGTATACTTAAGTACTCATTATTAGGTAAATTATTTATTTTATCATGCAAAACAAACATATACGTGTAACCATAAAAATTCTCTCATCTCTCACTGAGATGACAGAATTTTTATGGTTACATGTATAGGTTTGTTTTGTTGATAAATAAATGATTTACTTAATAATAAGTACTAATTTTCAAATATTGATAAGAGTGATAACATTAAATAACAACAACAACAACAATAATAGTAAAATAATAATACAATTGTAATTATAAATTTATACATTTCTATAGTAAATTATGTGATATTTTAAACAAACAAATATAATTCCCGATTTTTTGAGAAACCTTTGAAGAGGGGCGAGGACAAAGCTGTCAGACATGTCAATCTTGCCCACAGCGTGTCAAAAGATTTCTGGTTCTCTCTCTCTCTCTCTCTCTCTCTCTCTCTCTCTCTCTCTCTCTCTCTCTCTCTCTCTCTCTCTCTCTCTCTCTCTCCTTCATAAATCATGAATTTCCATCTTTTGATACCTAACGTAAGAATAACTCTCTCTCTCTCTCTCTCTCTCTCTCTCTCTCTCTCTCTCTCTCTCTCTCTCTCTCTCTCTCTCTCTCTCTCTCTCTAATCATGAATTCCCATCTTTTGATATCTAATGTAAGAGTAACTTTCTCTCTCTCTCTGTCTCCATAATAATTCATAGATAATTTAACTTGATATTTTAAGTAAAGACAATCTCTCTCTCTCTCTCTCTCTCTCTCTCTCTCTCTCTCTCTCTCTCTCTCTCTCTCTCTCTCTCTCTCATAGTTAGCGCTCACACATTTTTACAGCTTACTATTTCTCTGTATGTCTTTACCTGTACAGTAGATAGTGTAAATTGATCTAATTTTACCTGTACCATCTATGATTTGTAAATGTGCTAGTGTGGCAAGTACGTTCTAAAACATACATACATAATAACTAAGAGTGTTAGAGACATAATAACCAAGAGTTTTAAAACACAGAGGCATAATAACGAAGAGTTGTATTAGTCCAAATAAAAAACACTTTGTTCATGAAAAAGCAGTTTAGAACAAAGAGAAAGAGACTTAGAATAAAGAAGTTATTAAAAATAGGTTGAGAAGACTTCTAAAAATAGATTTGTTGGAAGGGGAGAGAGAGAGAAATTCTCTTCCAACTCGCTGTTTTTATGTCAGCCATATATTTCTTTTTTATGGTACTGCATTGTTTAACTTTGAAATGAAATTACAGTAACTTTAATTTCATTTAAAAGTTAGTTTAATACTTGGGGAGCATGATTAATGTCATGTTTAGTATTTAAACTCTAGAAGTGTGCATTTATTAGCATTTTTAGAGACCGTGCCAAACTTTCACGAAAATTCACCTTGCTCGAGGGGTTCTGGAACCTAACGTTGCATAAATTCGGGTTATGACTGTATGTTCAAACACAGAAGAGATAGTCGAACGGCAGGATAGAGAAATAAACACGTGTCTATACCAGACTGTGGCCAAACGAAAACTGCGCAGAATTGAAAGCACTCTGATTTGGTGGGCGGTACTTCTGCTTCGGCCCCTACCATCGGTAACTTACCATACCACCTTGCAAAAGTTTAAAGGCCAGATTTCCAGCTCGCTGAAAGTTGATCCCACATGTAAAGACTGAGGGTTTGTATGTTAGGAAAAATACGAACTACTCTAAAGTTTATTTTGAGCAGTGTAGGAATGCCTTTTAAAATTAGTCAAGAACCATTGTCAAAGGGGCTTTATCTTGCAGGGCTTAAAGATCTGTTGTTCTTCACACGTTCTCCATCTATGTAATTTGGTCCTGGGAAGAACTGAACCTAAACTCCTTTCGTGGAGTTCATATGTAACTGGAAGAGCTAGCTTTTGATGAAATACTGGAAGGACCATAGTCAGTAGTTGAGACTGAAGTCTGCAGTTGTTTGTTAGCACCAGAATGAGTTGTGCCAATTTCTGGTGATGAAAAACTATTCCTCCCCTAAACTGGAGAGAAGGCATAGCTCACAACCTGGTTTAATTCAATCTCTTAAGCCAACTTCTGGGCTAGATTCATTCACCCATTTGTAGCACCAGAGCCTTGAGCAGTTATTCTTTTCACTAATGGGGGATCTTCTTCACTAGTTAAGAAATTTTTCTTGAACAGTTCTCCGTCCTACCCTCATGACCTAGAGTTTATATCATTGTGCATGCTCCTGAATTGTTTAGCATGGCTAATGCTTTACTGATTGATATTAGATATTTGATCAGTTTGATAGTGTTAGGTGCTACTGACAACTAAAGCTTTAAAAATATGTCTGAAATGTAATTAGAAATCTTGTATTATCCGTAAGGTTTTCTGTCTAAAACTCCCTCCAGCCTATTTGTGATGATGAGGGTGGGACTGCAGAGTTGAAATACGTACATTGCAAATGCAGAAGTGTGTCCACATGATAGAAAAGCACCTTGCCTGTGTCACCACTCACCAGTAGCAAAGGACAGAGGATCATGTTATGGATAGTAGGCAGAGAGTAACCATTTTGTGGACTATGGTGACTGTATGCTGTTGTAAGAAGGAAATGGGAAAGAAAGCTTCAAAGATATAAAAAAGGAATTTTATAGCAAATTATTAATGAATCAGTTTTGGAAAGTGAATGACTTTCAGAATTATGCTAAATACCAACAGCAGCATTTTATTTCTTATTGCAAAAGACATTTTAATGAAGAAGGGAGGGTTTCTTGGCAGCATTTTATGTATGGTATCAAACACATGGAAGGAAATAAATCAAAACACAAGTTTTGGTGTGCACACATCTGTGGCTCCTGCTCTGGACTTATGTGATGCCTGTATGGCTCTTATTCCTTCCAGTAATGAGAATTCATGTGCAGTTTTTTCATTGTATGCTCATCTTTATTTACTTTATTTTCATTGAAAGGTTAGCACAATGGCATCAATAGCAGAAGCCTTCAGTTGTTTATTCTTATACCTTGTACTTTTAGCTTGCCATAAAATGGGGATGGCTCTCCAGTATCTTAGTAAAAAAAATAGTGTCTTGATTAGTCCATTCTACCTCCGTTATTGCAAACAGATTGTCGTAGAGAAGAATGATGATCTATATTGCATGACGGCAGTGTTGCAACTAAGTAGTACATGTCCTTCCCTCCAGTTGGTGCCAACTTTGCCCAGACTCATCACTGAATGCCTTTGGCCTATACATTTTCAAAATGAACATTCCAATGGAAAACCCAGATCTAGCATGTTTCTCATTACCATGCACATGTTAACTCATAGTGTGGACAGGCCTTAAGTCTGTGTCAGCAGGGACAACCAGCTCAGCTTTGGCTGGTCATTCTTGGTATAGTAAAGCTGCTGTCTTTGGAGAAACTTGTTGCACATAGCTGTCTCTTGGCATTTGCTTCATTGGTGCCTCAAGTAAGGCTGCTTGGCCACCAACAGCCATCCTCATTGTGTACCGCTCGCTTAGAAAGGAAGGAATGATCTGACCTGGTAGTTGGACTAGGTTCCACTGAACTCCCCATCTCTGGAGAAGCTTCTTGGAAACTGTGAGGACATAGTCTTTTCTCAGTTGATAGGCAGACATTTGTGGCCAGTTTGCCATGCCATCAGGCTGTCAGCTTGCAAGTAAAAATGTGTTGACACCAGCTCATTTGCCAGAGATAAGTACTAGAGACTGAGTTATATATTACATCTTTTTGTGGTGGAGAAGCTGTATAGAGTTTGGGAAATATTGATAACTGGCCTAGTCCATTAGGCTGCTCTGTAGGACTCCTTCCAGTATCCTAGGAACCATTTGTATGTGTATGCCTGTCTGCCATTCAGCCATATTCACCCAGTTTATCACCGTGGGTCCCAGGTTGACCCTGGTGGCTACACATTGTTTGTTACCCCAGTCTGCTGGGTCTTCTGGCAAGTCATCTAAAGAGATTTTCCCCTTTGGCCCACATTTCTTCATCTGACTCACCTGCTGAGGTACTACCAGTCTAAGGAGGTGTTCTCCCTTCATGGAGAGACACTAACCAGGATCTTTTGAGAGAGAGAGTGAGAAAGAAAGACTTATATTACAGGACTCTGCAGATGTCTGTATTTCCCTAGAGGCAGTCAGTAGCTGTGTATCATTGGAAATGGGCCACCTTGAGTGTTTGTTATCATAGACGTAGTTTCTCTTCGGTTGGAGCTACTTAGTTGATTATGGACTTAGGACTTATTTGACCTCCTCTTTTGATATAAGCTTCTCTCATTCTTGCCTGAACCAGGTGTTTCAACTGAGTGCCATGGCTTTCTCTCTAGATGGAACTGTTCATGCTGGTGAGGAGCTTCAGTCTTGTCTATCTTACAAACTCAGGTCTCTGGAGTGGGATGACACATTATAAGTCCCATGGGGAATGTGTAGGTAGACTTCTTACTAAACACTGCTAGTTTTCTAGTCCCAGTTTTGTTGAAGTGCATTGGCAAGCTACATGACTTCTCATATCTAGTCCATTATTACAAGGTGTGAGTATCTCCTTGTTCATAAGTTTTGTGCTTGGAGCAAGCTTTGCAAAATAAGGTATCTGAATAGGACTGAGCATCCGAGGCTCGAGTGTTGGCAGTTGTGTGTTAATACTGGCAGGCACAATTGTTATCCAAGAACTTATTTTTTCTGGCTCTGGGAAATTATCAAGCTGACCCAAGGGTGTCCTGATAAGGATGACGACTACCCTGTATGGATGAGAGGTCACAAAATCTTTTAATTGCCCATCCCTAGCATTTCAAAGGAACTTGTAGATTTTTCAGGCAATGAGAACTTGAGTCTGGCATCAGCAGACCATCGTCACCTAATTCTACCTGATGGGCATTACCCCCAAGTCCTTGGATACCATCTCCTTAGAACCAGTGGTGGCTGCTCAGTAAGTTAATGTGAAGCTGTCCAAGCTCCAATGAGTAGAAAAGCCTCTCACCTAAGGCACAAGTGTAATGTAAGGCTGGGGTCAACTGGGTGAGTGACTGGCTTCTCCCTCCCTTCTTTCTCTCTTGTGATGCAGCTGTGAGGCTGAGCATGTATTGGAATGGGACACGGAGGTGAACTACACAATATATAGTACCCTATTTTAGAGCTTCAGCTTGAAAAATGCAGTTCCTTCCATTCTTATTTTCAACATTGTTTTGTTGGGGGAGGTTGTTTTTGGAACATTAGCATCTAGTGTATTATTTTATGACTGCTGTTCTCAGTTGATGATGTAACTGCCTACTGACTTGAACTTTGTCAAAGGACAGGATCCTCAAAATTTTCTGCCTCAGTGCCCAATCAGCCCCTGCTTCTGTATGCCATGGCTGTATAGGAGTTATAGGGATCAGAGTTTCCCTTGCACATTATTCTTGACAGGGAAAGTGACATCTCTGGGTGAAGATAGAACAGTGCCAGTTCTGAGAGTTAACATTTTGTATAAAAGGCAATAATTTGCATTTTTTCAAATATGTAAAACCAGTCATTGATCATATTCCTACCACAGCCATCCTCATCCTCACATAGTCCTTGATGCTGAAGGAAAAATTGCATGGTATGATGGGAGAGAGTTTCTTACTCATCCACCTACCACTTGTTATCAAATTTCAACAATCTTTTCCTTCTTGAACAGGAATGCTATATAAAAGGAACTTGTTTATATTTCTAGGAAAATAAAAATCATGAAAGTTTGGGACCACCTTGACCTGATGAGGGGCCGCTTGAACCCCAGGAATCTGTTCCCGGGTTTGAGTCCAAGAGTCCCATATACCATTCTGTATTTTTGTGAATTAATCTTTGCAGAATTTTCCTCTTTTGCTAAAATTTATTGGACCTGATCAATAGGAAAAGATATAACTGGGATTGGGTTTATATCCGAAGCTAAATATTGGGAAGTGTGGTAGGACCATCAACTGCCCGATAATGTTTGGACCAGAGAGATATCAGGTGGAACTATTCTTTAGGGCTGGACCACAGATTCCAGGGGGGTCTGGTTCTAGGGATAGGACTCTTGGTATTCTATCTGGTTTGCCCATAACATGATTATGGTGGGGATGATTGTATTCCAGTAATATTATCAGTCCTAGCAAGCAGGTTTGGCTTACACTTGGGCCACTCTAATCATGTTGTGCCATCCCCAGTGGGGTAGGTTATGGAGTGGACATTTGAGAGTCAGTTCTCACTTGTGACATTGATGGAAGAATAAACTCCATGAAAGGCTGATGATATCATTTTAAGGTTATCTGGGTTATTTAATTTTTTGTTTTATACTTAAATCTTCATGACAAGTAATTTTAAAGATTCAAGTACCACTGGGCCCTCTGATGGCATTGTTCTGGCACAGATGATGACTGCTGCTCCAGTACAGAGCAAATCTTCTGGCATGGAAATGGACAATTCTCTGGATAATCCAGATAATCAAAATCAGAGTAGTATTAAAACTTTAATACCTTATAAAACCCATAAAAAGAGTAAATACCGACATGACCCAACCTTGACTCGCCTCGACTCCCTCTTTGGGAATGGAAGTTGGTCAAGGTTCCTAACCATGGAAGCTAACCAAAATATTTCAGCCTTAAAATTGGAAAATTATCTATTAAATATACATCCAACAACAGATATGTCGTTTAGACAAATAAAGGAGAAAACTTGGCTTATAGAAGCCACAACAAAAAGTCAGTCTGAAGACTATTTGTCTTTGAAAAATATAAACAATATTAGCATGCATAAAAGTGAAAAAACACGATACTGTGAATAGCATTCAGGGTACCATTGTACCTCCTAAAAACAACGAACCAGTCGATAAGAAAATGCTATTAGACTCTCAAAAAAAGATACCCCAAGGTCCAAGATTGTGAGGTATATGTTGTACCAAGTAAAAATAGCAATAAAAAAAATATTAAAATAGTAAAAATAAAATTTTAGGGTGAAAATCTACCTCAAAAAAATAAAAATCTTAGACCAAAATTGAGAGTTAAGACCCTATGTCCCAAAACCACTGCAGTGTCAAAATTGCAGTAAGTGTGGGCACACCAAAAAAATCGTCATAATGGACCGGTATGCGCTTATTGTGAATCTACTGAACATACCACACAGTGGAATTGCAGTGAACCTAAGTGTGTAAACTGTGGGCAGAATCATCATGCAAGATCCAAAGAATGCATGTATTATATATACAATACGAAATTAAAAATACTATAAGAACAAATGGGGATGCCTATAAAAGAGGCTAAGTTGGAATTAAAGTGAGAGGAATACAAGATCTGTCTGAGAAACATTCATATTCTTCAATAACTAGAGCAGATAAAGAAACACTAACGCAAACAGATAGAAGTAACAGAGCACAGAAAAGTAAATCTCAAGAAGAAATTAGCAATTTAGAAATAAAAACCAAAATGGTAAAGAATAAAGAAACAGGTACAAATGAGATGGATAATATTTTATTGAATTCATTTGAAATATTAATGCAAATAGAAACAGAGGAGGATGCTACTACTGAAGTAACAGAGGAGGGTCGTGATGGACTGGAAATTAAACATAAAAAAAGTACCTTTGGAGAGAACACCACCCAAAACGAAGAAACCAACTATTATTAGAGAAACACCAGTTAAACCAAAGATAAAGGAGATGAAAAAGAAACAAAAACAAAAACAAGCTAAGAATATACCTTTATCTTCTAAAATAATAGTTAAACCTATGAAGGCAATGTTAAAAAAAATGAAGAAGTGAAAGAGAACCATACCATAGACAACAATGATTATGTCAAAGGAGATGAGATTACTCCTTCTCCAGTAATTGCTACAAGAGCAAATGAAAAAAGAAATATACATGATAATACATGTGGATGTAATGATTGTTTCGTTGAATTATGCAATAACAATAAAAGCATAACAAAAGATGGTGTAACAAACATTATAAGAAATTTTATGAAATATAGGAAAAAAGAAACCACGGATTTGAGTACCCATGAAAAAGGTTGGATGTGCATTGAGCATTTAATTTATTTATTATAAAGAAAAACAAATGAATGTCGTGAGTAAATTATTAGAAAAAATCCAAATAGATAATACAAAAAAAAAAAAAAAAAGAGAGTAAAACTCGACCGCTATAACAAAATATTTTCAACAGCTAGATTATACAATGGAACGTAAATGGTCTACAGACCAGATTACACCTGGGAGAACAACAACGATTACTAAAAGAGTACGAACCAATGATATTATGTTTGCCACATGTCAACAAAACAGTATCAACAGTAGGTAAGTATACCTTAGCATCTACATCTAGAGAGGATGAAGGAAATTTAGGTACTGCTGTATATGTACATAACAAAGTATGTTTTGACAAAGTACCTGTAAATTTTACTGATCTGCAAATATCGAGTATTAAAATACAAATGAAAAACGATAATTATGCAGTTTATAATTTATATAACCAACCTAATAAAAATTATTACTTGACAAACTTAAAGATTTACTTAATAATGCCAAGGAACCTACATTAATAGTAGGTGATTTTAATGCTCACAACCCTATTTGGGACAAGATTTACTTAATAATGCCAAGGAACCTACATTAATAGTAGGTGATTTTAATGCTCACAACCCAATTTGGGACTGTAATTGTACAGACTCAAATAGAGCAGGAAGTAAAATAGAAGAATTCTTAGATTCATATGACATGTGTTGTATAAATGATAACGAAATCAGCACATATTTGTCTAAAACACATGGAACATTTTCCTCAATCGACTTAACTCTATGTACAACCAACATAGTTGACAGTCTGGATTGGAGTACAGTTGATGACTTAAATACAAGTGATCATTTCCCAATATTAATTTTATTATTGCAGAATAATCCCACCAAGCATGTCCCTCAATATAACATTTATAAAACAGATTGGGAACAATATGAATTCCACACTAGGAATATCCCACCATTTGAATATTTAAAAGACCATAATGGAACTAATAAATTTCTTGTTGATTTCATTACAAATGCTGCTGATAAAGCAATACCAAAATCAAAATCTCATCCAACAAAACACAAAGTCCCATGGTGGTCTGAAAAACTTAACAGAATTAATAAAAATAAAACACCAAATTGAAAGATGATTAGATCATTTGAATAGAAATTTCAGTAAAATAAATAAAACATTACCGATATTAGAAGGAACTTTACAAAAAATTACTGTATTATTATTAGAAATTGATACATTGAAACCTGTATATAACAAAATATCTGCAAAATTTATAAGAGAAGTAATTCAAGGAAGAATCATTTCATGGAGGAAATATGTATCAGATCTCTAATAATATTCCCATGCAAAGAATATGGGAAAAATTTAGAAAAATAAATGGTATCCATGTTAAACTACCTAGACATGCCATAATAAAAGATGGGAAAAGAATACTTGATCCTAAAGAAATAAGTAATGTAATAGGAGAAAATTTAGCAAAAGAATGTAGTGGTAATAATTTAGATGAGTATTTCCCTATAAAGAAGAATAGTATGGAATTAATAACAATAAATTTTGAAACAATAAAAGATATATATTATAGTAGAAAGTTTAATATGGAAGAGTTGGAATTTGCTGTGATGAACAGCAATAAATCTGCCCCTGGAGGTGACAATATTTGCTTTGAAATGATCTGCTATTTAGCACCTTTGGCAGAGACATACTTATTAGAGTTTTATAACCACTTATGGCTTCGAAATTTATTTCCTGATGAATGGTGTAAAGCTATAATTATTCCTATCCCCAAACCTGGAAAAGATTCCAGTAATGTAAACAATTACAGACCAATCTCTCTAACAAGTTGTTTATGCAAATTACTAGAGAAAATGGTAAATGGTCAACTAACATGGCACATTCGAGAAAATAAAATTTTGACTCCCACTCAATTTGGGTCAAAATGTAACAGATCTACACTGGATTCTCTATCTAACTTGGGAGACCACATACAAAGAGGATTTGAACGAAAACAAATTACTATAGGCGTCTTTTTTGACGTTGAAAAGGTATATGATACTACATGGAGATATGCAGTATTAAAAAGTTACATAAAAACAGCATGTGTGGACATTTACCTAGGTTTATCGAAAACTTTCTGACACATCTCACTTTTCAGGTGAGAATAGATGATGTATTGTCAAGAACATTTCCACTTGAAAATAATGTTCCACAGTTAAGTGTCCTCAGTGGCACACTGTTTACTTTAGCGATAAATGATATCAGTAATAGTCTACCTATTTGCATTAAAAGTAACTTGTATATGGATGATTTCGCCATATATTATTCAGCATCTCGCATAAAACGTGCAGAGCGAATCATTAATAAAACTATTGTAAAAATAGATGAATGGGCCTCATGTGTAGGCTTCAAATTTTCTATACAAAAGACTCAAGCAGTAATGTTTTATAAAAATAAAAAGTGGAAAAAGGTGAAGAAATAGATTTAAAAATCAGATATCATTCCATATCAGTTGGCCAAACAGCAGAATCTTTGGGATAAGTATTTGATACTCACTTGAACTGGAAAGACCACATAACATACATGAAATCAAAACGTAAAAGAGCATTAAACCTAATTAAAAAAACCATCAAACACTACTTGGGGAGCCGTTAGACATAGCCGTACTTTACTGTATAAAGCAACAGTACTGTCTATCATTGATTATGGAAGCGAAGTATATGGCTCCCCAGTTCATAATGAAGGCCTTGGAATATGTTCAGGAGCTTTTCGATCATCACCAATGTCTTCTTTACAAGTGGAATGTGGTGAAGTACCTCTCTCTCTCCATAGAGAGCTAGTAACAATGAAGAGTGCTTTGAGAATTCAGACAAATGACTCTCTAACCAAAAAATTGTTTGGATTAAGAGTTGTGTTTATAAACAATCATCCACCCTCTTTCCCAATTAGAGCTAGAAGATTGTTTGAGTCGCTAAATATAAATATACAATTACCTTTAATATTAAAATTACCTCCTCCTTGGACAATGAATAAAATGAGAATTTGTACACACTTAAAATATTTATCAAAAAGTCATTCATATACTCCAGAATATAGACAGCATACAGTAGAACTTACAATCCGAAAAGGTCCACATTATGCAATATACGCAGATGGATCTAAGTCACAGTACGGAGTGGGATATGCTGCAGTATCCCTAGACAAAATGCATCCGTTCTCTCTACCAGATATTGCCTCAGTATTTACAGCTGAGTTATAAGCAATAGCATCAGCCATAAAAATAGTTAGGAAGCCTCCTGTAATAATCTGGCACAAGTTTGTTTGACTTAACTGGCACAAGGTTGTTCAACGCAACTGGCACAAGTTTGATTTGGTGATTTATAGCGACTCCAGAAACGCTAAAGAAGCCATTCAAAGCTATAATGAAAAAAATAATTATGTAAAACATATTAAGTTTTACTCCATAAATTGTATAATAAAGGAAAAAATATTGAAATACTGTATGTTGGATCCCTGCCCATGTGGGGATTAAGGAAATGAAGAAGCTGATAAAGCAGCTAAAGAAGCAGTTGACATGACGAGCAAATGTAGACATCCGTATTAGTGACTATTCAAGACATATAAAAACAATCATTGTAAATAAATGGCAAAATATATGGAATGAAGAACCTGAAAATAATGAATTAAAACATAAAATCCAGTGTTGGAAAATGTAGTTCATCATATCAGAGAGACACACACACACACACAAGTAATTCTGACACGTCTTTGAATAGGCCATCCTCATTTGACACATGAACACTTGATGAACAGTCCATGTGCCCCTCCTCCCAAATGCCCAGATTGCAAAGTGTTGATAAGAGTTACGCATGTACTGTGTGAATGTCCAAAATATAACCTGCAGCGATTATAAAATTTTGGAAATAGACCAATAAAAGAAATTTTGTCAGAATCTTCAACATTTTCAGTAATACTGTACCCCTTTTAATGTTCATGAGAAGCTGTGAGTTAATTGATAAAATATAAAAAATCAATCAATCAGTATAATGAATTTAAAAAGAAGTAAATTTCAGGATTTTACTTAATTTATGTTGAATTTTAATATACCTTTTTAGTGAGTCTGTATGGCAGCATGAGTATAAATGTGTGCAGCTTTTAATTTCATTTTCATTTTCATTCATTCATCATTAACGAGTGACCTATTAGGTCCCAGTGCTAGGCTTCTAGCCTAGACCATTCATTTCATCTTAATCCTTTGGGCCAGCTCTATGAGAGCTGATAGTCAGCTCAGTGGTCTGGTTAAACTCTTTAATAATAATAATGATAATAATAATGAAAATTTGGTACTGTACTTTTTGGATATTAATTATTATTCCGTATAGCTTGGCTTCATGCAAATTTGTAGATTAGGTGGAGTGATAAGAATCATGAAGATTATGATAAAATCCTATAATTAACTTCCTTTTACAGTGGAGCACAGGTGTTGGCCCATATAGTGGACCGTCAATTCTCTCACATTTGTTACCAAGACCACAAATTCCACCACCTGATGATATGCGTAATATGATCAAGAAACGTGGTATGAACGATGTTATGCAAGGGTCTCCAAACAAACAAATGAAGATGAATCAGGGACCAGTTAATAACCAACACCAACTACTACCAGTAAGGATGCTACTATTTAAAAAAAAAATAAATAAGAATAGGACAATAAAATGAACTTTGTTGATATTTTTGAAGTTCTTATTGTTAATAATTCTGTTGAATTTAATGATTTATAGATAAAAAATTGGGAAATCCACTGGGGCTTTAGTGGTACCACACCTAACTGGATTTCAGTACTTAATGGTAAAGAAAATTTTATGCCTAACAGAATAATCCAGAAAATACACTACTTTTATTGGGCTTTGAAATGAGCATAACCAATGCTTACTCAACAGAATATTCTGTTAAGCATGCTTGATTTTTGTGATGCAGAAACAAACATAATTGACACTTTCCTGTATAAACATGTTAGTGTGTGTTCTCTTGCTTTTAGAGTAAGCAATACATTATGCCCCACTGTTTGTATGCTGGAGTCAGTCATTTAGCTTTTGTTGTCTGCCTTATAAAGGCCCTGCACTTTCTATTATCTCTATCTTTAGTGTTTTTGCTTTTAAAAATTATGTGTGTGTGGTTATTTTTACTCTTGTGCTGGAAGTTCTAAACTGGTATATTTTATAGGCACATATGTACTTGCAGTGGATTGTTTTATAAATTTATACTTAAAAAAGTAATTTGTTTTAAAAGTGAGTGTCACTCGTTATGTGATCACATGTTAAGAAAGTTTGAAATGTTAAGTTAAAGTGCAGTTTCCTCTATTTATGTACTTTAGACTAGGCAGTACACTACTGTAAGTTTGATCAGACATGAAAAGCAATAATTTTGGTAAGTTAATGCATTTTATGGAAAGCAATTACCTGTACATTCATTGTTAATTTTGCAAGCACATGCTCTGAAAATTTTGTTTAAAAGTAGTGTGATTGCATCTGTGTTAGTACTATAGAATAGATAATCACTTGAAGTAGTTCTGTACATGAATTTTTTTTTATAAGTGATTGCTGCATGGTTTCTTGATTTTGTGAACACTTGTCAAGAAATTCCAAGAATTGTGGTTAAAAGAAGTATAATTGCAATTGGGTATACATACATTACAGAATAGGTAACCATAGTTAAACATCATTATCAGTTTCTTACATGAACTTTCTACAAGTGATTGCACCATGCTTTGTTGATCTTGCAAAATCATACTTTGAAATCCTGAGAATTGTAATTAAAACGATTTTGAGTACTGTTGTTTGGCAATGCTCATGTTTCAGCAGATTTTCATCAGGATTGCTATTTTCTCTCTCTCTCTCTCTCTCTCTCTCTCTCTCTCTCTCTCTCTCTCTCTCTCTCTCTCTCTCTCTCTCTCTCTCTCTCTCTCTCCTTGCACATACATGCATGTCTCATGTTGTGATAAACTCTGCATTTACTGTAACTGGTTGCAGTAGTATTACTTACTTAATGAGTATGCTTACAAAATATGTAAATTACGGTGTATACATTACAAAACAAGACCAAAAGCGTCATTATGTCTTGTTTAATTCAAATTAAATAATCTCTCTCTCTCTCTCTCTCTCTCTCTCTCTCTCTCTCTCTCTCTCTCTCTCTCTCTCTCTCTCTCTCTCTCTCTCTCGTTAGTTATAAACAAGTGAAATTTAACAGTTGCTGCAGGGTATTGTACTGAGTAGGCCCGTCTTTGTTACTTAACAGATTTCATTTCTTACCAGGAAGAGCAGTCTCCCAGCTGTCCTTTAAGTTGAGGTGCCTTTGCATACATAGCAGGCATAATAGAAATGCGTCATTAAGTTTGTATGTTTATGGACCTCAGGTATTTTAACAGCAGTGTTAACTGCAGTAATCTTACTTGTATCTGGAGCAATACACCAAAGGCCCTGCCAGAAAATTGAAATTTCTTGATATGGTGAAAAAGCACCACATGTAAAATGGCAACTTCGTGCCCTTACTCCCCGTACCTTGTCAATAATGAATAACTTTATATTCTAAATATGTATATTCCAAACTGGTTGGAAGAGGCATTAAGATGCTTTTTGGGTTCAGGCCATTAAGAGGTGGCAGACATGAGATTCCTGCTGATTGAACTTAAAATGGTAACAAAGGGTGCTGGAGTGTTCACTTGTATTTCTGAGCTAAACAACTGAGTTACTGAAGAAGTGGATGGTTATGGGCTTCGGTGCAAGGGAGTTAAGGTCTGAGGAAGCTGTCAAGGGTACTCTGACAATAACAACAACAATTCTTCATCACAGTCACTGTCTGCCGCATTTCTCGAATCCCTTTAGCAAACTCCAGCGCCCTGGGAAGGTTTTTGGTTGATGTTTGAATTCTCCATAATTTCAATAAACATATCGAAGAGAGCCCTCGTGCATTTATACAAAGGTGCTGGTTGTGATGCAGACTCATCTTTGTTACTGTCTTCTTCAAGGTCTTCTTCCTCTGTCTCATCAGCAGCAACTGTAGCAGTTGTTGGACAAAAGTTAGAAGCCTGAATTGCCAACGTCATCATCCAGCAACATCTTGGGAATGTTGTTGCCTCCTGTGGTGAGTTGGGCGCGATAGTCATCAAAATCAAAGTCTTGGAAGTTGATCTTTCCCGCTTTGCCATTGGTCCAGGGTCTGGACAGTGACATGATGTATTTCAAGCATCTGCAAAGCTGTAGATGGCGGATTTCAGCAAATACTTTCAAGATTCCTCTGAGTCTGTTTCCCCCCTTGTATCCAAGTCTTGCTCCTTTTCCTCCTCATCCTCAGACACCACCACCACCTCCTCCTGGAACTGACTCCAATATAGCCATTGGTTGAAAGAGTACAGTTGTATTAGGTGGCAAAAACATGACCTCAATAAGACTTCTTGTCACCAACCAACTGGATTGTGTTAGGATGTGAAGGCGCATTGCCACAAGAACCAAAAACCTTCACCTGATCTCTAGTAATTCCAAGGTCCTATGTCCCTGATGACTAATAACCTTACAAAAGTGTTCATGGACCCAATTGGAAATTATCTCAGAGGTGAACCAAGCCTTTGCCTTAAGATACCAAATCACTGAGATTATCCATCAACCCACACAGGGTATATGTTTGCTTTGCATGTCCATCTACCACTGGTTTGCAATGATGCCCACCAGAAGCAACTGCGCATATCAGCAGACACACATCGTTTTGTAAGCTTTTGACAGAGTAAATTCTTTTTCTTCTTACCAGCCAGGGAGATAGTAGGCAATGAACATTAGAATAAATCAAGTTTCATCAGTGTTGTAGATTTTATTTAAAATAAGCCCTTCCTTTTTTCATCAGGTCTTTAAGTATCTACAGTACTGCAATTCATCTTATTGCCCTCAGAAGCATCCAAAGCTTTGCCATGCATCTACTTGTTGGAAAGCCAATGTTGAATCTTGAACTGAACCAGCCAACCTTCAGATGCAAGTCTGTAATCCCATGCAGACCTACAAACTTCATTGCAGCAACCTTCAACTCAGCTCGCACATGTGCACACCAACAGCCCTTTACTGAAAAGACAGATCAAGGTTGACTGTTTAACTTCACATGACAGGATTTTGCCAAGCCCAACTCAAATTGTCTTCTTCCCAAAGTCACTTGTGTACTTCTTCACCCTCTCCTTAGTAGCCTTGATATCCTGCAGGGGGTAGACTGGGTAATGCCATACTCTATGACCAACCGATCTTAATCCTTTTGATGATTTCCAGGTTTTCTTTTTTTAAAGGTCAGCACCTTCCTATCCCCTTTTAGGAGGTGGTGGGGCCATATAGAGAATACACATCACTACATGCAGCAACAATAGCACCTGCAGTGCTGCAGGCACTGCAACAAAGGTAATGCTTTGAGGAGAAAGCATCACTACATGCAATCACACAACTGTTCAAAGCACAAATACTGAAAACTGAATTGGATCTGGGCAAAGGAGAGAAGTGTGCTTTTCTCACAGAGTGCATTGACAATCTTCAGTTGTAGCTAGTTAGAGGAGGAAATTTTTATGATGTTATCATGATACATATTCAAAAGAAAGAATCACTATCACCTGTAATGACATGCATTTCCACCTAAAGTACAAAATTTACAAAAAACACGAGTGCTTGCCCACCCACTCACCGTCTACCATGTCCTATTGTACTGACAGTGCAATAAGTCTCGACCAGTTAAAAGTGATAACGTAATATGTGATGACCAATCAAGTGACTTAGTGGTTTTCAACCAATAGCAGTTGTGAAAGCTCTCAAGTTTAAATGCCTGCCTACCCCTCCCCACCCATCCTACTCAGCCTCCCTCCCTCCCAAAACTCTTTCCTCCCTTCTACTGCCCTCACAATAACCCTTTCTCAGTATGCTAATTCCTATAAGCAGTGTTAACAACACCTTTTTGCTCACAGAATTACTAACCATCCAATTGTTGTTTATATAATTTTTACAAAAATTTATGTATATAATACAAATATTGAGGTGCTGTAAACCCTCCTGATAATGTTGAGTTCTTGAGAAGGTGAAACCAGTTAATTGAAGGACTACTGTACATAAGGTCATTCTGCTGGAACAGTTCTTTGTGCCTACAATGGTCTTGTTAGTCATATCCAACAATAACAATTTCTCCCCATCCCCTTTTATCCTATTTTCCTTCTCTGATGCATTGATGAGAGAGAGAGAGAGACTAGCTTTCTGTGTGTATGATTGTATATATAAAATACCACTCTAGAAATACATTGAATTTATTTTAGCATGTTTGTTTATTAATACTTTTTTGCTGATAAATATGGGCATGGTAATTATTTACCAGGTGCACATAAAAGGAATGCAGGGTTGAGAGGTTGTTTACCATGGATAACAATTAACCAAAAATCTCAGAATTTCTGCAGGATGAACAGAATGATGCTTACTTAAAAAAATAATACTTTTTACACAAATTGAATAATTTACTGCAAGGAAATTACATTATGTAACCATATTGGTTCTTTGCAAGGCAGACACACAGACTCCAAATGAATGAGTGCAAACTCTGGGTATGATGGTTTACAGGTAGTCCCAGGTTAAGGGGGGTGGAGGGTCGCTCCTTTTCCGACACAGAAACAATAACCAAAAATCAGCAATAATAGCGCCGATAACTGGATATCATCGCCACTGTCAATTGGGAATTGGTGCCGATAACCGGAGAGTGGTGCATTTTGGCGCCGAAAATCCAGTTATCGTCGTCGCTAGACAAGCGCTGTAAAACCAGATCGCCAATAACCGGGGGCCGCCTGTATTTACCCTGGAAACAAAGGTCTTACATTTACACTTTCAAAAAGAAAACTGTTGGTTGCAAATGTTTGTTTCACTGCCCAGTTATATTGACATATCAGATTATTCCACTAAGTATGAAAGATTGTCTACTTTGACACAGTTAATCCAGTCTGGTATCTAACATACTGAGGAAATTATTCTTGTAAGTATTAAATGTTAGTTTTATTTTTTATCGAACCTCGGTGAATCTGCTAAGTAATGAAATCTGTTAAGTTGCGGTGCCACTGTATTCCGTGAATTTTGAAATTCCTCTCCTTAGAATTGAAAATCCTTACGTGGGAGGAGGTGCCTCATATTTGGAAAACACCGATATAGGGAGTTTATTAAATACTGTTTGGATAATTATTTTTTGTATCATGTATTTGTTTGAAATATCTATTCATTATGGATTGAAAGATAATTTTATTTCAAAACTGTTATGGTTTTGGAGTTTAGTAAGGTATTTCATATAATGAGTATTTGTAAATTCCCTTTACAGCAACATGGGGGAATGGCAAAAAAAGCACCAATTACATCTCGATTATCCATGCCAGCGCCAAATATCAAACCTGCCCAACCACCATCAAATGTCAATCCAAATCTGACAACTATAAAAACAGTTGATATTAATACTATCCAAGAAAATCAAGGACCCAAACCTCAGCAACAAATTCAAGGGTCAAAACCTCAAATTCAAAATCAAGGTCCTCGACCCCAGCAGCAACAAGTTCAAAAACCAAGCCAAAGCCCAGCTGTACAGCAAGAGCAAAATAATGTATCAAAGCCTCAGGGTGAAGCAGCTACACCACAGACAAAGAAACCTGAAAGTGTTAATCAGCCTCCACAGAATCAAGGACAAAGTAAAGAGCCTACCCCTTCTCAGGTTGAAGAAAAGCAGAGTCAAGTCTCAACTGAGCAGCCTAGTCAGAATGATGAGATTAAAGCAAGTCCTGAGGTTCCGAAGGTAAGTTTCAGATGGTATAAACTTCAGTGCCTTTATTTCTATATATTTATGATGATCCTAACTTTTGTTTCACAGGTACCTTTCCTGAACTATAGTACACTGGTAGATTTATCTGAACCTATTACTGTACTGGGTTAATTAGCCCTTTAATGAGTTGATACCTGTTTTTGTGAATGATGCTGTCAACATAGCCAAGCACTGAAAAGAATGATGGAACAGAAATGCGTTAATGTTGAATTAGTATAAATGTGCTCGTTCTAATCTTTATAAATTCAGTAATATACAAACCGCCTGATACAGCAATTACTTATTGCATTTATTCCTTAAAAATAATGTTAAGTAACAAATTTTCCTTCCTGCCAGATTCTCAAGACAAAAACTTTCCTTCGTTTTAAAACTTGATTGCTGGCCAAATTCCCTAGGGTCATACTGCTTTCACTGTACACATTGAGTGAAAGGTGCTAAGTTTAAAATTTTCTGCAATCATGGTGATTTGACCAATGCTTTATTTTCCTACCTAACGTCATTGACTAGCCTAGACATGATCGTGGCAGTTCAACCAATGCCTTTGTTTTCATGACAGCAAACATGTCCTAGCCTGGCCTAAACATGATCATGGCAATTCAACTTTTTTTTTTTTTTTTTTTTTTTTTTTTTTTTTTTTTTTCCTCAAAAAATTATAACCTAGCTTAGACCTGATCATGGTGAATCAACCAAAGCTTTTGTTTAAGTAAAGAAAGTCATAGCTTAACTTAGACACGCTTAGGGCAAATCAGGGTTTGTTCTTGCTTTCTTAACATCATCGCTAGCCTACTGTACATACAGCACATTCAGTACACTTACTGTTGCCTACAGCCAGGCCTTAAACATGCTTAGAACCTTTATATTGGCCTGCATCCTATTCTAAGCTTAAACACACCCAGAAAATTTTCTGTGCATTGACTTACTGTACCTGTCCTAGCCTACCCTGAGCACATGCATAAAACACATGGGACTAATATGGTATCCTATCCTAGCCTAACCCTAAACGTGCTTGGTACACTTCGTGGCACACATCCCAGCCTAGTCTAATTTAAATATGCTTAGAATACTTACTTTAGTAGAAATAACAGCTAGATGGGGGAGAATGTTAGAGATAGTACTGGATCATCTGGTATTCTATCTTCAGAAGAGACTATTATTTGGAATCTTACATATTGTTAAAGTTAGCATATATCCTCGCGCCATTAGGTGCGATCGGGCGTTCAAAGTAGAACAGTGCTTGGCTAACCAGCTAGGACTGTCTCTGCAATCACCTGTTTTCCGAGGTAGAGCAAATTAGATATTAAAGGACGTTTGTAGCTTACTGATTGTATATGAATCACGGTGATGTGATAAAAGTCATAATATGGTTGCGTCGACAAACGCATTACACGGTCAACATGGCAGAGGTGGGTGGATATCGTCTCTAAATACAAACACCTGAGTTCGACGGGAGATTTGTATATGGGGTTTCGATATCCACTTATACCTCATTTGCTGGCGGATGGGTTAATCGTCCACTGTAGTCCTGAGTTCTTGTCCTTCGCTGGTTTTGTGATTCAGGGGGCAGTTTAACTTATTATCAACTAAAAATTCCCCTTCGTAACTTATATGAAAATATAGTATTTCGAGGTAGAGCTAGTGGATATTAAAGGATGTTTGTAGCTTACTGATTGTATATGAATCACGGTGATGTGATAAAAAAGTCATAATATGGCTGCGTCGTATATATATATATATATATATATATATATATATATATATATATATATATACGACAAACGATTACACAGTCAACATGGCAGAGGTGGGTGGATATCTATATATATATATATATATATATATATATATATATATATATATATATATATATATATATATATATATATATATATATATATCTCTAAATACAAACACCTGAGTTCGACGGGAGATTTGTATATGGGAGCTGATATCCACTTATACCTCACTTGCTGGCCGGATGGGTTAATGCGTCCACTGTAGTCCTGAGTTCTTGTCCTTCGCTGGTTCGAGCCCACAGGACAACGAACTTATTATCAACTAAAAATTCCCCTTGGTAACATATATGAAAATATATTATTTCTGAGGTAGAGCAAATTGATATTAAAGGACGTTTGTAGCTTACTGATTATATATATATATATATATATATATATATATATATATATATATATATATATATATATATATATATATATATATATATATATATATATATATATTATAATATACAATATATGTGTGTGTATATGTATGTATATATATATATATATATATATATATATATATATATATATATATATATATATATATATATATATATATATATATATATATATATATATATATATATATATATATATATATATATATATATATATATATATATATATATATATTATATATATATATATATATATATATATATATATATATGTATATATATATATATATATATATATGTATATATATATATATATATATATATATATATATATATATATATATATATATATATATACAATATATGTGTGTGTGTATATATATATATATATATATATATATATATATATATATATATATATATATATATATATATATATATATATATATATATATATATATATATATATATTTATATTTATATTTATATATATATATATACATACATACATACATACATACATACATACATACATACATACATACATATACATACATATATATACATTACATAATGTTTATGCATGCATATGTAGATATGTATGTACATAATGTACATATGTACAGTTGACCCCCGGGATTTGCGGGGATAGAGACGACACCCCCTGTGGATAGATAAAATCCGCGAATACTTGAGATTAGAACATTTTTAGCACTACCTATGAAGTCTTCTCTCTAGTGTCTTGCTTCTGAAGTGATCTGGCTCACATTCTAAGCGGAAAAATGACACATGTAACCATAACTGATGTTTTGTGTGTGGATCCTCAGAAGGCTGTGTGCAGAGTTTCAGAAGTGTCTGACAGAGCGTCAAGAAGAACCTTTGGTAGCGATGGTTCTCAGTGAAGGATGCTTTGTACCTTTTGTTATATTTTTACCGCTATCAACTTTCTGATAGCTTCCTCTCCACATTCTTCACACAGAGAAGTTTTGAGTTGGGAGGGGTAGATTGGACAGTTATGCTACAAGGCCATCAAGCCATGGGCATTGCCAGTCTCAACAAGTTTATTCTATATTACTCCTTTTTCAATGAGTCATTCAGTTTGGTCCTGGCTGCCTTTCGGAAGGGCAAAGTATGTTTTCTGTCAACATGTATGACACGTACTTCCACATCCTGGTACACCTTCAGTTCAAGAAAAGTATTCTCCTGTGTATTGGAATTTTTAGGAGGATGGATTCATCTGCTTGGTATCAAGAGTAGTTCTCTCATTTTTGGATGGCTAGTTTGTTCTCACCTATTTGTGTCTGATGACCTTGAGGGTGAAGAATTACATTTTATGTCTTACCTCAGATCTGGGCATTTTATTCAAAGTTGACTAATCTATGCTCTTCTGTTCCAGTCAGTTGTTTAACTCTCTATTTTTGGAGTTTGTTCCAACAGAGAGATGGATAGACAATTTTCTACCACTTTTGAGGACTTTAATGGGTTGGCCTGTAGACCTCAAGAACCTTAACACTGTCCTCAGATGTCTTGGAGGCAGATTGGGGGCCCATTCTGAGAGACATTTGATGTCGGGGGTTGGAAGTTAAACAACCTACAGCTTTTAGCAGTTTGGAATGGTCTTAGACAAGCAGAACATCTATTCAGAAACAATACAGTCGCAGCCTTTTCTGACAATTCACCTCTCGATTCTTACATAAGACAACAAGAAGACACAGATCAAGAAGTTTGTTCAGGCTAGCAAAGAAACTTCCTTCTTCTTTGGACAAAGCCCAGCAACATCACTCCTTTACCTTGTTTTGTCCTTTAGCTTGTTTTGTCTTTTACCTAGTTTTGTCCTAGGGAAAAAAACTTACTGAAGAACAGCTCAGCAGAAAAGAGCAAGGTCTTCAGTCGGATGGTCTCCTCTTCCTTAGGTTTGCCAGAAGTTGTGGAACCTCTGGGGAGACCCAAACACCAGTCTATTGTTGACTGCCCAAAACACTACTCTCCCAGTTTACTGTCCTCTATGCCAGGATCCTCAGGCATGGGCAGTTGATGCCTTCCTTCAAGAGTAGTCAAATCTAGACCTTTAGGCGTTTCCTCGGTTTGCTGTTTTGAAGAAATACTGAAATTTGCAGAACACAAGGCTGATTTTGATAGCTCATTGGTGGCCCCAAAGGGAATGGTTCCTCTAACTCCCTTTCCTGACAGTAGATGTTCCTCGTCGTCTTCCATTCTGGAAAGATCTTTTCAAACAGTCTTATTTGAGAAAATTCCATCAAACCTCCACGTCTCATCTGACCACATGGGGATTGTCATTGTCTGTTACAAGCTAAGGGCATTTCTAGAATGACCAAGGAAGCAATCCTTAAGTCTACAAGGCCCTCCACTGTTCTACTTATGTCAGTAATAGTGGTCAGTTTATTGATCTTGGTGCATGTCCAGAGGGATTTCCAGCACCCGTTCACTAGATAGCCTGATTTGCGTTTTGCCAGCATCTCGGTACTCAAAGCAGTTTTCTGCCACAGCGATCAGAGGATACCGCTTTACATTACATTTAATTTTGCACCATACTGACTGGAATATCGCTTATAGTTTAAAGTTTAAAGAGGTTTTCTATCTTCTGTGCTGGAAATTTCAATATTCCTATAATGGTGTATGATGAAATTTTCCTCCAGATTTCAACAAAACCTCAGTTTGAGCCTTTTGATAAGGCATCACTTAAGAACTTTGAAGACACCTTTCTTTTAGCTCTTGCTGTGACAAAGTGTGTTCGTGAGCTTCAAGCCCTTTCTTGTATGTGGGCTTTGCTCTAGTGGCAACCTCTCTCTTTTGTTTTATTGCTTAGAGAAAAGATATAGAAATGAAGTGAAATCTCTTCTCAAATTTGTGACAGTGCCTAATTTAACTGCTTTGGTTGGCAATGCTTAAATGCTGTCTTATGTTCAGTTAGAACTGTTAAGTGATTATATTAGGGAACATCAAGCCCCTTTCTTGTATGTGGGTTTTGCTCTTGTGGCAACCTCTTTCTTTTCTTTCATTGCTTAGAGAAAAGATAGAAATGAAAGCCCTTATCAAATTTGTGACATTGCTTAATTTAACTGCTTTGGTTGGCAATGCTTAAATGGCTGTCTTATGTCTAGTTAGAACTCATAAGGGTTTACCTGGACAGAGATAAACCTTTAAGAGGAGGAGTCAAGTATTTATCTGTAATGTTAGGAGGCCAAACACTTCTTTGTCCAAGAATGATTCAGTCAGTGCGCACACAATTGATTCATTAGCTTTTACCACTTTTGAAAGTAATCCTCAGCTTCTGTACTGTAAGGACGTCTTTATTTCCGTTAAAACCTCTTGCTCGAGAAGGTTGTCACGCAGCTCAGGAGATGTTGACTCATATTATCTTCTAAATGTTCAAATTTAGTATGAGGCGTCAAGCCCTTAGTCCTATCGTTGCTGTGGGGACGCTTTCTCCTGAACCAAATATGATTGTAACCTTGCTTTTTATTTTATTGGTAGTTATTAGGAAATCCTGCTATTGAATTTTGGGAGCATGAAGTTACACATTGGTGTATAGGAGTGCACCTTCACATGTGAAGGTGGTAATTGTCTTTACTTTTGGAGTGTCGATTATGGGCTTTCAACTCGTGTACAGGAATGACTGGTAACTACAAGTCTCGCTACTAGGCCTTAAGCCCTGTTGTGGTTCCAGTGTTTTTCGACAATACTTTCCAGTAAGGATTACACAACAGGCAGGAATGTTGGGAAGCTTTTCCCCTCATTAACCCTAAACGCTGAGTCTCTATTTACAACTTTTTCTCCCGTAAAAGCATGTTGGTGAGTTTGAGAAGCTGAAAAAAAGTTTTCAAATCACAAAATCACAGCACGCTTAGTTTTTAAAATTAAGAGTTCATTTTGGCTCCTTTTTTTGTCATTGCCTGAAGTTTAGTATGCAACCATCAGAAATTAAAAAAATATCATTATCATATATAAATATTGGAATATATGACAGCAAAAAAACTTATATAATTGTATACAAATCGCTGTAAGCACAACGGTTAAAGCTAATGAGTTAATTTTTTTAGTTGTATTGTACACTAAATTGCGATGATTTTGGTATATAACAAATTGTAAAACGATCAAAGCAACACAGAGAAAATATTATCACAAAATGATGCATGAATTAGGATGCGGACTTAAAAATGTTTTTTTCAAAAATTCACCATAAATCGAAATATTGTGCTAGAGACTTCCCGTTTGTTGAAAAATGAAGCTAATTGATTGAATATTACTAGACTGTAAGTGTTTTAGGTTTCAGTTGCAGTTTTCAACCATTTCAGTCGAGTTAAAGTTGACCAAAAGTAAAATTTTTTCTATTTATCGTGATTTATATGAAAATATTTCAAAACTGATAAAAGCTACAACCATGACTTATTTCCTGTTGTATTGTACATGAAATTGCGCACATTTTCATATGTAAAACTTTATGTAACGACTAATATAAAACGGTGCAAATATTACGATAACGAGACTGAAAAGAATTTCTGAGATGTTCGGCGAGTTAGCGCAGACTTAAGGAAAATATTTTTTCAAAAATTCACCATAAATCGAAATATTGTGCTAGAGACTTCCAATTTATTGCAAAATGAAGGTAAATGATTGAATATTACTAGAATGTAAGAGTTTTAGCTTACAATTGCGTTTTTGACCATTTTCGGTCTAGTTAAAGTTGACCGAAGGTTGAAATTTTGCAGTTATCGTGATTTATGTGAAAATATTTCAAAACTGATAAAAGCTACAACCATGAGCTATCTTCTGTTGTACTCTACATGAAATTGCGCACATTTTCATATATAAAATTTTATGTAACGACTGATGTAAAACGATGCAAACATTACGACAACATGAGAAAGAATTTCTGAGATGTTCGCCGACTTATCATGGATGCAGCGTAAGGAAAAGGCTTTTTTTTTCAGAAATTCACCATAAATCGAAATATTGTGCTAGAGACTTCCAGTTTGTTGCAAAATGAAGGTACATGATTGAATATTACTAGAATGTAAGAGTTTTAGCTTATAATTGCGTTTTTTTACCATTTCGATCGAGTTAAAGTTGACCGAAGGTTGAAATTTTGGCAGTTATCGTGATTTATATGAAAATATTTCAAAACTGATAAAAGCTACAACCATGAGTTATTTTCAGTTGTATTTTACATGAAATTGCACACATTTCCATATATAAAACTTTATGTAACGACTAATATAAAACTGCAAACATTACGACAACGTGATGAAAGAATTTCTGGCGCGGACGTAAGGAAAAAGTTTTTTTCAAAAATTCACCATAAATCGAAATATTGTGCTAGAGATTTCCAATTTGTTGCAAAATGAAGGTAAATGATTGAATATTACTAGAATGTAAGAGTTTTAGCTTACAATTGCATTTTTTGACCATTTCGGTTGAGTCAAAGTTGACTGAAGGTTGAAATTTTGGGGGTTATCGTGATTTATATGAAAATATTTCAAAACTGATAAAGCTATAACCATGAGTTATTTTCTGTTGTATTGTACATGAAATTGCACATTTTCATATATAAAACTTTATGTAATGGCTAATATAGAACAGTGCAAAAATTACGACAAAATGAATGAAAAGAATTTCTGAGATGTTGGCCAAGTTGCTGTGGACGTAAGAAAAAAGTTTTTAAAAATTCACCATAAATCGAAATATTGTGCTAGAGACTTCCAATTTGTTGCAAAATGAAGGTACATGATTGAATATTACTAGAATGTAAGAGTTTTAGCTTACAATTATGTTTTTGACCATTTCAGTCGAGTCAAAATTGACCGAAGGTTGAAATTTTTTGTAGTCGACGTAACGGTGCAAACCATCCACTTGGCACCCAACAGACAATTTTAGTCGTTGTATGATACGTCCAGTAGGCGTTTAAGGGTTAAAAAGCTTTTAGGTCGCTTGGCTGAACATTGTTTCTCTAGCTACACTAACCCACCATCCTCATTCAATGTGGTTGTCAGCTAACAGAAGGTAAGATTCATTCCAAATAATAAAAATTTTCATGAAAAAATTCATTATTATGGTACTTACTTTCTGTAAAAGTGGAAACCCATCCAGCCTCCCCACATCTTTGTGGGTTGTCATGAAGAATTCTGAAAAGAACCGTAAACAAACCAGCGCCACCTAGTGGGAAACAGGTTGTTACAGAGACGTCCTAGCGGGTTAGCCAAGTGTTATTTTGTTTTGATTTGAATGCCGATGGCACCTAATAGCGCGAAGATTAAAGCAAACTTTAACAGTAGGTAAGTTAACAAATAATTAATTTTACCATGAAAATTTTCATTTTACCAATACAGGAAAGAGTTCTCTATCTCACCTAATGGGAGGGCTATACTGTATAAACAGACAGATACCGTATATTTCCACGTATAAGACGATCTTTAAATCATAAAATTCACCCCTAAAAATTGGGGTCTATTATCATTCTGAAAATCAAACCTTGAATATTTCTAAATTATGTTTATCGGTAGGCTAGCCTCAGCCTCGGTGCGATAACCACCAACATACATGAAAAGATTCACATTATGAAATAAAATGATTATAAAGGTAATAAAACCATTTTTACCTTATATGTTATTGGCATATCTTCGTAATAAATAGCCTATTCGAGGACTAATTCCATTTCAATGAAATCAACTTTTATCTATGCGAGGCCAGCTAACAAAATGTAAATTTTGAGTTAAGGTTGCGCTCTCAGCAACCTTTATCTTTCAGTACATAGTGTATGTAGTGTAATTATGGTAGTGATAACATTTAGGATAACATAGTATTCATTTTACATTCAAAATTCAGGCCGTGTGCAACTATTCAGAACAATTCAGTCATACGAACAATAATTATGTAAGATAATTATCATACTTTCTCGTATTGTTGTTAGGGGTTGTTTATGATTGGTAGTGGAACGTAAACAAAACAATGTTTCCTTTTTAGGCAATGTGTGTAAGAAAAACATGTTATGGAATCAACTTTATTTCATTTACCATATTTACTCATTAATATGCGATCTTGCGCATCATGCGACCCCCAATTTTCACCCATAAAAAATTTTATCGTGTATCATGTGAGTTCTTTTTTTGAGAGACCAAATTACTATGGACTAACCTCTTTTACTCCATCTCTTTATCCCATCATCTAGTTGAATACGTTAAAAAGTAAAAGCGAATGATAGAGGTATTGTTAGTTACGTTATAATCATTGAGTAAATTAGTGTACAGCCATAAACAACCGAACGAGAAACAACTGTTTTGAACATGGTCTAGGCAGTGGCTATGAACAGCTGAATCGGATAACAACAGCTGTTTTGCTTGCATTTCAGCCATCGTTTGATAGTAAAGAATTACTGTAGTTATGTTACAAATGACAATAAGTAGAATAGGACATATATATATATATATATATTGTACATTATTATTCGCTATGCAGAAAAGATTGCAAGGAAATATGCTGCTAAATTTAAGCTGCAAGTTGTAGCTGAAGCTGATAAAACAAACAATGTTCAAGCACTAATGATTATAAATTATAGTACATCACAACATGGATAAATTATAGTACATCACAACATGGATGAAACTCCTAAACTTCAATATGCAATCAAACTCAACCGTAAATAATATTGAGAGAAAAGTGGCATGGTTATCTTTAAACGGACACTGAATTGATGCTGAAACAAAAATTCCTGGACGATATTGTTGTCCACGTTCACGAAAAACCTAAACAATGCAAATGGTGCATGATCACTGTGTTTGTTTTTTTATACAATTAGTAATATGCGAATACATACAATATTACTGGGTACAGTGAAGTAAAGCATGTATATTTGTTATGTTTGTACCTGTATTTTATAATACTATATTAATATGTGAATATTACATACTCTTGATTTTATATTTCATGTATGATGCGACTCCCTTAGAATTAGCTTCAAAATGAGGTCTTCTAAAGTCACATGATATGCGTGTATATATGGTATTTTGAGTTTCTAAGGATACAGTAAGTAAAATTGCATTTATAATAACATCATCTGGACATAACCAGTATTTCATAAGATACCTGTTGTTGCAAAAGCTAGCCTATAGACAGATGGTTTTGTAATTTAGCAGCCATCATATACTACAGATATGAGATAAATTCATGAAAATTTTGTCATAATTTTTTACCTCGTCTTGTCTATAGGTCATCTAATACATGAAAATATATGGTATGCTCTCTCTATCGGGACCATCTTTTTAAAAATAATGTAACCATTGGGTTTTGCTTATTTAGAAATAAACAAAGGTATTGCAAGATTTATATAGTTTTGTGTATATTATTAACAGATATACAGTAATCCTTCAATTATCTGGATTAAGGGTCCGTTGTATAATGGCAAGATCTGAATAATGACGAGTAAAATAATCTTGGGGTGTTCAAGGGCAACTCTGTACCCTTCCTCACCTAACTTTGTCAATACCACATAACTGTAAACGGTCAGTATGCTTATAACAACAACCATCACACTTTAAACTGAAAACTTTATGCAAAAGGCAATTATCTTTTTTCCCCATATTTGTAGCAAAATATACTTTGAAAAAAATTGCAACCCCTTCATTTTCTCTCCCTAGTAAATGATACAGTTTAGTCAACAGGTAGCCTACCTGTGTTTACCCACAGGCTACCATGGTTTTCTGACCTTTAATGTATTTTTTACAGCAACTTCCTTATCAGTTGTTACCATATTGTATTACCATATACAAGATGAAATATGTAGGCTATGTGTGAACTATAGACCTAGGCTAACCCTGGTGTTACACTGATAGTGTCCATTTGCAAAAGTCAGGTAGACTATTACAACTGTATTTAAGATAAAGGTAATGGTAATGACACTTATTTTACTTACAGAATCCATTTATATTGTATTGTATTGATATATTATCATTGCAATATGTATTTAAAAAACGGATCATTCCGCCATTTGTAATGTTTACGTTCTCAAATCAGTTGTTTCAGCCTACTACCGAAAGAGGAAAATAATTTTGAATTGCTAAAAGAAATGAATGTATTAATGGAATTATTTTTATTTTTGTACATACTGTATATGTAAAACAGGTATATACAGTACAAAGGTATACTAACACTTTATATTGAAGTAAAATCCCTCAAAATTGCAAAACAGCTGTTTCCAGATATTTGTTTAGTGATGTAAACATAACTCAGTTCCCCCCAACCTCTCTCTCAGTACTGTACATATCCTTTAATGAAATATGAATTACCGTATCATAAACTGGAAAACATGAAACTAAAACTCTAGGAAGCTCACAATGCCATCGAATGAGTGCATGCATACTTAGGTATTTGTTACCATTTTTTTTTTCTCCTTTTATGCTTTGTTCGATTTACTATACTGTTTTTATTACAAGTTTAGTTGACTCTCAGTATGATTATCAAACATAACAGTACGCAAGAGAATATTTTATCACTGTTTATATTTGATCTCTAATCACCGTAAAAATATTTAAAATGTGAATTTCACATAGAGGCAAGACAAAACCAAACGGCATACAGTACCAGGTTCACCGATGGCATGGAATGAGTGTGTGCATACGTATACAGGCAGTCCCCGGTTATCGGCGGGGTTCCATTTCTGAGGGTGTGATAATAACCGAAAATCGGTGATTTTCGGGGATTATTGGTGCCAAAAAGCGCCGATTTTCGGTTGTCAGTGCCTTTTTAGGTATGTATCGGGGCCAATACCCAATTATTGGCGCCGATAAGCTTGAGATGAAATCGGCGATTTTTGGCGCCGAAAATTGCCGATTTTCGTCGCTAGACAAGCCCCATAAAACCGGATCGCCGTTAACCGGTGACTGCCTGTATACTGTACGCTCACATTGGTTTGTGGAACAAAAACAGAAATATAGAAGAGAATACTGTAGCATAAAATATAAACAAAATAGTGTAAGAGCGTGTGTGCTACTCTACTAGGCTTTAATGTAAACATTCTCTCTCTCTCTCTCTCTCTCTCTCTCTCTCTCTCTCTGTGTGTGTGTGTGTGTGTGTACTGTACATATCCTTTAATTAAATGTGAATTACTTTATCATGAACATAAAAACATGAAACCAGACAAGCTCTTATCAAGTCAGGTCTACCTAGCCCTCTTCACCCATCCAACTGTGCATCCCCACTCCCTCTCAGCCATAGAAACTGCTCCCCAGCTCCACCCACCTTCCAAAACAATTTCTCCGAACCTTCCTTTAGCCAGCCTCAGTGCTCTTCTTCGCTTATGGAAACTTCTTGGGGTCTTCCCTAACCCCCAAAACCCTTTCCCAGTCAGTCTAGTGTGGACAGTGTTACCAACATTTTCTTGAGGTGGCACGCATTGCCATCAATCAGAGGGCGGTTTTTTTTCAAATGTATATACAGGCAGTCCCTGGTTATCAGCGATCTGGTTTTATGGCACTTGTCTAGCGAAAAAATCTGCAATTTTCGGCTCCGATTTCCGCTTATCAGCGCCAATAATTGGGTATTGGCGCCAATACATACCTAACAGAGGTCCAAATAAGCCCAGAAAATCGATGAACATGTGCCGAAAATCTACGATTTTCAGTTAGCACCACACCATCAGAACGGACCCTTTCGATAAGTGGTTTACTGCCCCCCCTCTCTCTCTCTCTCTCTCTGGGCTCTCTCTCTCTCTCTCTCTCTCTCTCTCTCTCTCTCTCTCTCTCTCTCTCTCTTGGGGCATTGATCCCCTGGTCCAGGTGTGTTAGGTAATGTCAGATTTCAGATAATGGCGATCTGGATAATTGAAGAATTACTGTATAGGAAAGAATTTTGTGCATCCCTTCAAGAAATGGAGTGTGTAAGCTAGCAGACGCTGTCTGTACCTGTATCATTCTGTAAATAATACAGTTATTGGGTGCTGCCTTCTTTCAAATATAACTAAACTAAGAATATTTATTGTAATATTCAATGAATGTAATATACAGAGCGGTCCCGGTTTACTGGACGGGTTCCGTTCTTGCACAGGCAAGCCGTCGTAACCGAAAATTGTCGTAAGCCGGAAAATCGTCGAAAATCGTCAAAAATCATAAGAAAACCTTACTTTTAATGCTTTGGGTGCAAAAAAATGATAAACTGCATTATTATTGAGTTTTACATCAAAAACCTTCAAATTATGATTATTCTGCCGTTTTGGGGCCATATTTCTTCCGTCGGATCGAGCACGATGCGTTGTAACCCCGAACATGCGTCTGCTAAGCCGGGAAATAATTTCTGATGAATATATTTGAAAAGCGTCAGAACCTCGAACGTCAGAAGGCGGAACCGTTGTAAACCGGGAGTGCCTGTATTAAGTAATGGAGGGAATTTTCTGTATCTTAAGAAAACGGATACAGTTGACCCCGGTATTCGTGGGGGATGCGTACCACTAACCCCCCCATAGCAAAAATCTGTGAATACTTAAAACCTATAAAAATGCTTATAACTGCCTATTTTGATAATTAAAAACACCAAAAAAACCTCAAAAAATGCTTGCAGTTGTCCTTCGTCTATCATGGGGGTTAGGTCCTAGAAACCCCCGCAATAGGCGGAAATCCACAAAGTAGCGACCTTATATTTATTTAATTATTTACTCAGTATATATTTTAAGGCTTTATAAACCCTCCCCACACTCTTATAAACCTTTCCCACACTGTTATTAACCTTTCCCACAATGTTATAAACACTTCCTATGCACTTAAACACTTTCTCTCCTCTTAAACCTATGTAATAATCCAAGGAACAGAGCATCAACAGTGATAAAAACTCTCTTGTGTACAGTATGTACATGTTGCAATGATTTACTAATTTTCAGGAGCTATTATTAATGTAAACACATTAATATGTCATTTCACTTACAGAATCCATTTGGTATACTATATTATTATTTTGATCTGTTATCATCGTAAAATGCATAAGAAAACCCCGATTGGCCCACATTTTTAATGTATACGTTTTGAGAATCAGCTGACTGATCCTGCTCACTACTACCGAAAGAATTAGGGAGATAATTTTTCTGTTGCTAAAAGAAACAGATTTATGAATGGAATTATTATTTTTAATTTTGTACATAAATGTTTATGATACAGTAATTCATATTTGAGCTTGAGAGAGAGAGAGAGAGAGAAAGAGAACTGGGGTTTACTACGTATAAATAGTCTTAGCACAGTAACTAGGGGCAAGACTAAGTCTTGACTTGACAAGCTGGGGATGAGTGAGCTGTATACATTTGAAATTTGGATTTTAAATATTTTTATGGTGGTTATGGATGAAACATCAACAGTGGTAAAATATTCTCTTGTGTACTGTTATATGTTGGATAATCATAGAGGCAACTACTAAACTTGTAATGAAGCACGCTTCAGTAAATCAGAGAAGGAAAAATAAAGCAACACCTACCTACAATAAAAACAGTTACAGATCTTGGGACAATGTGTTTTTATACTGTACATATATTATGATAAGTGAAATAAAAGTTTTATTGAAATTTTGCTTCTTTTTCATTAAAAGATATGCATAGAGAGAGAGAGAGTGTTTATGTACATTGCTAAGCTGTTTTGTAATTTTATGAGATTTTAATTTAGCATTTCATATATTTTTTGCTGTTTACATTAATATTAATATTTGAAAATTAGTAAATAATTTTTTATCATAAAAAAATGTATTTAGTCATGAAAATAAAAATTTTGGCTACAAAATGCTCATTTTACTATAAAAATAAAAATAATAAATACCACAAAATCCTGCAATATAACAAAAAATCTGTAATATAAATTTATATATATTAAATTACAAAATTCACGATACAGTGAGATCACAATGAGTGCACCACAATATAGTGAGGAACAACTGTATACCTAATAGTTTTACCACAAAAAGTGCATTTGGTCTGGAAAATTATATGAAAATACAGTAATTCGTGAATATTTCTCTACGAAAGATACTGCGAATAGGCGAATTTTCCGCAAATAATGTGTATATGTTCCATAGAGAAATCCATGAATAGGTGAGTCCACGAATCCAGAACCGCGAATAGGCGGGGGTCGACTGTACATAGACAGATATGCTATCAGTACTGTAATTGTATCACCCTTTTAATGATGTGATTATTAGGTGATACCTTTGCAAGACTTAATTACCTTTATGTATTAGCACAGCTGGAAAGATTTTTGTATTCTTGGTTGTAACCTCCCAAATAAAATTAACAATAACAGGAAAGGATATTCTATATTCTGCATGGTTGTTACCATTTTGAGATCAAATTGAACTGACTATTGTGATATTCATATGGTAGTTTAATCCATCAACAAATATAGCAAAGAATAATATTATCTGTATAATCCTTTTGACAGTAGAGTTATTGGGTATTAAAATATTTTGAATAAAATTAAACTACAGTTTTGCAAAATTCCCTTAGTTTAATATTTAAACAAATGCAGAAAAGAATTCTCTTTATCCATTTGGTGTTACCCCTGTATTTAAATAAAGTTAACCTAAATTATTATTGAAAGAAAGGTTTGTAACCAGGCAGGAGATGCTAGTTGTGTTT
Organism: Macrobrachium rosenbergii; assembly: GCF_040412425.1. Lineage (NCBI taxonomy): Eukaryota > Metazoa > Arthropoda > Malacostraca > Decapoda > Palaemonidae > Macrobrachium > Macrobrachium rosenbergii. The sequence continues at coordinate 26,878,450 of NC_089792.1, read as the reverse complement.
TGATAAGGGTTTCAGAAAAGATTTGCTCAAGTGGGGGTTCAGTGAAGATAAAAATTGATATCCTCATGATCATCAGAGCTAATGTCATATCTCAAAAAACCCAATGTTAAAGTTAACTAAAACTATATGCTGTGGGTTTTGAAGTACTTCAGTATAACAGATTTTGTAAGAGCACTTGCCATATATGGAAATAGAGGTGGGAGCCGATAGACAATGAAAAGTTAGTGCATGGTTTGTCTGTTAACAAAAGATCCTTGCTTGGGAACACCTGAGGCAAAACAAAATTGATATCTATACTTGAAGCTGGGGAGTCCATCATGACTCCTTGGATTACAAGTATGTCAATTAGTTTTACATCATCACTGTTATGTTCAATTTTGAGATGCATTGTTCATAATTATGGGTACATTGAATTTTTAGGTATTTAGTAGCATGCATATGATGAATTATACTTATTCCATTACCTAAGACTGCAGTTGAAAATTCATTCTTAAAGAAAAGATATAAAATTATTGGCTTAGCACAACTTCATAAATTAACTTCCTTCTTAATCTTCATTTAAATGAGTATATTTATTATTAAAAAAATTGTTGGTAATTTGATCATCAGTTCATTTGTAGAAAGAATGTAGCACAGGAAAACTATACCCAGCAAATAGTTCAGGCAGGTTTCTATGCATTGATATTATGCTAGACATAAAAGATGAGATTTTTGTGCAGGGTTAAGAACTGGACATGATGTGTTAGTAGCCTTGGAATCAAAGAGTTTACGATTACAAGGTCAGCCGGGCACTTATTGGTCATGTTCGTTTCAGGGTCTGATATGTCTAGCTCACTTGCTGGATTATTTCATTAAGAAATCTTTGTTGTAATTGATGCTGAGGCACCATTAAGGTAAATTTCAGAAAGATATATTGAACTTTTATTATAATGTCAGTCCACCAAAACTTGTATTTTATAGGTGGAATGAAAGAAAGTTATTTTCCTTCATGGTAGGCATATTAGTTTGTCTTTGACTTGCATGAAAGCAACTGTACATTGAAAGTGAGAAGATACTCAAGGGATACCACTTATTTGTGTCCTGTTTTCTACACTAGTAGATAGTACAGTACTTGAAGGCTCTTAGTAATATGTGTTCGGCCTGAGCTATATTTCTTTTTGTCTTTTACATTTTATCCATTCCTTTCATTCTTATATTTAATGGTCAAACTTTCACTTTGTCCTGCTCCAGTTTTCACCTCTTTCAAAACCAAATTTTTTTAATGAGTTGTGTGAGTCTAGAAATAACTATGAACTTATTAAACTAACTTCAGATAATGATGAGGGTAAGAAAGAAGAAGCCAATTAAACTAACATGAGATAATGATGAGGGTAAGAAGGAAGAAGCCAATTAAACTAACATGAGATAATGATGAGGGTAAGAAGGAAGAAGCCAATTAAACTAACATGAGATAATGATGAGGTAAGCATGAAGAAGCCAATTAAACTAACATGAGATAATGATGAGGGTAAAGAAGGAAGAAGCCAATTAAACTAACATGAGATAATGATGAGGGTAAGAAGGAAGAAGCCAGTCAGCTGGATATTGCAGTTGATAGAGAGAGCACTTGTAAACTTGAATTTCAGTACACCAAAGTCAAAGGATGAAGTCATTACCATTAGTGCAGTCAGACATCATGGGTGTTGTAAGCTATGCCAGTAGGCACAGTTAGCGTTTCATCATTATCTCTGGTAATATCCTTGAGCAGCAGATGGGTTATGACAGTTAGTCAGGTGTGATATCAAGTGGAGCATGGTTGTCAGTGGTAGGCTAGGTAAAGCATCTTCTCTTGCAATGTACTGTTTATTAAAACTGTTATTGAGTGTGTTGCTGTCATGTGATGGTTCAAGGGAGCTGTTACAGAACTGTTGATCAGTCCTAGATCTGGAATAAGGTATCATCCATTACAATGTCCTCATCAAAGCCTTGAAGAAAAGAAAACATACAGTAATGGCTATGCCTTTGACCATATTTGTTGCAGTGCCACTTTTCAGAAATTAATCAACTTGAGGGGTAATCGTAAAAATCTTTTTACCTTTATTTATTTGTTCAAAGAAACATCTCTGACAATATTCAAGGTAGAACTCTCAATTTTGTTTCATTTTGCAGCTGGTTACTTATTCTGTACAATGGCATAAAAATCCCCCAAAATTACTATTACTGTACTATGCAGGTGAAATAATGAGTTTCCCCTGCAAAAAAAAAAAAAATTTACCAAAAAAAAAAAAAATTTCAACAGAGTCTTCGTTTTTTGTCCATAGCACACCCAGGTAAATTACCTAGTTAATACAGTGCAAAAATCTATAATTACAGTACAGCAAGGAAAATATGAAAAAATGAATGACAAAGTAGCATCCCATTTTCTGTAAGAAAAATGAGTTACCATGCAATGTTTATACTTTTTTTTTTTTTTTTTTTTTTTTTTTTTTTTTTGTTCGAAGACACATAGCTCTGACAGTTTTCAAGGTGGAATGCTCAGTTTTGTTTAATTTTGCAGCTGAATGATTGCTCTATAAAATGGCATAAAAATCTCCCCTATATAAATTATGTAGGTGTAATAATTAGTAGAAATTACGAAATATGTGGAAATTTTGTACTTCCCCCCAAAAATATTTGTGATAAAGACATCATTGTAAATCCATAACATACCCAGATGAATTATGTATGTTTTGCGATGCAGAAGTTGTAATTACACCAAGGAATATATGAAAATATGAATGTTAAAGTCAAGTTTTCTGTTAAATAAGTGGCATCCAATCAAGTCTCTCTCTCTCTCTCTCTCTCTCTCTCTCTCTAATTACTCTCTAGATTAAAAATCTAAAACAATACAAAATAAATAAACATTCATTTTACATATGCGTAGTCTCTCTCATGCTTGGTCACACATGCAAAAATAATAAGTTATTTATAATTATAGAATAAAAATCTCAAACTATGTAACAAATAAATATGCCTTTTACATATGTATAAAAAATATTTCTCTCTCTCTCTCTCTCTCTCTCTCTCTCTCTCTCTCTCTCTCTCTTTTGCAGAAAAAAAAAGATAAGTGATGTAATTATAGAATGAAAACCTAAAACTATACAAAATAGATAAACATATACGTTACATATAAAAAATATCAGGAACACTCGCTGAAAATGATCCTCATCTTGTCTGCTGGTTTGTGCATTTTTTCCCCCCTCAAAGTTTGCGTGCATCATCAGTAAGCGAAGGACTTAAGTTTGGATGACGTTTATATTGCTGGATAGCTTGAATTGTAACCTTTTGTAAAATACTAAGTGAAATTGCTTTGTATTTATTAAATAATGCACCCGTATAAGCAGACTTTACAACCATTTACAGTATTAAGTAAGTTCCAGATAACCAGCCCAATTGTACATTTTTCACATCATAGCTTTTTTATGCAAATACTTGACAAGCCCAGTGTTGTAGCATCCAGGAAATTTAAGATTCTAATATCCATAAATGTCAAGTTTATGAAAAAATTTCATTTTTCAGTTCTTGCATAAATTTTTGTATAGATATTATATATGGTGAATTTAACTAATAATAATAAATGTGTTGTATCTATTCCTGCCTGCAGACACCTTTAACTCCGGAGGAATTGGAGTATCAGAAGAAAATGGAACAACAAAAAAAACTACGAGAAGAAATGCTTGCTAAGAAAGAGGCTAGAAGAAAAGCTGCAGCGCAAGTCAAAGCATCTGAAATGGCTAAAAAGAAAGCCGAGGAAGACAAAACCAAAGCAGTTGTTCCTGAGTCAAACAAGGCCCCTCAACAGAATGTGGTGTCACCACCTAAAGTGCTTACTGTTCACAAAGGTAAGAGTTCAGTCAGGTTTTGTCTTTGCGTTGACTTCCACAGAATGCAGGATTTTTGTTGCTTGGAGTATAAAGGAGTTCTGTATGTAAGGATTAGTCCATAACAAGGCTGCTTTTTTATAATAACTTAAAATATGGAGGAATTAAATTGACAGAGAAAATTATCGTAATATGGTAAATGGTATAGGAATTGTAGCTTTGGTTCCTTGTTTATGTTTGTCCGAAAAATTTAAGCAGAAAATGTCTTGACAGTTATCCATGGATTCAAAACATAAATATGATAATTTATTCATGATTACAATTGCAGTGCAATGCAGTTAATCACAGCTATTTTTCCAATAATTCCTTTTTTTTTAAGGGAAGGATTACTATATTTACCATATTTTCCAATGTCAGATGCTCCAATCTTGAGGGTGCACCCCAATATTGACTAGCAGAATGTTGAAAAAAATTAACAATAAGATCCAATAATGACAAATGATGATGATATGTTGGGTTAAAATAAAAATCACGACATTATATGCAGATAATTTTTACTGATAAGACTAATGCAAGAAATAGGTGGTTTCGTTATGCTTAGTGCACTGTGCACATTCAACTCTGTGCGTTGAAGAACCATAGCCCTGGCTGGTATAGCATATTTTTGTTTTTTACAGTTCATTTATTATAGAAGTTCATTGATTTCAATACTTAATTAACTTTTCTGAAGTTGACACACTTGTGAACTGAAAAACTTGAACAGATTACCAAATGGCACTGGTTAGGGAACCAGTCCAGATCCCCCCATAGTGTGCGATCATTTTCTCATTCTCGTATGAGAGGGCTGGTGTCGGTGCCCTCAGCCATCTGTAGCCCATGCCTAGGACTGCCCTGCAACGGTTGGAAGAGTCCGCTGCCAGGTAATTAGGTCGGTTCTCAGGGCGATATGGTTCTGTGCCCTCCGTCACCTGCCTCTCCATTTTTCACACTCAGTCTTGTATTATGTATTAGCTGAAAGATCATTTTGGTAAAAGTTAATCTTCGCTGCGTATGCAACTTCTGCCGTCATCGGTACCTAGTATGAGGTTGTTAGCACCGATAGGGCTAATTAACGTTTACTGTATTTTCGTGTACAAGATGACCTTTAGATAAGACAAAGTAAAAAATTGTGACAAATTTTCATGAATTTATCTCATATCTGTAGTATAAGACGGCTGCTAAATTACAAAACCATCTGTCTATAGGCTAGCATTTGCAACAACAAGTATCTTATGAAATATTGGTTATGTAAAGATGAAGTTATTACAAATGCTTTTTTACTTACTATATCCTTCGAAATTCAAAATATTGTATATACTCTCTTATCATGCAACTTTTGAAGACCACATTTTGAAGCTAATTTTAAGGGGGTTGCATCATACACGAAATATAAAATTAGCATATGTAATATTCACATACTATTATCGTATTACAGTATAAAAAGAAACAATGAATATACATCTTTTCCATAGATCTTTTAACACGTTATGCTTTAATTCATTGTATCCAGTAATATTGTATGTATTTGCATATTGCAAATTGTTGTGTTATAAAGTGCAAACATAGCGATCATGCACCATTTGCATTGTTTAGGTTTTCGTGATCAGTGCAATTTCCGTTTAAAGATCACCGTGGGGGAAGGTTTCGCCCCATTTGCCACACACATTAAAACAACAGTAAAATGTGTTCTTTCATGCCCAGTAGTTTTGATTAAAATGCTTTTCTCTCCAATACCGATTACAGAAGAGTTTGATGGCATATTGAAGTGTAGGAGTTTGATCCATGTTGCCGATGCACAATAATTTATAGTCATTAGCACTTGAACATTGTTTGTTTTCTCAGCTTCAGCTACAACTTGCAGCTTAAATTTAGAAGTTTATTTCTTTGTGATCTTTTCTTCATAATGAATAAGGGTGTAATGTAAAATTTATATCAGTCCTATTTTACTCAACGTCATATGTAACATACTACAGTACAGTAAACCCCCCCGTATTCGTGTTCTCATGATTCGCGGATTTCTCTATGGAACATATATGCACATTATTCGCAGGAAATTTGCCCATTCGCGGCATTTTTCTCTGAGAAATATTCACTAATTACTATATTTTCATATTTTCATGACTAAATGCACTTTTTGTGATAAAACTATTAAAATACTCAGGTACCCAGGTAGTGCTTGTTACGATAATTGATTTTGCGATGGGGTAAGCAAATAATACCGATACAACAATATTTATAAAATATTTTAAAATTTTGTGCGTCCGTAGGCAGCAGCGTACAACCAGGCAGCGAGAGAGACCATATTACAATAGATCAACTTCTTTTCCTTCATTTTCCTTCATCTCTTTATCCCATCTCCTAGTTAAAAAAGTAAAGGAGAATGATAAAAGTATTGTTAGTAATGTTAATGCATACAGCCATAAACAACCGAACAAGAAACTGTTGTTTTGCATATAACCGAATCAGATAAAAACAACTGTTTTGTTTGTGTTTCAACCATTGTACGATAGTAAACAATTACTGTAGTTATGTTACAAATGACGTTAAGTAGAATAGGACTGATATATTTTTACATTATACCCTTATTCGGTATGGATAAAAGATTGGTAAGGAAATATACCGCTAAATTTAAGCTGCAAGTTGTAGCTGAAGCTGAGAAAACAATGTTCAAGCTGCTAATGACTATAAATTATCGTGCATCAGCAACATGGATAAAACTTGATCATAAAGAAAATTGGAGAGAAAGTATTTTAATCAAAACTACTGGGCATGAAAGAACACACATTTCTGCTGTTTTCACGCCGATAAAAGATAAATAGGTAAAGCTCGTATTATGATGAAATCAAGCGAGTATAGCGAACGGAATCTTGATTTTTTTTTTACACAAAACGAACACCCTCAAATGGCCAATGTCACTATTAAAAAAAATAGCTAAATTAATTTCACAACAAGATGTATTCAAGTTATTTTTTCACTTAAAAACACTACGCATAATGAAAAATAACCTTCCCCACGTAAATAAAGTATCCAGAGATTCATTTACTCTAACTAGAAGCAAGAAAAGCACTCTGAACTGAGTTAAATACGGCGAAGTAAACTTACCACATAATCGATTTCCAAACCAAAACATTGATCGCTATGATCACAATTTATAACAGAAAAGCAGTATAAGAATATATACAGTATTATTGGATACAGGGAATGAAAGCATAACATTTAAAAGTTCCATGGAAAAGATGCATATTCGTTTTGTTGATGTTTGTATAATATGATATTATGTAAATATAGAGTACAATATAATGTAGGCTTGGCTACCGCATATGTATATGATATACCATAATATAGGCTAAGCTAATACAGTCAACCCTCGTTAATCCTCACCTCATCAGCCCGGACATCGGATAAGACGGACACTGAGGAGGGTCAGCCGATTTAAAATTCGCAATGTTCAACCACGATTTAAGATAGTTACTGTTCCTCCGCTGGTCATGTACTGTTTTCCTTTTTATTTACCAAATGTAAATAAAAAACTTTCATTTATATTTTTATTTTATATATTCTGTTCTGTATTTATACTGTACTGAACTGAAATGCTTTTAACTTGTAACCAATTTAACTTGCGCATGGTATGTACCGTCATTAAGAAACGCTGTTGTCTGGAACGGTAGGAAGTATTGTAGCCAGTCATTGAGCATTAACAGTTTTACCTATCTGCTGCCCAACTGGTAGCTACAGTACGATGCTTTGTAACTTTTTTAGGAAAAAGAAAAGACATGAAAAAGGTAAACTTTACGAAGACAAAAGCTGAGTTACTGGAAAAAGGTAAACTTTACAAAGACAAATTGAACAACACTTGTGTTTATGTGGCAAATGACATGAGAGAGAGAGAGGATTGCCAGTCCCTATATGCAGCATAACTCTAGGTGTGTTTACATGGCAGATGACACAGAGAGAGAGAATTCCCGGTTCCCCTATGCAGCGTAATTCTATCCTTGAGAGATTAAAGAGAAGAATTGTGTTTTAACACTTTCCTATCTGTATAGTTTGAGCACTTGAGCCTACCTGAGACCCAAGGTGTCTGGGATCGCTCGACAGTGCGAAAAAATAATTATTTCGAAAATTGAGCAAAAATAGAAATTTTATGCCAACAACGTTCATTTTGCTGTCCTTTTTTTCTAAATGTTTATATTTTATGGTGGAATAGTCAGAATAAGAGTCCCAGCCCTCTAAATATGAAAAAATGTGAGTTATTTAAAAAAAAAAAAATCTTTACCTAATTTTGATATTTTCGTTCGTAACCCAAAAACTATGAGTCAGGCGAATGAATTATTTTTTATGAGAAAGCCAAGAAAATTCTGTAAATATCAACATATAAAACAATGGAAAACGAATAAGTCCAGCTGGTGAAAAAATTGACAGAAAAGAGGGTAAGAAACAGAGCGCTCTGCCGGCGCGTATGGTGAGAATTATCACTAGAAAAATATTTTTTTTGAAGAGCCCTATCTCGGTTATTTTTCAAAGAAATTACTTTGTAAATATACGAAAATGTAGAGGAAAGGTTGAAGAATAAAGTGAGAGTCAAGAAAAATGGCTTTGATAACGGCAACAGTTTCATTTTGACATTATAAGTTGATCAAAACGAAAAAAAAAATGTTACCGTTGTCAACATTATTGTTCGTAGCCCAAAAACTATAACAGTTAGGCGAATGAATTATTTTTTATGAGAAAGCGAACAAAATTCTCTAAATATCGACATATAAAAGAATGAAAACGAATAAGTCCAGGTGGTGAAAAAATTGATAGAAAAGAGGGTAAGAAACAGAGCGACTGCCCGCATACGTGAGAATTATCGCTAGAAATTTTTTTTTTTGAAGAGCCCTAGCTCGGATATTTTTCATAGAAATTACTTATGTAAATATATGAAAATGTAGAGGAAAGGTTGAGAATAAAGTGAGAGTCAAGAAAAATGGCTTTGATAAAGGGCAACAGTTTCATTTTGATGTTATAAATTGATTGAAACGAAAAAAAAGTTACCGTTGTCAACATTATCGTTCGTAGCTCAAAAGCTATAACTGTTAGGCGATTGAATTATTTTTTATGAGAAAGCTAACAAAATTCTCCAATTATTGATATATAACAATGGAAAATGAGATTCAGTTGGTGAAAATTAAAATCCAGACGTCCCTTATGTGATGCACTAACGCCGTTTTCCGTTAGGTTTACGCTAGAAAAACTTTGCGAAAGTATGTTGAAACTGTTCTCTATTTTTCGCCACTGTATGTAAACAACCCACGTGTTTAGGAAAAGTTGAAGCATGGTCTCTGACAGAGAAGTGTGGCCTGCCAGGCCTGCATGGGTGGGATCAGCTTTGTCGTTGAGAATTTTTACGAAAAAGGGATTTGTCAACATGCACAGTACAGGAACTAAAAATTTATAGAAAAAGAGGGGCGAATCAGAGTGTTTTTAATGTAATCCCAAATTTATAAAAAAATGTAAGATAAAAGAGAGAAGCGAATAGGATCAGCTGATTTGAAAATTGTGAGAAATTTACTATGCCAGGGATTTGTGCGCGCCAGTGTAGGAATCTGCTTGGCTGGTGTATTGATGCCTGAGTTACATTTTTTCCAAGGTATGCTTTAGCCTGGAAACCACCAACAGTCCGAATAAAAAAATTTACTTTCCTAACATACAAAAAATATCGGTAAATTTGACGTAGCAAAATGTCAGTCAAGTAAAAGGGGAGTAGGGTAATTTGACATACCAGTACGTCAATTGGGTATGAAAGTGTTAAAGGTATGTCAACGCAGCTTTAGTAAATATCTTCTGAAGGAAAGAAACTTTATATTTTGTTGCTGAAGAATCTCTGCACCAACAATTTTGCGCTCAAAGTAATAAGAAGGAATTTATTCTATTCTTCATGTAATCAGTAAAATACATACACTATTAAAAGCTAAATTTTGTATTCAAAACACATGCACTTACGTCATCGTCAGCTTCCCTGAGCAAAAGTTCTTTCTCAGACAGAATACAGCTGAAACCTGATTGGCTGGTTGGTTGCCACGGAGATGTGCTAGCCAGTGACAGCCCTCTATGTCTATTCTATTTATAGACGTGACGGCACTAAGTTTGAATGTTGCCATGATCGTGATTATTTGACTGGTTGATGGCAAAAATTATTCAATAATTTGCTTTATATGATTATTTCTTCATGAAAAAATGAATTCAACAATTTTAACTTTAATATAGTGGTATGAAAAATCTCACAAGTCTGTTGTGGTGATGCATCATCACTTACGAATCCTGTTCCCGGACCATCCTCAGATTTACGACTGGAAACTGATGATGATGTCAGTAACAATACAAAACAACCCTCTCGAAGATCAATATGATGAAATGTATTTTATAGTCTTACTTATCTTAAAATTCACAAGTTGAATTACAATCATTTGATCATTTATATTTTGCCTTTTACAAATGTTTTGCAAAAACAAAATATGTTACAGAACTTTGGTCTTAATTGTCCCACTATTTTATTACTGATGATCTTAACCCATTCCTGTCCAATTAAATATTAAATAACAACCCCTAGGTCTTCAAGAGTTGACTGACGAATTTTACGTAAAATTTACCGACATTTTTCAATCGTGTGGTAGGGGTAAATTTTTTTATTTTCGGACAGTTGGTGGTTTCCATAGGCTAAAGCATAATTCTGACCGTAACTCCTTCAGGCATCGATACGCCAGGCAAGCAGTCCCTATACTGCCCATGCGCATTCCCTGGCATAGTAAATTTCTCACAATAAAATCAGCTGATCCTACCCATCTTTTCTTCTCGTATCTTACATTTTTTTTTATAAAATGTAGGATTACATTATTGGAAACACTCTGTTTGGTATCCTCTATTTTCTATAAATTTTAGTTTCTCTACTGTGCATGCACAAATCCATGGCGTAGTAAAATTCTCACAATGACATCAGCTGATCGCATAAACGCAGGCCTGGCAAATACACTTCTGTCAGAGACCATGCGTTTGAGGTTGATTAAAACACGTGTGGCTGTTTACATACACTACACATCAATCGAGAACAGTTTCCAACATGCTTTAGAAAAAAGTTTTTTACGGTAAAACTAGCGGAAATTGGTTATAGTGCATCACATAAGAGACGTCTGGATTTTAGGCAGGGCTCTGAATCTCATTTTTCATTATCATATCTATCGATATTTAGAGAATTTTGTTGGCTTTCATAAAAATAATTAATTCACCTAACTGTTATAGCTTTTGAGCTGACGAACGATAATGTTGACAACGGTAACATTTTTTTTTCTGTTTCGAACAGCTTATAACTTCAAAATGAAACTGTTGCTGTTACCTGGTAAGCCATTTTTCTTGACTTTCCTTTATTCTTCAACTTTTCTCTACTTTTTCGTATATTTACATAGTAATTTCTATGAAAATAACCGAGATAGGCCTCTTCAAAAAAATATTTTCTAGCGATAATTCTCATTGATAGGCCTTAAGAGCAGCTCTGTTTCTCACCCTCTTTTCTATATTTTTTTTCACCAACTGACTTATTCGTTTTCCATTATTTTATATGTCAACTATTTAGGAATTTTCTTGGCTTTCTCATAAAAAATAATTCATTCGCCTAACTATTATAGTTTTGAGCTACGAACAATAATGTTGACAACGGTAACTTTTTTTTCAGTGTTTCGATCAATTTATAACGTCAAAATGAAACTGTTGCCGTTACCAAAGCCATTTTTCTTGACTTTCCTTTATTCTTCAACTTTTCGTCTACTTTTCAGATATTTACAAAGTAATTTCTATGAAAAATAACCGAGATAGGGCTCTTCAAAAAAATTTTCTAGCGATAATTCTCACCATAGGCCGGGCAGAGCGCTCTGTTTCTCACCATCTTTTCTATAAATTTTTCACCAGCTGGACTTATTCGTTTTCCATTGTTTTATATGTCAATATTTAGGGAATTTTATTGGCTTTTCTCACAAAAAAATCAATTAATTCGTCTGACTTTCATAGTTTTTGAGTTAAGTGAAGGAAAATATCAAAATTAGGTAAAGATTTTTTTTTAAATAACTCACATTTTTTCAGCAAATTTAGAGGGCTGGGACTCTTATTCTGACTATTCCACCATAAAATATAAACATTTCGGAAAAAAGGACAGCAAAATGATCGTTGTTGGCATAAAATTTCTATTTTTACTGAATTTTCTAAATAATTATTTTTCAGTAATTCCTTGCTCCCAGACACATCGGGGCTCATGTACCCTCAGTGATGTGATAGCTATACAGATATGAAAAACTGGGTTAATCATCTCACATTTATTTAACAGTACACTAATATAGATAATTTTAAACTATAATGAATAAATAACTAAAAAATAAAAAAATGAAAAAAGGAAAAAAAAATCTTACTATTTGGAGACTCCACTTCATTTTACTTAACAATTATGCGTTTCTGTCTCTGCCTAAGCATCTACATATGCAGCTGAATTCTATGAATTTTATCATGTTTTATTCTTCATTTTTCATATTTTGCCATACATTGGTTTATTATCCATACTCTTTACAAAAATAATGAAATACAGTATATTTATAGGTGTATATATAGATATCGCCAGTTAAAGTGGACTATTGGCTAAGACAGACACCCTGGCCCCCCAATTAGTCCATCTTAATGAGGGTTGACTGTGTGTATATATATATATGTGACTTTGTGTTAAATATTTTCTGTTAAAACAGAGTTCCAGCTAATATAAGGAGTCCATAAAAATGCCAAAATGTAGAAAGTTAATATTTTTTTTCAGAGACCAACTGTCTCTCTTCAGGCATGGGTAATGAACAAGGTGAGTTACAGAAAAGTGGTATTTATACCAGGTGATCCAGAAGTCAGCTGTTATGTCACTCCAGTTGAAAATTTCTCTTTAATCTTCTTAATCACTGGTTGGAGGAAGATTTTATCTATAATGCCCAATGAGATCCTAAGCTCCTTCTGAGAACATATTTTTTTGTTTAGTCAAAGCTGATTCTATTATCTGGCTTTTGAACCAATAATTTATAGCTGCAGAAATGCTAAAAAGCCAATTGGTAGAATGAAAGTTTGGTTAAACAAAGAAATACAATGCCATTTCAAAAGGAGCTTATGACTTCAAGGTATCACAGATAAAATCTTTCTCCAACCAGCAGTTAAGAAGAATATTGCATAGAAATTGTCAACTGGAGTTACATAACAGCTGACCCTCTGATGCATTTCTTTGCTTATAAATACCGCAAATGGGACTCTTCTCATTATGATCTCCATCTGAATGCCTGAAGAGAGGCAGTTTCGGATAAGGGCATTATATATATATATAGATATGGCCTTAGTTATATATATATATATATATCAAATATATTATTATATATATATTTATATATATATATATATATATTTATATGTTATAAAGTATACCTTATTTAACCAGAACACGTTGAGCTGATTAACAGTCTCCCAAGGGCTGGTTCCAGAAGGATTAGACTTATTTTATGTGGCTGAAAACCAATTGGTTACTTAGCAACGGGACCTACAGCTTATTTGATGAATCAATTGATTTTATAGCAAGAAATTAATTTCGTTATCACCAGAAATAAATTCCTCTAACTCTTCATCAGCCAGCCGTTACCAATGAGAACTCCGGCCCAGTGAGGTCCAGATCCACAGTTCTACCACTCACCCAACAAAGAGCTACATGCATACAGTACACATTACATAAATATAAAAGTTATATATATAACTATATATATATATATCATATATATAAAATATATATATATATATATAAATATAAATACATACAAATATAAATAAATATATATATATTATATGGTTATATATATATATATATATATTTTTATATATATATTTTTAAAGATGCGTATCCTCTAAACCAAAAATGAACATTGGAGTGAAGTGACGCAAATTAAAAAGTTAAGCAGTCTTAAATTAAAGGACTAGTTCTCAGAAAAGTCCCTGATAAGCACTCCAGTGTTTCTTTTCTTCTGTGGATTTTATCTTTATTTATATATTCATTGTTCCATATTTTTGATTCAGTTGTCATATATATCTATATATATATATATCTTTATATATATATATATATATATACATACATGCATTTTTCATAATAAAGGATATTTGACAAATTAGAGCTCCCCTCTACAGCATAAACTAAAATTGATTTGACAAAAACAAAAGTAATTCAGAATTTGTATTTATTCAAGTTTCTCTCTCAGTATTTAATGTTTTGTGTGGCCTCCATCTGCCTGTACCACAGCCTGCTCTTTCTTGAGGTGTATGATTTCAGCAGATCTGTCAAAAAAGCTGAGACTCAAACTCCATTTCTCTGAGCACTTTGGTCACCTTTCTTAGCAGGTCTTTGAGGCTTGGTATAACATCATAGTTCACTGTGTGCTCTTCAACACGATCCTTTAAGATAATACCACTGTTTTGATGCAGCTCCTGTGTCTGAAGAGCCTTGAAACAGGTGCACTTATCATGCAAAAATGTGACTTCTTCAACAGAACACATTTTCAGGATCTTTGAGGAAAGGAAATACTCCACCAGTAAGCACAGTTTCTCTGAAGTATTGGCCATTCCATGACTGTCCTTTTTTCTTTGATGATCCACATTAACTGTTTGGCTGTGAAACTGAGAAAATTGCCAAACATTCAGGAAATTTCACAACTTGGCGATAGCGCATGATATCATCCAACTTCTTTTGCAGCCAAAATGATGTTATTTTTATGATTTGGCTTCCTGACTCTGTAAATGAATGGTTTTTCTGATTTGGCAACATAAGAAAGCCATCTTCATCCCAGTATTGAAGAAATGAACAACAAAACCATGCACGGTCTTTCTCTCTGTTGCTGAGTGATGTTGAGCTTGCTGATAACATGAAATGGCTTGATACCAGTGTTTTTTTCAACTCACGATATACAGCACTATAACTTTCTTCTTTCCCCTTTTTGTTTCTAGTTCAAGTGCCAATTTACATAAAGACTTTCTTGGTCTACCCACTGCCTCAGCTATAATGTCTTTTGACTCCTGAGAGAGCACTTCAGGGGTTCCAAGATTCTCACTCTTTAAAATGACAGTCATATGGATTTTTTTGTTCCAGTTTCTTTTAACAAAAAATTCATCTCTTTTAATGTATTTAGCTATCCAGGAAAAAATGAAGGATAATTTCTCAAAATATCGATAAAATTAAATTAAAATATGTGAAATCATAAAACTGCTTACCAATGTAATCACTTCATTCAGCCTCTCTCTTTCTCTCTCTCTCCTCGAATAATTCACGAATAGTTTCACTTTTGAGATTTAAGTATGATAGGTTACACAATCATTACAGTATCTACCATTTTCCCCCTGTACATTGTACACAAAAGAACAACTCTAGTTAAATTTAACCCTTTCATATCTGCATAGTTATCACATCACTGAGGGCACATGAGCCCCGATGTGTCTGGGAGCTTTCGACAGTGCGAAAAAATAATTATTTCGAAAATTCAGCAAAAATAGAAATTTTATGCCAACAACATTCATTTTGCTGTCCTTTTTTTCTAAATGTTTATATTTTATGGTGGAATAGTCAGAATAAGAGTCCCAGCCCTCTAAATACAAAAATGTGAGTTATTTCACAAAAAAAAAAATCTTTACTTATTTTCATATTTTTTCATAACCCAAAAATATGAATGTCAGGCGAATGAATTATTTTTATGAGAAAGCCAATAAAATTCTCTAAATATCATATAAAAGAATGGAAAACGAATAAGTCCAGTTGGTGAAAAATTGATAGAAAAAGGGCAAGAAACAGAGCGCTCTAAATCTATGGTGAGAATTATCGCTAGAAAAAGATTTTTTTGAAGAGCCCTATCTGGTTATTTTTCATAGAAAAGACTTTGTAAATATACGAAAATGTAGAGGAAACGTTGAAGAATAATGAGAGGCAAGAAAAATGGCTTTGTAACGGTCAACAGTTTCATTTTGACGTTATAAATTGATTGAAACGAAAAAATGTTACCGTTGTCAACATTATCGTTTAGCTCAAAGCTATAACAGTTAGGCGAATTGATTATTTTTATGAGAAAGCCAACAAAATTCTCTAAATATTGATATATAAAACAATGAAAAACGGATAAGTCCAGTTGGTGAAAAAATTTATAGAAAAGAGGGTAAGAAACAGAGCGATTTTGCCAGTCGTATGGTGAGAATTATCGCTAGAAAAAGTTTTTTTGAAGAGCCCTATCTCGGTTATTTTTCATAGAGATTACTTTGTAAATATACGAAAATGTAGAGGAAAAGATGTAGAATAAAGTGAGAGTCAAGAAAATGGCTTTGGTAACGGCAACAGTTTCATTTTGACGTTATAAATTGATTGAAACGAAAAAAAATGTTACCGTAGTCATCATTATCGTTCGTAGCTCAAAAGCTATAACAGTTATTCGAATGCATTATTTTTATGAGAAATAACAATTCTCTAAATATTGATATATAAAACAATGAAAAACGAATAAGTCCAGTTGGTGAAACAATTTATAGAAAAGAGGGTAAGAAACAGAGCGATTTACGGCGTATGGTGAGAATTATCGCTAGAAAAACTTTTTTTGAAGAGCCCTATCTCGGTTATTTTTCATTCAGAGATTACTTTGTAAATATACGAAAATGTAGAGGAAAATATGTAGAATAAAGTGAGAGCCAAGAAAAATGGCTTGGTAGCGGCACTTAGTTTCATTTTTGACGTTATAAATTGATTGAAACGAAAAAAATGTTACCGTAGTCATCATTATCGTTAGCAAGCTCAAAAGCTATAACAGTTAGCGAATGCATTATTTTTTATGAGAAAGCCAATAAAATTCTCTAAATATTGATATATAAAACAATGAAAAACGAATAAGTCCAGTTGGTGAAACAATTTATAGAAAAGAGGGTAAGAAACAGAGCGATTTGTACCTTTCGTATGTGTGAGAATTATCGCTAGAAAAAGTTTTTTTGAAGAGCCCTATCTCGGTTATTTTTCATAGAAATTACTTTTAAATATACGAAAATGTAGAGGAAAAGATGTAGAATAAAGTGAGAGTCAAGAAAAATGGCTTTGGTACAGGCAACAGTTTCATTTTGACGTTATAATTTGATTGAAACGAAAAAATTTACCTGAGTCAACATTATCGTTCAGTAGCTCAAAAGCTATAACAGTTAGGCGAATGAATAATTTTTTTGAGAAAGCCTAATAAAATTCCCTAAATATTGACATATAAAAAATGGAAACGAATAAGTCAGTTGGTGAAAAAATTGATAGAAAAGAGGGTGAGAAACAGAGCGCTCTGCCTAGTGTATGGTGAGAATTATCGCTAGAAATTTTTTTTTTTTTGAAGAGCCCTATCTCGGTTATTTTTCATAGAAATTACTTTGTAAATATACGAAAAGTAGAGGAAAAGTTGAAGAATAAAGGGAAAGTCAAGAAAAATGGCTTTGGTAACGGCAACAGTTTCATTTTGGCGTTATAAATTGATCTAAACGAAAAAAAAAGTTACCGTTGTCAACATTATTGTTCGTAGCTCAAAAACTATAACAGTTAGGCGAATGAATTATTTTTTATGAGAAAGCCAAAGAAAATTCTCTAAATATCGACATATTCTTAATGAAAAACGAATCAGCCCAGTTGGTGAAAAATTGATAGAAAAGTGGGTAAGAAACAGAGCGCGTCCGCCAGGCAAAATCACGGTGAGAATTATCGCTAGACATTTTTTTTTGAAAGCTCTACCTCGGATTTTTTCATAGAAATCACTTTGTAAATATACAAAAATGTAGAGGAAAGGTTGAGGAATAAAGTGAGAGTCAAGAAAAATTATTTTGGTAACAGCAACAGTTTCATTTTGACGTTATAAGCTGTTCGAACGAAAAAAAATGTTACCGTTGTCAACATTATCGTTAAGTAGCTCAAAAGCTATAACAGTTGGGTGAATGAATTATTTTTATGAGAAAGCCAACAAAATTCTCTAAATATCGATATATATGATAATGAAAAATGAGATTCAGAGCCTGCCTAAAATCCAGACATCTCTTATGTGATGCACTAACAAATTTCCACTAAGTTTTACCACAAAAACTTTGCGAAAGCATGTTGAAACTGTTCTCGATTGACGTCGCTGTATGTAAACAGGTCACGTGTTTACCCAGCCTTTGTGGGATGGTCTCTGACAGAAGTGTGGCAACACTGCTGCCAGGCCTGCGTGGGTGCGATCAGCTGATGTCATTGTGAGAATTTTACTACGACATGGATTTGCGCATGCACAGTAGAGGAACTAAAAAATTTATAGAAAATAGAGGATACCAAACAGAGTGTTTCCAATAATGTAATCCTACATTTTATAAAAAAAAATTGTAAGATACGAGAGAGAAACGTGGGTAGGATCAGCTGATTTCATTGTGAGAAATTTACTATGCCAGGGAATTGCGCATGCGCAGTATAGGCACTGCTTGCCTGGCGTATCGATGCCTGAGTTACACGGTCCAAGGTATGCTTTAGCCTATGGAAACCACCAACTGTCCGAAAATTAAAAAAATTTACCCCTACCACACGTACGAAAAATGTCGGTAAATTTTACGTAAAATTACGTCAGTCAGACAAGAAGGGGGGTAGGGGGTTGTTGCGTAATATGACGTCAATTGGGCAGGAAAGGGTTAAAAATACCACTTCTCAGTTACGTGCGTGGGCTTCACTTGGTGCTTATGATGGCTTGACAGTGTTTTTGAGACTGGCATCATCATCTTCCTTTGCCTCCTTGATGCCTAGAGGGTCCTGGTCATCGAGAGGTGGTAAATAGACTTCAGATTCCACGCTGGATGAACCTAGCACATCAACATCAACAGTCCCCGGTTTACGACGGTGGTTCTGTTCCTACGCCGCGTCGTAAGCCGAAAATCATCGTAAACCGGAACGACGGCATACGACACCAGAAAAATGTATAAAAATTCTAAACAAAAGTTATGTTTTTGATGTTTTACCTACATTCTGATGTGGTTTGCATCCAAAAACTGGTGGTTCTGGAATGTAAAAATTTACAATTTAGTACAAAGTATACAGTAGTGTACTGTACAGTAGTAATTGTAAAGTCCCATATGCAATAAATTATAGAGTACTGTAAAGTTGTACAGTAAATTACTGTATATTTTATCAAATGTACTGTATACATATAACAATTTATAACATTAAAAACAGTTAAGAATTCCATACCTATAGTGATTTGAAAGAAGTAGGCTACATGAGGAAGGGTATGTACAGTTACAGTAGAGGCTAGGGTAAAGGTGCTTGTCAATCTGGAATGATAATGTACATGAAAAGATTAGAATAAAGTCCTACTGTACAGTATAAATATTACAGATATTTTATAAAATATATAACAATTTATAAAATAAAAAATGTTCTTACCAAATTCTAGTGGTTGGCTTGCTTACTGAGATGGGCATATGGTACAGTAGATGAGAACAGGTGGGCTGTGGTGTGGAATCTGCAGGTGCTTGAGAGTTGGGAATGAAAAAGATAGAAATATGCACAGGGAACCTGTCATTTTTGGAATGATAAAAGATAAAAATTACTGTAGAGTACAGTAGTACATGGGTATGTACACAGTAAGCTATACAATTTTATAGTGATTTGAAAGGAAAACAAAAGTTATGAAATCCTTATCTGATGGAGCTGGAGAGGAGACAGGTTCAGCTGAGTTGGGCTGGGAGGAGGCTGTGACATGTGGATCTGGAATGATAATGACATAAAATTATGTAAAGTTACAGCACATACTAAAGCAGTACGGTACAGGTGGGTTTAGTGCAGTACACTTTTTGTAACATTTATAACAATTTATAAAACATTAAAAAAAAAAGTTAAGAATTCCTTACCCAATGAAGTTGGAGAGGAGACAGGTTCCGTAACTTCAAAACCCTGGAATTCTTCAGGGGAGGAGTCAGGGCTGTCATCACTACCAAAGAGATCTGGAATGATACATAATGAAAGAAATTAGTTTATGCAACAGTAAATATTACATTTTTATAGTATGGTATGTACAAACAATTTAATGCATGATGAAAATGATAAAAATGAAACAGTTGAGAATTCCTTACCTAATGGAGCTGGAAATGCTGCTGGGGAGGGTACAGGTTCAGGGGAATCTGGATTGGGCATCACTTCTGCAATGAAACAAATGGTAAAAATTATTGAGTTGTGCTGTTTTATGTACAGTAGATATAAATTGCAGTACAGTACACTTAACAGTTTTAGCAAATTTATTACAATTTATAACATTTTATATTACAGCAGTAAACAAAACAAAGTTGAGAATTCCTTACCTAGAATAGGAGTGGCAGGTGGTGCTGAAGACTTCTTCTTGAAGAAAGTGTCTAGCCTAGACTGCACCCTTATCTTCATCTGCTTCTCCTTCAACGTCTCCTTGTAGAAAGTTACACAATCCATGATCCCTCTTTGAACCTTCTCATACCTTGCAGTGTTTGGGTCCTCAGCCTCAAAACATGCCAAAGCTCTCTCCAGATGAGCAAAACCCCTCTGACAAGCCCTTGGCAGTTAATGCTCTCAGCTTTGGGTCTGGGGCCTCTTCCTCCTCAATCATCTGCTTCTCCAGCTCAATGAGGTTTTCCGATGACAGTTCCTCTCCATGGGATGCCAGCAGCTCGGTGACATCCTCAGCTTCCAAGTCGAATTTCAGCCTCTTGCTTAGCCCAACGATTCTCCTTGTCACAGTCTGTGCATCCTCTGCCTGCTCAAACCCCTGGAAACTGTTCACAAAGCGCGGACACAGTTTCTTCAATGCCCCATTCAAAGTCTTTACCTTTACTTCGTCCCAAGCACATGCAATATTCTTCACAGCATCTGTAACATTGTAGGCCTTCCCAAAATTGCTTCAGGAGTCAACTCCTTGTTACCTTCAACAGCCCTTAAAGCAGAGCGTATTGTCCTCCTCAGGTAGTATGCCTTGAAGTTAGCAATGACTGCCTGGTCCATCGGCTTTATGAGGGATGTAGTATTTGGTGGAAGATACGCCACCTTCACATTAGGAGCATTGTCTCAAATAAGCATGACCTTAAAAGGTAGACCCTTCGAGGCACAATACCTTGCTGCTGCCGGCACAAAGTGGTCATTAAACCGGTCCTCGAAGACCATCAAGGTCACCCAAGCATTCCTGTTGGACTTCCAAATGACAGAGAGTTGACTCTTGAAAATGCCCTTAAAAAGCCCTGGAGATTTTCTCTCAAATACACTAGTAAGGGTGTAAGCTTTAAATCACCACTAGCATTGCCCCAAAGAGTAAAGTCAGTCTCTCCTTACCAACTTTATGGCCTGGTGCTGACTTCTCCTCTTTGGAAAGGTACGTGACGGTTTGGCATTCTTTTCCAAAGTAACCCTGTCTCAGCTATCTTAAATACTTGGTCAGTTGTGTAACCACCTTCCCTAATTATTTCAAGCCAAACCACTGCGAAAACTTTCTGCTGCTACACTATCAGCACAAGCAGCTTCACGTTGTGCATTTGCACGAGCCTTGAAGCGGTTAAACCAACCTGTACTGGCAGAAAATTCTTCACTAGCACTGCCTTCCCCATTCTTCACTACTGCCGCATGCAGCTCCCTAGCATTTTCTTGAATTACACTTAGGCTCACTGGAACACGTCATTGATTCTGGTCTTCCAGCCAGGTCAATAGTAACTTCTCCATCTCCACAATGTTCTGACTACGTTGTTTCACGTTGGTGACTGTAGCCTTCATTGGTGCAGCATCTTGCACGTGCTTCAGAATACGCTGCTTGTCCTTCACTATGGTCATACAACTGGCCATCCTACTAAGGCCCAGGCATGACCTATCTCGATGTTACCTCTCTCCCTTCTCCGAACGTTCCCAGACACAACGTACTTAACTTCTGTTGTGATGCTCTTCCTCTTCTTTGATGCACTAGCATCAGATGAAATACTCTGCCATTTTGGAGCCATAGTAAAGGTACAGTAACAAAAAACTGCAGCAACCTAAAGCTTAATAATGTAGTGTAGATGCAACCTAGCGCATGGAGGCAAAACACGCGGAGTGATCAATTGTTTGGTATTGTTGGCGCCCACCATGCATGCTTGACCCAGGAAGGTAGTTGTCCGGTCAACTACTTATGCAGTCGAATAGAGAGCACAACTACCCTCAGAAAACTAGTTCCGCATAGAATGCAGTGTAAAGCATCAAAAAACCGTTGTAACTTTGGAATGTGTGTTATATTGTAACCGGAAACTTATTTTTGATGAATACTGTTAAACCAGAAACTTCTTTTTTTTTTTTTTTTTTTTTTTTTAAATATAACACATTTGAAAAATGTTGTAAGCAGGCCACGTCGTAAACTCAGAACAAGCTTTGTAAACTGGACTGGATTTTTTAGATTATATCTGAAAAACCATCGTAAACTCAGAATGTCGTAAGCCGGAACTGTTGTAAACTGGAGACTGCTTGTATTTACAACCCTGTGTGGGGCCTCTTTTACAGGACACTCATAAAAATAGGCTAATTTTACTAAATTACACATGCTTTCTCTAATAATTTATTTTACTTTAAAATTATAATTACAGCTCACATAATATCATAACAAAAGAACTCAACTCAGCAACAATTCTGAGTATATTTGTTGTAAAATATTTATGAGATTTACTGAGATGGGGAGATGCAGTAACTTTTTGTGAGGTATACATGTTTTTCTGATTATTTCTTTGCATTTTTCTTTGCAAAATTACAATTAGAAGTGGACATAAAAGATAAGAACTAAAACCAACAGCAATCCTTGGGTATATTTGTGAGCAAATAAATAAAAAGACGTCATGGGATTTAGAGGAGCAGTACATTCCCCCATTAAGTCTCAAGGCACACTGATCCCCCTCTGTCCTGTGCTGAGCTACCACAGTTGCCTTAAGTCATTTATGGACCATTGAAGTGCTGTCAACATCATTCCTGCTAAAGTCATCCAAATCATATGGCAATTAATATTAATACTCATATGAGTTAGCCCATCCATCACTCAAAACCTGTTATAGAAGATCATATGATTATGCCCATCCATTAAGGGTTAAGGCCCTAACGATATATCATCGATCTATCCTAACTTACTGCAACATCATGCCCGAATGCCTTGAGATTGTTGTAACCAATTGAGTGGGCAAGTGGACTGCACAGCCAGTCAAAAGACACTTTGATATCACCTTTCTCTAAGCTGGAAATGAACTAAACTTGCAAACGATGCATGGCAGTGGCTTGGAAAAGGGTCGCCTAGGGAAAGGGGATTTACAGAGTTACTTGGAGGGCTTTCGTTAACAGAAGTCAAGAAATACTTTAGTAAGAGGAAAACAGGCCGCCAGAATACCCAAGTTCGTCTTAGGCTTACCATAGGAGTCCAAAGAAACAATCCAGTAGGGTTATCCTGAACTGAGGCACATGGTTGGAGCCAAGATGGAGGTCCTGTGGAGATATACAAGTGGGGAATTTGCACATCTGCTATCAACAGAGGCCTAGAACAGAACTGAGAGGCTAATCCAGGAGCGCGTGGCTGAGCTGTGAGGCCAGATCAAGCCTTAGGGCCTAATACAACATCGTCCCGGGTAGTTCTTTTTTCCAATCCTTGCAGTGGCTCTCCCTTTCTCGGCTACCTAGAACAAAAGCATTCTGGTGGCAGAAGGGAGAGATACAGGGGGATACAAGGAGAAGATTATACTATGTGGGCAGCCATTTTCCCTATGTTTGCATGGGGCGGCCATTTTATAAGCGAGGGTTAAACCCTGCCCGTAAAAGGGACCAATAGAAAACAAAATTGAGGATGTTGTAAGTGCCCATGGGAAGAAGAAAGATAGGAAAGCCTTAGGAGCTTATGCACGATGAATACAGAGCCGGACCAAGTGGTAGGTAGCAAGGTAAGTGAGGTTGCATGGACACTCTTTTGATCCCATCTCTCTGTATCTTCTTTTCAGGTTTTGTTGTCTTCCACCTTGGGTGACAGGGCTCCATCAGCTGTCCCCAAGTTGAAGCTGAAGACTTCGGCGGAAGCTGCTTAAGGCTTTAACCTTCGCTTCCAGGAAAGCATCTCCTTTCCCTCTCCGTCGGGCTGGCATCCAGGTACCTGTAGCCCCGGGAGCAACTGGAACCCGGGCAGTGCGCGAGCAAGAGGGCACTCAAGACCAAGCTCCTCGGCCAGCCTGCTTTGACCCTGAGGCGTTTAAGTAATCCTGCTTTTTGAGAGGTTTCATGGAGGCCTGAGTCAAAGCTCTCCCAAATATCTGAGAAGCTTCACAGCCATGATAACATACTGGCGGGAATGGCTCGCCCCGGTGGAGCCGAACCGCAGTATGATATCCCTGACACGGCTGATCTCCCTCCCTTCGATGTCGGGAACCCTTGGCGTTTTGCCCTTCATGCCATTCCGGCACGAAGTTATTTGCATTGACAGTTGAGGGTCTGGCACGAGACGCTTAGGAGTGAACCAGAGTTTTTCCTCCCGATTTCCCGCCTACCCAGGCTTCGCAGCTGGACGGAGGAAGCCTGGGCATGCTTTTCGACAAGGTCCCTAGAGAGACGGTGATCTTCCTTTAGACCAGCTCAGTCGACTCTCCTGCGCACTCTTACGGAGTGGCAGGCAGAGAACACCAAGCTTACACCTTTCAAGGGCAACTACACCATGTTTGCCCTAGGTGATAAGTTGCCTACTCCGTGCATAAACAAAGTGGCTCTGGCTACGGCTCGAGTACGCTTTGAAGGCAACCTTGCTCACTCATGGGAGACAGACTCCACATCCCTGGTATTCCAGGTGAGGAGTTCCTCTGAGAGACGCCTGTCCACCTTACTGTGGGAAAGCTTCGACGCCACTGTGCGCCTACTAGCTCCAGAGAGCAGCTTCCCAAGCTCCCGAGTCTTGCTGAAGGCAGAATTTGAGGCCCGGACTAGGCTGAAGCCGGTCCTGAACTCCGCTCACAGAAGTGACTGCTCGCCTCCTGTGCAGATGAGCTCCTTCTTCCAGGTTCTGGCTAAACCTGCTAGCAGTGGTTTCAGACAGACCTGTTTGACTTTATGGTGGCTAAGCTGGAATGTAGGAGATTCATCTTTGCTGAAGCCACCATACGTCATGAGCCTAACAAGCTCATGAAGAGCTCTATCTGGGACCCTATCCTTTTCCCAGAGTAGAAGACGAGCTAGTGTGTTGAGCGAGGCTACCAGAGCCAACCAAAGCCTTCTGCTTTCGTTGGGGTATTCCCAGCTTACAAGCCAAGACCCAGAACCATGCGTGCTCCCAGGCTAAGTCTGGTAAACGTTCAGGAGACAATAAGAGGCCCCCTATCATCAGACGGTTGTTGCTGTCCCGGTCTCGGCAGTAGCTCAGCCTCCACCCTAAGGCTCATCCCCAACAATACGTGTAGCACCAGAATGAGTTGTGCCAATTTCTGGTGATGGTAAAACTATTCCTCCCTAAACTGGAGAGAAGGCATAGATCACAACCTGATTTAATTCAGTCTCTCTAAGTCAACTTCTGGGCTAGATTCACTTTCCATTTGTAATGGATGCCAGAGCCTTGAGCAGTTATTCTTTTCACTAATGGGGATCTTCTTCACTAGTTGAGAAATTTTTCTCTGAACAGTTTAATCTCCGTCCCACCTGTAACCCAGATTTATATCATCATCATGCTCCTAATTGTTTAGCTGGCTGGCCTCAATAACTGATTGATATTAGATATTTGATCAGTTTGATATAGTTAGGTGCTACTAATAACTGTAAAGCTTTAAAAGTTTGTCTGAAATGTAATTAGAAATCTTGTATTATCCATAAGGTTTTCTGTCTGTCTAAAACACGTGGCATTGCAAATGCAGAAGTGTGTCCACATGATAGAAAAGCACCTTGCCTGTGTCACCACTCACCAGTAGCAAAGGACAGAGGACCACGTTATGGATAGTAGGCAGAGAGTAACCATTTTGTGGGCTGTGGTGACTGTATGCTGTTGTAAAAGGAAATTGGAAAGAAAGTATTTTAAAGATATAAAAAAATTGAATTTTTTTAGCAAATTATTAATGAATCAGTTTTAAAAGTGAAAGATTTTCAGAATTATGCTAAATACCAACAGCAGCATTTATTTTTCTTATTGCAAAAGACATTTTAAATGAAGAAGGATTCCAGGGTTTCTTGGCAGCATTTTAAGTATGGTATCAAACACATGGAAGGAAATAAATCAAAACACAAGTTTTGGTGTGCTCACATCTGTGGCAAAGCTCCTGACTTATGTGATGCCTGTATGTCTCTTATTCCTTCCAGTAATGAGAATTCATTTGCAGTTTCTTCATTGTATGCTCATCTCTATTTGCTTTATTTTCATTGAAAGGTTTGCACAATGGCATCAATAGCAGAAGCCTTCAGTTGTTTATTCTTATACCTTGTACTCTTGACTTGCCATAACATGGGGATGGCTCTCCAATATATTAGTAAAAAAAAATAGTGGCTTGATTAGTCCATTCTACCTCCTCCGTTATTGCAAACAGATTGTGGTAGAGAAGAATGATGATCTATATTGAATGATGGCAGTGTTGCAACTAAGTAGGACATGTACTAAATTTTGATCCAGTTGGTGCCAACTTTGCCCAGACTCATCACTGAATGCCTTTGGCCTAATGTTTTCAAAATGAACATTCCAACATGAAAACCCAGATCTAGCATGTTTCTTGGTTACCATGCACATGCTAACTCATAGTGTGGACAGGCCTTAAGTCTGTGTCAGCAGGGACAACAAGCTCAGCTTTGGCTGGTCATTCTTTGGGGGTAAAGACTGCTGTCTTTGGAGAAACTTGTTGCACATAGCTGTCTCTCGGCATTTGCTTGATTGTTGCCTGCTTGGCCACCAACAACCATCCTCATTGTGTACCCCTCACTTAGAAAGGAAGGAATGATCTGACCTGGTAGTCAGCTCAGTGGTCTGGTTAAACTAAGATACTCTCTCTCTCTCTCTCTCTCTCTCTCTCTCTGTGATAAGGCAGACATTTTTTGAGGTACAGTTTGCACAGGAAAAATGTGTTGACACCAGCTCATTTGCCAGAGATAAGGTGTAGAAGCTGTATAGTGTTTGGGAAATATTGATAATTGGCCTAGTCCATTAGGGCTGCTCTGTGGACACCTTCCGATCCTACTGCACCATTTGTATGTGTATGCCTGTTTGCCATTCAGCTATATTCACTCAGTTTATCACTGTGGGTCCCAGGTTGACCCTGGTGGCCACACACTGAAGTTATAATACCCCAGTCTGCTGGGATCTTCTCAAGTCATCTAAAGTGATTTTCCCCCTTTGGCCCACACGTTCTTCATCTGACTCACCTGCTGATGTACTACCAGTCTAAGGAGGTGTTCTCCTTCATGGACAGAGACTAACCAGGATCTTTTGAGAGAGAGAGAAAGACTTATATTACAGGACTCTGCAGCTGTCTAATATTTCCCAGAGGCAGTCAGTATCTGTGTATCATTGGAAATGGGCCACCTTGAGTGTTTGTTATCATGGACGTGTTTTGGACTTCTCTTATTCTGCTACTTAGTTGATTATGGACTTAGGACTTGTTTGACACTCCTCTTTTTGATATAAGCTTTATCATTCTTGCCTGAACCAGGTGTTTCAAGGAACTGAGTGCCATGGCAATCTCTCTAGATGGAACTGTTCATGCTGGTGAGGAGCTTCAGTCTTGTCTGTCCAGCCATGAAACTCAGGTCTCGGGAAGTGGGATGACACACATAGATGATAATGCATTGTCAACATTATAGGTCCCATGGGAATGTATAGGTAGACTTCTTACTAAACACTGCTAGTTTTCTAGTCCCAGTTTTGTTGAAGTGCATTGGCAAGCTACATGACAAGATATCTAGTCCATCATTAAAAGAATTAGAACACAAAAAAAAATCATACACTTAATTTCTTTGATCAACCATGAAACTGATGAGGACCTTGATTATAACCAAGAATTTAATATGAACAACTTAATTTTGCCCATCTAAAATCATGTCGATCATCAGCTCACGGGCATGATATGATTTCTTTTGAAATGATCCAGAATTTAGCCACACTAGCTAAAAAATTCTTATTAAAATTATATAATAGCAATGGCTAACAGTCATCCCATGTCTTCCCAACTAAATGGAGACATGCACGATCATACCCATCAGTAAACCAGGAAAAGACCCTAGCAACAGGTCAGCAAACTAATTATAGGCCAATATCTCTAACAAGTTGCTTGTGCAAACTGTTGGAGAAAATGGTTTTGACCTGAGATTAACAAGTGTCATAACAAAACACTCAATTTTATCACCTACCTGCAATCGGGTAGATCTACACTAGACCCGTTTAACTCAAATTTGAAGATCATATTAAAAAGGATTTGAAAAGAAAAAGCTGACAGTGGCTATTTTCCAACGTTGATATAGAAAAAGCATATGATACCACATGGAGATGGCAATAATTATGTTAACAAACTGTTAAAGGTCCAATATTCCATTCAGGTCACCTTCCTTTATCAATAATTTTCTAACAAATCCTGTAGATTTCCAAGGGCCAGAAAATACATATTCAAATTGACTCATGTTGTCAGAGGAGGGTATTGGGAAGGCAGTGTTTTGAGCTGCATCTTATTTGCCCCAAAATAGATGACATTATTCTATGAACCTGCCTGAATATGTGTACAAAATAGTTTGTATGTGGATGATTTTGTAATTTATTATTCATTATTCTTTGAGACATGCTCAAAGAATACTTAATATAGCAAAAAAATAAACCACTTGGACCAATTCATTACAAATGTTGTCTGAAGAAAAAAACAAATGGCATTGTCATCACAAAGACAAAGTTGGTTCTGAAACAACAAACAATTAAGTTATATCTCTATAATGAAGAGATAAACGTGCAATAGTGTTAGATATTTGAGTATAATTTTGACCAACATTTAAATTGGAAAGATCATGTCAAATATATCAAAACTTTAGGATCTAAAGCCCTTACTTTATTAAAGAAAATCTCACACACCAAAATGGGGTGCAGGACGAGACACAATGTTAATGTTATACAATGCAACAGTACTATCAATTATAAATTATAGCTGTCCAATTTATTCAACTGCCTCCAGAAAAAACTTTAAAATCTCTAGATGCTTTACATCAAAATGAGTACCCATGTATAAACAGGAGCCTTGCTCATCTCCAACTGTGTCTATCCTAGAAGAGTAATGCCAGCTGCCTCTAAAATATTACAGAGATCTAATTACTTTAAGAAGAGGCAGTCCTGCTTCAAGCAGGCACATCTCTGCATCAAATAAATTTCAATCAAAATACAAATAATAACCCAAATCAAAACTCATTTACTAAAAACTAATCATCTATTGAATTTACATAACATGATACCCAAATTTACCAAGAAATAAATCCGATCACACCCTTTAATGGACACTAAAAAGGGCAAAACTATGCACATATTTATCATATCTTTCAAAGAAATATATGTCCAACACAGAAATGTACCATCAACATGCCATGGAACACATTAGACGGAAGGGTAATCCTTCATAATCTACACAGATGGATCCAAAAATGAAGGTGGAGTGGGCTCATCAGCCTATTCAAGTGACAAAACTATCCAAATAGGCCTTCCTCTAATATCATCAGTATTTAAGCAGAATTAACAGCCATACAATTGGCTCTCAAGATTATAACAAAAAAGAAATTCCTTCAGCACTCATATTGAGCTGACTCAAGAAGTGCAATTGAAGCAATAGGATCATTTAAATCAAATAATCACCTTGTCCAAAATATACAACGGAAATACATCAGTTAATTACAAACGGCCTTCAAATTCAAATTTGTTGGATCCCAGCCCATGTAGGCATTGAGGGTAATGAAAAGCAGATAAAGCTGCAAAATTGGCTTGTACAATCCCCAACTACTATGAAAGCACCCATATCAGACTGGCTAGCATCAGTTAAACCCTTAATTTATAGGATTGGCAAAATGATTGGACAAATATACCCCCACAAAACAAACTAAAAACAAATTAAGAATGATTTTAAAAATGGCATTCTTCTCTCCCAAAAAACAAAGAATCAATGAGGTTATTTTAACAAGACTCAGAATAGATGAACTCCAGACTCACATCATGGTCATCTGATGTCAACTTTCCATACATAAACCCAATAACTTGTGAAAGATGTTTTTCCCATAACAATCAAACAATCTTGAAAACTGTCCCAGATGGCATCATGAAAGAAAGACTTATTTACAAAATAAATCAATAAAGGATATTCTAGCAGAAGGTAATAACTTTTCAATTAATAATATCATTCTCTTCTAAACAAAATTAAATTGATAAATAAAATATAATCTTCCTCCCTTTTTTTTTTTTCATTTTTTTTTCGAGCCGATTTTTTTTCCCTTACTTTTTATTATTTATTTATTTAGTTAACTACTTAATTTTTTTTTATGTACTCTTTCCCCATTCTTTTCCCAGCGTTGAAAAAGAACCTTCAAAGAGTTCAGAGGTCTGTTAAACAAATCATTTATAATCACTAACTAACCATCATTACAAGTTGAATGTGAGTATCTCCTTGTTCACAAGTTTTGTGCTCCATGGAGAAGCTTTGTAAAATATGGTATCTGCATAGACTTAGCATTCTCCAACCAAAAAAGTGTTGGCATTAAAGTGTGTTAATAAACAATCATCAATAGTTATCCCAAGAACTTATTTTTTTTTGGTCGCTAAATTATCATATGACAATTACCTGTAATGATTAAATGATGACTCCCCTTGATGAATGAAAAGCTTTAATTGCCCACACTTGAAATATTTATCAAAAACTTTCAGATTTTTCAGGCAATGAGAACTTGAGTCTGGCATCAATCAGACCATTGTCACCTTATTCTACCTGATGGGATCTAAGTCACAAGTCCTTGGATATACCATCTCCCAAGAACTGGTGGTGGCTGCTCTCTCCCAAGTTAATGTGAAGTATTTACAAGCTGAATTATAGAAAAGTATCAGCCATAAAAATAATGTGATGTAAGGCTGGGGTCAGCTAAGGCTGATTTTGTGTTGGAATGGGACTCCAGAGGTGAACTATACAATATATTCAGAAGCTATTTTAAAAAAAATATTGAAAAATATAAAGTTCCTTCCATTCTTATTTATAAACACTGTTTTGTTGGGGAGGTTATTTTGGAACTAATATTAACATCTAGCGTATTATTTTAAATGACTGCTGTTAAAGTTGATGATGTAACTGTCTACTGAATTGAACTTTGTCAAAGGACAGGATCCTCAACATTTTCTATTCAAAATATATATCAAAACCCTCATTTTATGCCATGGCTGTATAAGAGTATATGGAATCAGGGTTTCCCTTGAAAATTATTCTTAAAACAGATAAAATGACATGTTGGGAAAATGGAGTTCATCATATCAGAGAGAAACACACACACAAGTAATTCTGACGCGTCTTTGAATAGGCCATCCTCGTTTGACACATGGACACTTGATGAACAGTCCATGTGTCCCTCCTCCCAAATGCCCAGATTGCAAAGTGTTGATAAGAGTTACGCATGTACTGTGTGAATGTCCAAAGTATAACCTGCAGCGGTTATCAAATTTTGGAAATAGACCAATAAAAGAAATTTTGTCAATCTTCAACATTTTCAGTAATACTGTACCCATTTTAATGTTCATGAGAAGCTGTGAGTTAATTGATAAAATTTAAAAAGTCAATCAATCAGTATAATGAATTTAAAAAGAAGTAAATTTTAAGATTTTACTTAATTTATGTTGAATTTTAATATACCTTTTTAGTGAGTATGTCTGGAAACATGAGTATATATGTATTTATTGTGTGGGTATGTACCAGTATGAAAGCGTATGCCTTTTTGCAGCTTTTAATTTCATTTTCATTTTCTTGCATTCATCATTAATGAGTGACCTATTTGGTCCCAGTGCTGGGCTCCTAGCCTAGACCAGTCATTTCATCTTAATCCTTCGGGCCAGTCTTGTGAGAGCTGATAGTCAGCTCAGTGGTCCGGTTACTTTTTTTAATAATATTAATGAAAATCTGGTACTGTACTTTTTGGATATTAATTATTAATTCCTTATAGCTTGGCTTCATGCAAATTTGTAGATTAGTTGGAGTGATAAGAATCGTGAAGATTATAATAAAATCCTATAATTAACTTCCTTTTACAGTGGAGCACAGGTGTTGGCCCATATAGTGGACCATCAATTCTCTCACATTTGTTACCAAGACCACAAATTCCACCACCTGATGATATGCGTAATATGATCAAGAAACGTGGTATGAACGATGTTATGCAGGGGTCTCCAAACAAACAAATGAAGATGAATCAGGGACCAGTTAATAACCAACACCAACTACTACCAGTAAGGATGTTACTATTTTTATAAAAAAATAAGAATAGGACAATAAAATGAACTTTGTTGATATTTTTGAAGTTCATATTGTTAATAATTCTGTTGAATTTAATGATTTATAGATAAAAAATTGGGAAATCCACTGGGGCTTTAATGGTACCACACCTAACTGGATTTCAGTAAAGAAAATTTTGTGCGTAACAAAATAATCCAGAAAATACACTACTTTTATTGGGCTTTGAAATGAGCATAACCAATGCTTACTCAACAGAATATTCTGTTAAGCATGCTTGATTTTTGTGATGCAGAAACAAACATAATTGACACTTTCCTGTATAAACATATTAGTGTGCATTCTCTTGCTTTTAGAGTAAGCAATACATTATGCCCCACTGTTTGTATGCTGGAGTCAGTCATTTAGCTTTTGTTGTCTGCCTTATAAAGGCCTTACACTTTCTGTTATCTCTATCTTTAGTGTTTTTGCTTTTAAAAATTATATGTGTGGTTATTTTTACTCTTGTGCTGGAAGTTCTAAACTGTTATATATTATAGGCACATATGTACTTTTAGTGGACTGTTTTATAAATTTATACTTAAAAAGTAATTTGTTTTGAAAGTGAGTCACTCGTTCATGTTGTGACTACATGTTAAGAAAGTTTGAAATGTTAGGTCAAAGTGCAGTTTCCTTTATTTATGTACTTTAGACTAGGCAGTACACTATTGTAAGTTTGATCAGACATGAAAAGCAATAATTTTGGTAAAATAATGCGTTTTATGAAAAGCAATTACCTGTACATTCATTGTTAATTTTGCAAGCACATGCTCTGAAAATTTTGTTTAAAAGTAGTGTGATTGCATCTGTGTTAGTACTGTAGAAGAGATAATCACTTAAAGTAGTTCTGTACATGAATTTTTTTATAAGTGATTGTTGCATGGTTTCTTGATTTTGTGAACACTTGCCAAGAAATTCCAAGAATTGTGGTTAAAAGAAGTATAATTGCAATTGGGTATACATACATTACAGAATAGGTAACCATAGTTAAACATTATTATCAGTTTCTTACATGAACTTTCTACAAGTGATTGCACCATGCTTTGTTGATCTTGCAAAATCATACTTTGAAATCCTGAGAATTGTAATTAAAACGATTTTGAGTACTGTTGTTTGGCAATGCTCATGTGCGGATTTTTCATCAGCATTGCTCTCTCTCTCTCTCTCTCTCTCTCTCTCTCTCTCTCTCTCTCTCTCTCTCTCTCTCTCTCTCTCTCTCTCTCCTTGTACATACATGCATGTCTCATGTCTCATGTTGTGGTAAACTCTGCATTTACTGTAACTGGTTGCAGTAGTATTACTTACTTAATAAGTATGCTTACAAAATATGTAAATTACGGTGTCTACATTACAAAACAAGACCATAAGCATCATTATGTCTCTCTCTCTCTCTCTCTCTCTCTCTCTCTCTCTCTCTCTCTCTCTCTCTCTCTCTCTCTCTCTCTCTCTCTCTCTCTCTCTCTCTCTCTCTCTCTCTCTCTCTCTCTCTCTCTCTCTCTCTCTCTCTCTCTCTCTCTCTCTCTCTCTCTCTCTCTCTCTCTCTCTCTCTCTCTCTCTCTCTCTCTCTCTCTTATAAACAAGTGAAATTTAACAGTTGCTGCAGGGTATTGTACTGAGTAGGCCGTCTTTTACTTATAACAGATTTCATTTCTTACCAGGAAGAGCAGACTCCCAGCTGTCTTTTAAGTTGAGGTGCCTTTGCATACATAGCAGCATATTAGAAGTGCGTCATTAAGTTTGTATGTTTATGGACCTCGGGTATTTTAACAGCAGTGTTTAGCGCAGTAATCAGACTTGTATCTGGAGCAATACACCAAAGGCCCTGCCAGAAAATTGAAATTTCTTGATATGGTGAAAAAGCACCACATGTAAAATGGCAACTATGTACCCTTACTCCCTGTACCTTGTCAATAATGAATAACTATATATTCTAAATATGTATATTCCAAACTGGTTGGAAGAGGCATTAAGGTGCTTTTTAGGTTCAGGCCATTAAGAGGTGGCAGACATGAGATTCCTGCTGATTGAACTTAAAATGTTAATAAAGGGTGCTGAAGTGCTCACTTGTATTTCTGAGCTGAACAACTGAGTCACTGAAGAAGTGGATGGTTATGGGCTTCGGTCCAAGGGAGTTAAGGTCTGAGGAAGCTGTCAAGGGTACTCTGACAATAACAACAATTCTTCATCACAGCCACTGTCTGCCGCATTTCTCGAATCCCTTTAGCAAACTCCAATCTTTGGTTGTAGCTAGTTAGAGGAGGAAATTTTTATGACGTTATCATGATACATACTCATTCAAAAGGAAGAATCACAATCACCTGTAATGACATATGCATTTCCACCAAAAGTACAAAATTTACAAAAAACATGACTGCTTGCCCACCCACTCACCATCTACCATGTCCTATTGTACTGACAGTGCAATAAGTCTCGACCAGTTAAAAGTGATAACGTAATATGTGATGACCTATCAAGTGACTTAGTGGTTTTTAACCAATAGCAGTTGTGAAAGCTCTCAAGTTTAAATGCCTGCCTACCCCTACCCACTCATCCTACCCAGCATCCCCCCCCCTCCTCCCAAAACTCTTTCCTCCCTTCTACTGCCCTCACAGTAACCCTTTCTCAGCATGCTAATTCCTTTAAGCAGTGTTAACAACACATCTTTTCGCTCACAGAATTACTAACCATCCAAGTGTTGTTTATATAATTTTTACAGAAACTTATGTATAATACAAATATTGAAGTGCTGTAGACCCTCCGGATAATGTTGAGTTCTTGAGAAGGTGAAACCAGTTAACTGAAGGACTACTGTACATAAGGTCATTCAGTTCTCTGTGCCTACAATGGTCTTGTTAGTCATATCCAAACAATAACAATTTCTCCCCATCCCCTTTTATCCTATTTTCCTTCTCTGATGCATTGATAGAGAGAGAGAGAGAGAGACTAGCTTTCTGTGTGTATGATTGTATATATAAAATACATTGAATATATTTTTAGCATGCTTGCATATTAATACTTTTTGCTGATAAATATGGGCATGGTAATTATTTACCAGGTGCACATAAAAGGAATGCAGGGTTGAGAGGTGGTTTACCATGAATAACAGTTAACCAAAAATCTCAGAATTTCTGCAGGATGAACAGAATGATGCTTTCACTTAAAAAAATAATACTTTTTACACAAATTGAATAATTTACTGCAAGGAAATTACATTATGTAACCATATTGGTTCTTTGCAAGGCAGACACACAGACTCCAAATGAATGAGTGCAAACTCTGGGCATGATGGTTTACAGGTAGTCCCCGGTTAATTTTGGGGGGGGGGTCCTTTTCAGACGGAGAGACAATAACCAAAAATCAGCAATAATAGCACTGATAACTGGATATCAGCGCCACTGTCAATTGGGGATTGGTGCCGATAACCGGAGAGTAGTGCATTTTGGCGCCGAAAATCCGGTTATCGTCGTCGCTAGACAAGCGCTGTAAAACCAGATCGCCAAGAGCTGGGGGCTGCCTGTATTTACCCTGGAAACAAAGGTCTTACATTTACACTCTCAAAAAGAAAAGTGTTGGTTGCAAATGTTTGTTTCACTGCCCAGTTATATTGGCATATTTATCAGATTATTCCACTAAGTATGAAAGATTGTCTACTTTGACACAGTTAAACCAGTCTGGTATCTAACATACTGAGGAAATTATTCTTGTAAGTATTAAATGTTAGTTTTATTTTTATCGGACCTCAGTGAATCCGCTTAAGTAATGAAATCTGTTAAGTTGAGGTGCCACTGTATTCTGTGAATTTTGAAATTCCTCTCCTTAGAATTGAAAATCCTTCACGGGAGGAGGTCCTCATATTTGAAAAACACTAGTATAGGGAGTTTATTAAATACTGTTTGGGTAATTATTTTTGTATCATGTATATGTTTGAAATATCTATTCATTATGGATTGAAAGATAATTTTATTTCATAACTGTTATGGTCTTGGAGTTTAGCAAGGTATTTCATATAATGAGTATTTGTAAATTCCCTTTACAGCAACATGGGGGAATGGCAAAAAAGCACCAATTACATCTCGATTATCCATGCCAGCCTAAATATCAAACCTGCCCAACCGCCATCAAATGTCAATCCAAATCTGACAACTATAAAAACAGTTGATATTAATACTATCCAAGAAAATCAAGGCCCAAACCTCAGCAACAAATTCAAGGGTCAAAACTTCAAATTCAAAATCAAGGTCCTCGACCCCAGCAGCAACAAGTTCAAAAACCAAGCCAAAGCCCAGCTGTACAGCAAGAGCAAAATAATGTATCAAAGCCTCAGGGTGAAGCAGCTACACCACAGACAGAGAAACCTGAAAGTGTTAATCAGGCTCCACAGAATCAAGGACAAAGTAAAGAGCCTACCCCTTCTCAGGTTGAAGAAAAGCAGAGTCAAGTCTCAACTGAGCAGCCTAGTCAGAATGATGAGAATAAAGCAAGTCCTGAGGTTCCGAAGGTAAGTTTTAGGTGGTATCAACTTCAGTGCCTTTATTTCTATATATTTATGATGACCTAACTTTTTGTTTCACAGGTACCTTTCCTGAACTATAGTATACTGGTAGATGTATCTGAACCTATTACTGTACTGGGTTAATTAGCCCTTTAACGAGTTGATACCTGTTTTTGTGAACGATGCAGTCAACATAGCCAAGCATTGAAAAGAATGCATATAAAAGAATGATGGAACAGAAATGCGTTAATGTTGAATTAGTATAAATGTGCTCGTTCTATTCTTTATAAATTCAGTAATATACAAACCGCCTGATACAGTAATTACGTATTGCATTTATTCCTTAAAAATAGTGTTAACTAACAAATTTTCTTTCCTGGCAGTTTCTCAAGACAAAAACTTTCCTTCGTTTTAAAACTTGATTTGCTGGCCAAATTTCCTTGGGGTCACACTGCTTTCACTGTACACATTGAGTGAAAGGTGCTAAGTTTAAGATTTTCTGCAATCATGGGGATTTAACCAATGCTTTTATTTTCCTACCTAACATCATTGACTAGCCTAGACATGATTGTGGCAGTTCAACCAATGCCTTTGTTTTCATGACAGCAAACATATCCTAGCCTGGCCTAAACATGATCATGGCAATTCAACTCTCTCTCTCTCTCTCTCCTTAGACAGCAATTCAGGGTTTCTTCTTGCTTTCTTAACATCATCGCCTAGCCTACATTACAGCACATTCAGTACACTTACTGTAGGCCCTACAGCCAGGCCTTAAACATGCTTAGAACCTTTATATTGGCCTGCATCCTATTCTAAGCTTAAACACACCTAGAAAATTTTCTTGTGCATTGACTTACTGTACCTGTCCTAGCCTACCCTGAGCACATGCATAAAACACATCGGACTAATATGGTATCCTATCCTAGCTTAACCCCAAACGTGCTTGGTACACTTCGTGGCACACATCCCAGCCTAGTCTAATTTAAATATGCTTAGAATACTTACTTTAGTAGAATTAACAGCTAGATGGGGGAGAATGCTAGAGATAGTACTGGATCATCTGGTATTCTATCTTCAGAAGAGACTATTATTTGGAATCTTACATATTGTAAGCTTATATCCTCGCGCCATTAGGTGCGATCGGGCATTCAAAGTAGAACAGTGCTTGGCTAACCAGCTAGGACTGTCTCTGTAATCACCTGTTTTCCGAGGTAGAGCGAATTGGATATTAAAGGACGTTTGTAGCTTACTGATTGTATATGAATCACAGTGATGTGATAAAAAGTCATGATATGGCTGCATGCGACAAACGCATTACACAGTCAACATGGCAGAGGTGGGTGGATATCGCTCTAAATACAAAACACCTGAGTTCGACGGGAGATTTGTATATGGGAGCCGATATCCACTTATACCTCACTTGCTGGCCGGATGGGTTAATGCGCCCACTGTAGTCCTGAGTTCTTGTCCTTTCGCTGGTTTGAGCCCATGGGACGACAAACTTATTATCAACTAAAAATTCCCTTCAGTAACATATATGAAAATATATTATTTCCAAGGTAGAGCGAATTGGATATTAAAGGACGTTTAGCATTGATTATATATATATATATATATATATATATATATATATATATATATATATATATATATATATATATATATATATATATATATATATATATATATATATATATATATATATATATATATATATATATATATATATATATATATATATATATATATTATATAAATTTCTGACTCACGACGTGGATCGAACCCAGGTCTTTCAGGTGGAAGGCAGGGGCTATCCACTAAGCCATACAAGTCTAAAAGAAGTTGGAACCTGAGAGCAACTGCACCCAAGGAATTACCTGGGCAAGCTAACTGCTTGCATACCAGCCAGTTTTCCCCAACTTCCGACTTTTAGACTTGTATGGCTTAGTGGATAGTGCCCTGCCTTCCACCTGAAAGACCTGGGTTCGATCCCAACATGAGTCAGAAATTTATTTCTGTTCCACACGTGATTGTGTGTTGATTATTTCTATATATATATATATATATATATATATATATATATATATATATATATATATATATATATATATATATATATATATATATATATATATATCTAATCTATCTATCTATCTATCTATCTATCTATATATATATATCTATATATATATATCTATATATATATATCTATATATATATCTATATATATCTATATATATATATATATATATATATATATATATATATATATATATATATATATATATATATATATATATATATATATATATATATATATATATATATATATATATATATATATATATATACACACAGTATATATGCGTATATATATATATATATATATATATATATATATATATATATATATATATATATATATATACATATGCATGTATGTTTATGCATGCATATGTAGGCATGTATGTACATATGTACAGTCGACCCCGGGTTTGCAGGTATAGAGACAACACCCCCTGTGGATAGATAAAATCCTCGAATACTTGAGATTAGAACATTTTTAGCACTACCTATGAAGTCTTCTCTCTAGTGTCTTGCTCACATTCTAAGTGGAAAAATGACACATGTAACCATAACTGATGTTTTGAACTTTCAGTTCAAGTAGGGTGTGTAGATCCTCAGAAGGCCGTGGTGCAGAGTTTCAGAAGTGTTTGACAGAGCGTCAAGAAGAACCTTGGTAGCGATGGTTCTCAGGAAGGATGCTTTGTACCTTTGTTATATTTTTTACCCCTATCAACTTTCTGATAGCTTCCTCTCCACATTCTTCACACAGAAGTTTTGAGTTGGGAGGGGTAGATTGGACAGTTATGCTACAAGGCCATCAAGCCATGGGCATTGCCAGTCTCAGCAAGTTTATTCTATATTACCCTTTTCAATGAGTCATTCAGTTTGGTCCTGGCTGCCTTTCGGAAGGGCAAAGTATGTTTTCTGTCAACATGTACGACACGTACTTCCACATCCTGGTACACCTTCAGTTCAAGAAAAGTATTCTCCTGTGTATTGGAATTTTTAGCAGGATGGATTCATCTGCTTGGTATCAAGAGTAGTTCTCTCATTTTTGGATGGCTGGTTTGTTCTCACCTATTTGTGTCTGATGACCTTGAGGGTGAAGAATTACATTTTATGTCTAACCTCAGATCTGGGCATTTTATTCAAAGTTGACTAATCTATGCTTT
This sequence comes from Macrobrachium rosenbergii, assembly GCF_040412425.1. NCBI lineage: Eukaryota > Metazoa > Arthropoda > Malacostraca > Decapoda > Palaemonidae > Macrobrachium > Macrobrachium rosenbergii. The sequence continues at coordinate 26,838,296 of NC_089792.1, read as the reverse complement.
TCTGTTCCAGTTAGTTATTTAACTCTCTATTTTTGGGGTTTGTTCCAACAGAGAGATGGAGAGACAATTTTCTACCACTTTTGAGGACTTTAATGGGTTGGCCTGTAGACCTCAATAAACCTTAACACTGTCCTCAGACGTCTTGGAGGCAGATACGGGGCCCATTCTGAGAGACATTTGATGTCTGGGGGTTGGAAGTTAAACAACCTACAGCTTTTAGCAGTTTGGAATGGTCTTACACAAGCAGAACATTTATTCAGAAACAATACAGTCGCAGCCTTTTCTTACAGTTCAACCTCTCAATTCTTATATAAGACAACAAGAAAACAGATCAAGAAGTTTGTTCAGGCTAGCAAAGAAACTTCTTCTCCTTGGACAAAGCCCAGCAACATCACTCCTTTACCTTGTTTTGTCCTTTACCTTGTTTTGTCCTTTACCTAGTTTTGTCCTAGGGGAAAAAAACTTACTGAAGAACAACTCTGCAGAAAAGAGCAAGGTCTTCAGTCGGATGGTCTCCTCTTCCTTAAGTTTGCCAGAAGTTGTGGAACCTCTGGGGAGACCCAAACACCAGTCTATTAATGACTGCCCTAAACACTACTCTCCCAGTTTACTGTCCTCTATGCCAGGATCCTCAGGCATGGGCAGTTGATGCCTTCCTTCAAGAGTAGTCAAATCTAGACCCTTAGGCGTTTCCTCGGTTTTGCTGTTTTGAAGAAATACTGAAATTTGCAGAACACAAGGCTGATTTTGATAGCTCATTGGTGGCCCCAAAGGGAATGGTTCCTCTAACTCCCTTTCCTGACAGTAGATGTTCCTCGTAGTCTTCCATTCTGGAAAGATCTTTTCAAACAGTCTTATTTGAGAAAATTCCATCAAACCTCCATATGCCTCATCTGACCACATGGGGATTGTCATTGTCTGTTACAAGCTAAGGGCATTTCTAGAATGACCAAGGAAGCAATCCTTAAGTCTACAAGGCCCTCCACTGTTCTACTTGTGTGTCAATAACAGTGGTCAGTTTATTGATCTTGGTGCATTCCAGAGGGATATCCAGCACCCGTTCACTAGATAGCCTGATTTTAGTTTTGCCAGCATCTCGGGTACGCAAAGCAGTTTTCTGCCACAGCGATCAGAGGATACCGCTTTACATTACATTTAGTTTTGCACCATACTGACTGGAATATCGCTTACAGTTTAAAGTTTAAAGAGGTTTTCTATCTTCTGTGCTGGAAATTTCAATCTTCCTATAATGGTGTATGATGAAATTTTCCTACAGATTTCAACAAAACCTCAGTTTGAGCCCTTTGATAAGGCATCACTTAAGAACTTTGAAGACACCTTTCTTTTAGCTCTTGCTGTAACAAAGTGTGTTCGTGAGCTTCAAGCCCTTTCTTGTATGTGGGCTTTGCTCTAGTGGCAACCTCTCTCTTTTGTTTCATTGCTTAGAGAAAAGATATAGAAATGAAAGCCCTTCTCAAATTTGTGACAGTGCCTAATTTAACTGCTTTGGTTGGCAATGCTTAAATGCTGTCTTATGTTCAGTTAAAACTCTTAAGTGATTATATTAGGGAACATCAAGCCCTTTCTTGTATGTGGGTTTTGCTCTTGTGGCAACCTCTTTCTTTTCTTTCATTGCATAGAGAAAAGATAGAAGTGAAAGCCCTTATCAAATTGTGACAGTGCTTAATTTAACTGCTTTGGTTGGCAATGCTTAAATGGCTGTCTTATGTCTAGTTAGAACTCATAAGGGTTTACCTGGACAGACGTAAACCTTTAAGAGGAGGAGTCAAGTATTTATCTGTAATGTTAGGAGATCAAACACTTCTATATCCAAGAATGATTCAGTCAGTGCGCACACAATTGATACATTAAATTTAACCACTTTTGAAAATAATCCTCAGCTCGAGAAGGTTGTCACGCAGCTCGGGAAATGTTGACTCATATTATTTTCAAAATGTTCAAATTTAGTATGAAGCGTCAAGCCCCTAGTCCTATCGTTGCTGTGGGGACGCTTTCTCCTGAACCAAATATGATTGTAACCTTGCTTTTTTTTTATTTTATTTTTAGTTATTAGGAAATCCTGCTATTGAATTTTGGGAGCATGAAGGTACACATTGGTTTATAGGAGTGTACCTTTATATGTGAAGGTGGTAATTGTCTTTACTTTTGGACTGTCGATTATGGGCTTTCAACTCGTGCACAGGAATGACTGGTAACTACAAGTCTCGTTACTAGGGCCTTATGCCCTGTTGTGGTTCCAGTGTCTTTCGACAATACTTTCCAGTAAGGATTACACAACAGGCAGGAATGTTGAGAAGCTTTTTTTCCCCCCCTCATTAAAAAGCTTTTAGGCCCCTTGGCTGAACATTGTTTCTCTAGCTGCACTAACCAATGTGGTTGTCAGCTAACTTTAACAGAAGGTAAGATTCATTCCAAATAATGAAAATTTTCAGGAAAAAATTTATTATTATGGTACTTACCTTCTGTAAAAGTGGAAACCCATCCAGCCTCCCCACATCTTTTGTGGGTTGTCATGAAGAATTCTGAAAGAACCGTAAACAAACCAGCCACCTAGTGGGAAACAGGTTGTTACAGAGACGCCAGAGCGGGTTAGCCAAGCGTTATTTTGTTTTAATTTGAATGCCGATGGCACCTAATAGCGCCGAAATTAAAGCAAACTTTAACAGTAGGTAAGTAAACAAATAATTAATTTTATCATGAAAATTTTCATTTTACCAATACAGGAAAGAGTTCTCTTTCTCACCTAATAGGAGGGGTATACCGTATAAACAGATACCGTATATTTCCGTGTATAAGATGATCTTTAAACCATAAAATTCACCCCTAAAAATTGGGGTAATCTTATACTACCATTCTGAAAATCAAACCTTAAATATTTCTAAATTATGTTTATCGGTAGGTTAGCCTCAGCCTCGGTGCGATAACCACCAACATACATGAAAAAGATTCACATTATGAAATAAACTGATTATAAAGGTAATAAAACCATTTTTACCTTATATGTTATTGGCATATCTTCATAATAAATAGCCTATTCGAGGAATAATTCCATATCAATGAAATCTACTTTTATCTATGCGAGGCCAGCTGACAAAATGTAAATTTTGAGTTGAGGTTGCGCTCTCAGCAACATTTATCTTTCAGTACGTAGTGTATGTAGTGTAATTATGGTAGTAATAACATTTAGGATAACATAATATTCATTTTACATTCAAAATTCAGGCTGTGTGTAACTTCAGAACAATTCAGTCATACGAATATTCATTTTACATTCAAAATTCATGCTGTGTGTAACTGTTCAGAACAATTCAGTCATACGAACAATAATTATGTAAGATAATTATCATAATTTATCGTATTGTTGTTAGGGGTTGTTTATGATTGGTAGTGAAACGTAAACAAAAGTTTCCTTTTTAGGCAACGTGTGTAAGAAAAACATGTTATGGAATCAACTTTATTTTGTTTACCGTATTTACTCATTAATGTGCGATCTTGCGCATCATGTAACCCCAATTTTCACCCATAAAAATTTTATCGTATCATGCGAGTTCCTTTTTTGAGAGACCAAATTACTATGGACTAACCTCTTTTACTCCATCTCTTTATCCCATCATCTAGTTGAATACGTTAAAAAGTAGAACAAAAACAGAAATATAGAGGAGAATACTGTAGCATAAAATATAAACAAAATAGTGTAAGAGCATGTGTGCTACTCTGCTAGGCTTTAATGTAAACATTAAATATACCTAGTTTCTCTCTCTCTCTCTCTCTCTCTCTCTCTCTCTCTCTCTCTCTCTCTCTCTCTCTCTCTCTACCATATATCATTACCTTAATGAATTATCAGTTAATGTACTATGAACATAAAAACATGAAATTAAACAAACTCCAGGAAGTTCATGACAGCATCGAATGAGTATGTGCAATCGTAGCAATGAGTTGTCATAATTTTTGCATTGCCTGATTTACTATACTGTATTTCCTTACAAGTTTAGTTGACTCTGAGTATGATTATCAAAAATATTATATCAGTACACAAGAGAATACTTCATCGCTGTTGATCTTCATCACTGTAGATGTTTCATCAATTAACCCTTAAACGCCGACTGGACGTATCGTACGTCGACTAAAATTGTCTGTCGGGTGCCGAGTGGACGTACGGTACGTCGACTACAAAAAGTTTTTTTTTAATATTCGCGGTAAAATAGTTATAGGCCTAGTTTGCGAAAGATTTTAAATCACGCGGCTTGAGGGATGCTGGGAGTTCACGAATCACGCTGTTGTTTTGTTTACAAGTGTTACCGAGCCGCGCATGCGTGAATTTCTTTCTCGCACTACAGAACATCAGCGACGCATCTCAGAAATTCTTTCGTCACCTTGTCGTACTTTTTGCACCATTTTATATTAGCCGTTACATAAAGTTTTATATATGAAAATGTGCGCAATTTCAGGTAGAATACAACAAAAAACAACCCATGGTTATAGCTTTTATCAGTTTTGAAATATTTTCATATAAATCATGATAAGTGCCAAAGTTTCAACCTTTGGCTAACTTTTGACTCGACGAAATGGTCGAAAACACAATTGTAGCTAAAACTTACATTCTAGTAATATTCAATCATTTACCTTCATTTTGCAACAAATTGGAAGTCTCTAGCACAATATTTCGATTTATGGTGAATTTTTAAAAACTTTTTCCTTACGTCCAACGCCAACTCGGTTGAAAATCTCAGAAATTCTTTTCGTCACTTTGTTGTAATTTTTGCACCGTTGTATATTAGCCGTTACATAAAGTTTTATATATGAAAATGTGTGCAATTTCATGTAGAATACAACAAAAAACAACCCATGGTTGTAGCTTTTATCAGTTTAGAAATATTTTCATGTAAATCACTAAGTGCCAAAATTTCAACCTTTGGTCAACTTTGACGCGACCGAAATGGTCTAAAAATGCAATTGTAAGCTAAAACTCTTACATTCTAGTAATATTCAATCATTTACCTTCATTTTGCAACAAACTGGAAGTCTCTAGCACAATATTTCGATTTATGGTGAATTTTTGAAAAAAACTTTTCCTTATGTCAGCATGTAACTACCAAAAATCTCAAATTCTTTCGTCACTTTGTCGTAATGTTTGCACTGTTTTATATTAGCTGTTACATAAAGTTTTATATGTGAAAATGTGCACAATTTCATGTAAAATACAACAAAAAACAACTCATGGTTGTAGCTTTTATCAGTTTTGAAATATTTTCATATCACGATAAGTGCCAAAATTTCAACCTTCGGTCAACTTTGACTCGACCGAAATGGTAAAAAAACACAATTGTAAGCTAAAACTCTTACATTCCAGTAATATTCAATCATTTACCTTCATTTTGCAACAAACTGGAAGTCTCTAGCACAATATTTCGATTTATGGTGAATTTTTAAAAAAACTTTTTCCTTACGTTTGCACTAACTCTGCTGAAAATCTCAGAATTTCTTTAGTCACCTTGTCGTAATTTTCGCACCATTTTATATTAGGCCTTACATAAAGTGTTATACATGAAAATATGTGCAATATCATGTAGAATAAAAAAAAAAAAACTCATGGTTGTAGCTTTTATCAGTTTTGAATATTTTCATATAAATCACGATAAATAGAAAAAATTTGACCTTCGGTCAACTTTAACTCGACCGAAATGGTCAAAAACTGCAATTGTAAGCTAAAACACTTTACAGTCTAGTAATATTCAATCAATTACCTTCATTTTGCAACAAACGGGAAGTCTCTAGCACAATATTTCAATTTATGGTGAATTTTTGAAAAAAACTTTTTTTTTATGTCCGTGCATTACGAATTCATGTATCGTTTTGTGATAATGTTTTCTCTGTGTTGCTTTGATCGTTTTACAAAATGTCATATACCAAAATCATCGCAATTTAGTGTACAATACAACGAAATAAAAAATAACTCATTAGCTTTTAACCGATTTGCTCACAGCACGATTTGTATACAATTATACGAAATTTTTTTTCGCGCTGTCATATATTCCAATATTTATATGATAATATTTTTTTTTTTGTGATGGTTGCATACTAAACTTCAAGCAATGACAAAAAAAGGAGCCAAAATGAACTCTTTATCGTAAAAACTAAGCTGTGATTTTTTAAAAACTTTCTTTCTGCTTCCAAGCGCTACTACTCCCAAAACCCTGCTGGCATACCATTAAGACACTTTTGTAAATAGAGGTTTAAGGGTTAATCAGCTATAGGTAATCGTAAAAATCTTTTTTACCTTTATTTGTTCAAAGAAACATCTCTGACAATTTTTCAAGGTAGAACTCTCAATTTTGTTTCATTTTGCAGCTGGCTACTTATTCTGTACAAGGGCATAAAAATCCCCCCAAAATTACTATTACTGTACTATGCAGTTGAAATAATGAGTAGAAATTATGAGATATAAGATATTTGATGCACTTTTCCCCTGCAAAAAAAAAGATTTACCAAAAAAACCAATTTCAACAGTCTTCGTTTTTTGTCCATAGCACATCCAGGTAAATTACTTGGTTAATACAGTGCAAAAATCTGTAATTACAGTACAGGAAGGAAAATATGAAAAAATTAATGACAAAGTAGCATCCCATTTTCTGTAAGAAAAATGAGTCACCCATGCAATGTTTATACTTTTTTTTTTTGTGCGGACACATAGCTCTGACAGTTTTCAAGGTGGAATGCTCAGTTTTGTTTAATTTTGCAGCTGAATGATTGCTCTATAAATGGCATAAAAATCTCCCCTATATATTATGTAGGTGTAATAATGAGCAGAAATTATAAATATGTGGAAATTTTTGTATATTCCCCAAAAATATTTGTGATAAAGTTCATCATTGTAAATCCATAATATACTGTACCCAGATGAATTATGTAAGTTCTGATAATTCATTTACTAGATGGAAAAATTTCTTCTCTCTCTCTCTCTCTCTCTATTTTATCTCTCTCTCTCTCTCTCTCTCTCTCTATCTTGTGCAAGTTATTTAATTATAGAATAAAAATCTCTCTCTCTCTCTCTCTCTCTCTCTCTTTTTTTTTTTAGAAAAGAAAGATAAGTGATGTAATTATAGAATGAAAACCTGAAACTATACAAAATAGACAAAACATATCACTTTTACATATAAAAATATCAGGAACACTGGCTGAAAATGATCCTCATCTTGTCTGTTGGTTTGTGCATTTTTCCCCCCTCAAAGTTTGTGTGCGTCATCAGTAAGCAAAGGACTTAAGTTTAGATGAAGTTTATATTGCTGGATAGCTTGAATTGTAACCTTTTCTAAAATACTAAGTGAAATTGTTTTGTATTTATTAGATAATGCAGCCATATAAGCATTTACAGTATTAGGTAAATTCCAGATAACCAGCCCAGTTGTACATTTTTCACATAGCTTTTTTATGCAAATACTTGACAAGCCCAGTGTTGTAGCATCCAGGAAATTTAAGAATCTAATATCCATAAATGTAAAGTTTATGAAAAAATTTCATGTGTTCAGTTCTTGCATAAATTTTTTTATAGGTATTGTATATGGTGAATTTAACTAATAATAATAATAAATGTTTTGTATCTGTTCTTACCTGTAGACACCTTTAACTCCGGAGGAATTGGAGTATCAGAAGAAAATGGAACAACAAAAAAAACTACGAGAAGAAATGCTTGCCAAGAAAGAGGCTAGAAGAAAAGCTGCAGCACAAGTCAAAGCATCTGAAATGGCTAAAAAGAAAGCCGAGGAAGACAAAACCAAAGCAGTTGTTCCCGAGTCAAACAAGGCCCCTCAACAGAATGTGGTGTCGCCACCTAAAGTGCTTACTGTTCATAAAGGTAAGAGTTCAGTCAGGTTTTGTCTTTGCGTTGACTTCCACAGAATGCTGGATTTCTGTTGCTTGGAGTATAAAGGAGTTCTGTATGTAAGGGTTAGTCCATAACAAGGCTGCTTTTTTGTAACTTAAAATATGGAGAAATTAAATTGACAGAGAAAATTATCGTAATATAGTAAATGATATAGGAATTGTGGCTTTGGTTCCTTGTTTATGTTTGTCCGACAAATTTAAGCAGAAAATGTCTTGACAGTTATCCATGGATTTAAAACATAAATATGATAATTTATTCATGATTACAATTGCAGTGCAATGCAGTTAATCACAGCTATTTTTCCAATAATTCCTTTTTTTAAGGGAAGGATTACTATATGTACCATATTTTCTAATGTCAGATACTCCAATCTTGAGGATGCACCCCAATATTGACTAGCAGAATGTTGAAAAAAATTAACAATAAGATCCAGTAATGACAAATGGTAATGATATGTTGGGTTAAAATAAAAATCACGACATTATATGCAGATAATTTTTACTGATAAGACTAATGCAAGAAATAGGTGGTTTAGTTATGTTTAGTGAGCAATAAATGCATTCAACTCTGTGCGTTGAAGAACCATAGCTCTGGCTGGTATAGCATATTTTTGTTTTTTGTTTCGTTTATTATAGAAGTTCATTGATTTCAATACTAATACCTTTTCTGAAGTTGACACACTTGTGAACTGAAAAACTTGAACAGATTACTGTAATGGCACTGGTTAGGGAACCCGTCCAGATCCCCCATAGTGTGTGATCATTTTCTCGTTCTCGTATAGGGCTGGTGTCGGTGCCCTCACCATCTGTAGCCCATACCTGGGACTGCCCTGCAACAGTTGGAAGAGTCCGCTGCCAGGTAGTTTTTCAGTTCTCAGGGCGATGTGGTTCTGTGCCCTCCGTCACCTGCCTTCTGTTTTTCACAGTCTTGAATTATGTATTAGCTGAAAGATCATTTTGATAAAAGTTAATCTTCGCTGCGTATGCAACTTCTGCCATCATCGGTACCTAGTATGAGGTTGTTAGCACCGATAGGACTAATTAACGTAAACTGTATTTTCGTGTACAAGACGACCTTTAGATAAGACAAAGGTAAAAATTATGACAAATTTTCATGAATTTATCTCATATCTGTAGTATAAGGCTTCAAATAAATTACAAAACCATCTGTGTACAGGCTAGCATTTAGCAACAACAGGTATCTTATGAAATATTGGTTATTTAAAGATGAAGTTATTACAAATGCTGTTTTACTTACTATATCCTTCTCCAATTCAAAATATTGTATATACTCATTTCATGCAACTTTTTGAAGACGCCATTTGAAGCTAATTTTTAAGGGGTTGCATCATACACGAAAATATAAAATTAGCGTATGATAATATTCACATACTATTATCATATTATAAAAACAAACATAATGAATATACATCTTTTCCATAGATCTTTTAACACGTTATGCTTTAATTCATTGTATCCAGTAATATTGTATGTATTTGCATATTACTAATTGTTGTATTGTAAAATGCAAACATAGCGATCATGCACCATTTGCATTGTTTAGGTTTTCGTGAACATGGACAACGATACCTTCCAGGAACTTTTGTTTCGTCATCAATTCAATTTCCGTTTAAAGATCACCGTGGGAGAAGGTTTCGTCCCCTCTGCCATACACGTTAAAACAACAGTAAAATGTGTTCTTTCATGCCCAGTAGTTTTGATTAAAATGCTTTTCTCTCAATACCGTTTACGGAAGAGTTTGATGGCATATTGAAGTTTAGGAGTTTGATCCATGTTGCCAATGCACAATAATTTATAGTCATTAGCTGGGGCATTTGAACATTGTTTGTTTTCTCAGCTAAGCTACAACTTGGTTTAAATTTTAGTTATATTTCCTTGTGATCTTTTCTTCATAATGAATATAAAGGGTATAATGTAAAATTTATATCAGTCCTATTTTACTCAACGCCATATGTAACATACTACAGTACAGTAAACCCCCCGTATTCTTGTTCTTATGATTCGCGGATTTCTCTATGGAACATATATGCACATTATTCACAGGAAATTTGCCCATTCGTGGTACACACACACATTTTTCACTGAGAATATTCACTAATTACTTTATTTTCATATCATTTCATGACTAAATGCACTTTTTGTGATAAAACTATTAAAATACTCAGATACCCAGGTATTGCTTGTTACAATAACTCGATTTTTGCGATGGGTAAGCAATTAACACCCGATACAACAATATTTATAAAATATTTAAAATTTTATATGCATCCATGGCAGCAGCGTACAACCAGGCACAACAGAGACCATATTACAATAGATCAACTTCTTTTCCTTCATTTTCCTTCATCTTTAACCCATCTCCTAGTTAAAAGTAAAAGAGACATACGATAAAAGTATTAGAGTAACGTTAATGCATACAGCCATAAACAACCGAATGAGAAACTGTTTTGCATATAGCCTAATCAGATAAAAACAACTGTTTTGTTTGACCAGTTTCAACCATGGTGCGGTATGCAAACAATTACGAAAATGTTACAAAAATGACGTTAAGTAGAATAGGACTGATATATTTTTACATTATACCCTTATTCGGTGTGGATAAAAGATCGCAAGGAAATATACAGCTAAATTTAAGCTGCAAGTTGTAGCTGAAGCTGAGAAAACAATGTTCAAGCTGCTAATGACTGTAAATTATCGTGCATCAGCAACGTGGATAAAACTTGACCGTAAAGAAAATTGGAGAGAAAGTATTTTAATCAAAACTACTGGGCATGAAAGAATACTCATTTCTGCTGTTTTCACGCTGATAAAAGATAAATAGGTAAAGCTCGTATTATGATGAAATCAAGCGAATATAGCAAACGGAATCTTGATTTTTTTTTTTTTTTTTACACAAACAAGCGCCCTCAAATGGCCAACGTCACTATTAAAAAAAAAATAGCTAAATTAACCCTTAAATGCTGAGCCTCTATTTACAAAAGTGTCTTCAATAACGTATGCCGGCAGGGTTTAAGAGTTAGCGCATTTCTGAAAGAAAGTTTTTTCCAAAAATCACAGCACGCTTAGTTTTTAAGATTAAGAGTTCATTTTTGGCAATTTTTTTCTCATTGCCTGAAGTTTAGTATGCAACCATCAGAAATGAAAAAAAAATCATATATAAATATTGGAATATATAACACCACAAAAAAAATTTTCATATATAATTGTATACAAATCGCGCTGTGAGCAAAACGGTTAAAGCTAATGAATTATTATTTTTTTCGTTGTATTGTACAATAAATTGCGATGATTTTGATATATAACAAATTGTAAAACAATAAAAATCTTTATCTCATAAAGAATTTGGCATTTCTCTGTCAAAACTTTTTTGTGAGAGAGAGAGAGAGAGAGAGTGTCCCACTGTGTTTACGTAATCCCTGGCATAATTATCCTTGAGAGATTACAAAATGTCTGTCGTGGCGCTGCGAACTTCTTAGAAGTTAGCGCATTTTGCGAAAAATTTTTTTCAAAAAAATCACAGCACGCTTAGTTTTTAAGATTACGAGTTCATTTTTGACTCCTTTTTTTGTCATTGCCTGAAGTTTAGTATGCAACCATCAGAAATGAAAAAATATCATCATATATAAAAGTTGGAATATAAGACAGCGTAAAAAGATTTCATATATAATTGTATACAAATTCGCGCTGTGAGCAAAAGCAGTTAAAGCTAATGAGTTATTTTTTTTAGTTGTATTGTACACTAAATTGACCATGAATTTGGTATATAACAAATTGTAAACGATCAAACAACACAGAGAAAATATTATCACAAAATGATGCATGAATTTGTAACGCCGGACGTAAAAATTTTTCAAAATTCACCATAAATTGAAATATATATTAGACTTCCTGTTTGTCGCAAAAATGAAGGTAATTGATTGAATATTACTAGACTGTAAGTGTTGTAGTTGACAAATTGCATTTTTCGGACCATTTTGGTAAGTTAAAGTTGACAAGGTTGAATTTGAATTCATATATGCAGTACAGAGAGAGAGAGAGATAACAGTTGGCCTTTACTTAAAATCAAAAGTTAAATTATTCGTGAATTATGTCTTTTAGAGAGAGAGATAGAGAGGCTGAATGAGGTGATTACATTGGTAAGCAGTTTATGATTTCAAATGATTTTGGTTACCTTAATATAATTAGTATTTGAAAATTAGTAAATAATTTTTTCATCATAAAATGTATTTAGTCATGAAAATAAAATAAAATAATTAATTAATGAATATTGCTCTATGAAAAATCCTCAATGTGAATTTTCTTCCACGATGCTCTGGACAATCGATTCATCCTCTCAAATACTACTCTGGACAATCATAAGAAAACTTTACTTTTAATCCTTTAGGTGTCTTGAAACAACTAATCCGCATTTATATTATTGAGCTTTTCATAATAAAAACCTCCAAATATTGACCATGCTGCTGTTTTGGATGCACATTTCTTCCAATCATCGTTGGACTGGCATCGCTTAAAATACATCCACAAAATTTCCTAAGAAAACCTTACTTTTAATCCTTTGAGTGTCTTGAAAACAAATCCTGCACTTATATTGATTTTTTCATAATAAAACCCTCCAGATATTGACCACTCTGCTGTTTGGATGCGTATTTCTTCTGATCGCCATCGGACTGGCATCACCAAATACGTATGAAAATCGTAAGAAAACCTTACTTTTAATCCTCTGGGTGCTCTGAAAACAATTTACCTGCATTTACATTGAGTTTTTCAACAGAAAAACTTCCAAAATTGACCATTCTGCCATTCTCGGCCATATTTCTTGCATACTGGCGTAATTAGTGTTGTAAACCTGAAACATGCGTTGTAACCCAGGAAATAATTTTTTTGAATATATTTGAAAAGCGTGGTAAACCGAACATCATAAGCCAATCTCTCAGAATCGAGCTAAAATTCCTGCTGAATACTGAAACCCTTCTAAAACACTTGAATCGCCTACTTTGATAGTTTAAACACAAGAAAAACCTTGTAAAATGCTTAACATCGAATATCCTCCTTTTATCACAGAAGTTGTTTGTATTCATGAAAAGTTAATGAAAATACAGTAATTAGTGAATGCATCATGAAAATTAAATGGGCACATTTTTTCTCTGACAATGGTAGATACGCCCACAGAGAAACCCTGTGAATCATGAGAATGAATACGGGGGTTTACTGTATATATATATATATGTGTGTGTGTGTGTATATATATAAACTCCTATATATATATATATATACAATTATATGGACTATATTCGGGTTTCTCTGTGAACATATCAGTAGCCATTATTAAACTATAAAAAAACATTTTACAATATTTTTCACTGAAAATATTCACTAATTACTGTATTTTCATAATTTTCATGAATAAATGCATGTATTTGTGATATAACTATTAAACACAGCTCAGAATATAAGCAATATCTGTAATGAATAAACTGACTTACCTTGATATCACATCTGAGCAAACAGGGAAGTGGAGGTCGCCTTTAAAAAAAAAAATCAATGACTTTAAACGGAATTTTTTTACAAACTGAGCAATCAGGAAATTAATATGAAAGGGCTGACTGAGCAGCAAGCAAGGTATACAATGTGCAATAAAATTGATAGACAGTGCGTAGCAAATAACTGAATCTGAAAAGGTCTACAGCCTGAAATAGTTAGACACGCTAACTGCCAGACTGGTTAAACGCATTTTTGGTGGTTAACTGGATTTGCAAAGGGGGAACTGTGTCCAGCGCCGCTGGACCGCTGAATCAGAAGACTCTTCCACGTGGCAAGATGGCAGTTAAACGTCTAAGGCTATTTGGTTTACATGGGCAGGGGCAGACCACTCGAAGAGCCAGATAACAGGATTCTGGAAGAGAATTCCAAGTTAGCATTCAAATCAATTGACTTTCACTTACATGAAATTACTTATGCACGATGGAGGAATTTATCAATTAGATTTAATTAGCACCTGGTAACACTATGGTGGGAATGCTCTAATTATTACCACTGATCTAATTTCATTTGAGCTTGGGACAAGCCATGAGGGCCAAAGGTACGTGCTAGGCTGTGAGAAGCAAAGGGATTTTGTTTTAGGAGAACGAAAAGTTGGAAATGCTGAAAATGGAGAGAAATTCACGAGAAGAGAAAGACAACTGGCAGTCAATTGCTACTTCAGACGCACCTTATTGCATCTGTGCATGGAGTTCGCTTGCAAAAGACAAATTTTGGGAGCAGAAGTCTCACCTTGCCAGTGTGAATAGGAACAAGACCACACTAACAATGTGTGCCCTTGGTCCCCTTTGGTGGAGTGTGTGTGTGTGTGTCAGGCAGGTCGTGATGTGTCTTCCATTCGATTTCAAGCTTGGGGGTCCAGTACATCGGTCAATGTGAAACGCAATTTCAGCCAGTAAAAGATCGAATGGAAATAGATCTTATGGCTAAGGCTACTGGGTCAGCATAGCAGCCCAATTATGATCCTAGCTAGCCCTTCTGTCCCTAACGGCTTTCTTCCCCCCAAAAACCATACAATGCTGGTGCTAAGAGGTCGGTATGGTCCCCCAAAATCAGGCGGTATGGGGTAGGCCTACATAGGTTCACCTGCCTTTAGTGGAGTCTCCTCCAGCCGCCATTAAATTTGATTTCCTAGCTAATGGGCTGAAGGGACGAATTTTGTAAATACATGAATATATATATGATATATATATATATATATATATATATATATATATATATATATATATATGTGTGTGTGTGTGTGTGTGTGTGTGTGTTTGTGTGGGGCAGAGGAAGACGTCCGCAGTAACGGCATTTCTTTATTTCGCACGTTTCAAGCCATCTGTCTCATTCTTAATGATGGAGTAATAAATTAAAACATAATTACGAAAACAGATTCATATTTAAAATAGCGATTCAAAGATAGGAGGTGAAGAATTAGGAACTCTGGAAATGTATTTCAAAATCTTTGTATTCAATTGCAGTTTTACACCTTTTGGCGTGTTCTCGAATATCTATCTATCTATCTATACATATATATACACATATATACATTATATATATACAGGATCATTGCCTTATTCACACTTTGAATGCTAATTAATGGAAGAGCCATGGTGCACACAACTTCCACAACCAGTACCCGCCTGAACAGAATATTCATAAACATCCCGTAAAACACTTGCAAGTATAGCGCCAGTCTGCTCTACATAGTGCCCTCTCGCATTTCCTGGAAAAAAGGCTAACCTATTCAGTGCTTTCATATCTGGAAATGCTACAGAATTTACCTGAAGGGTTCCAAGGCAAAATAGTTTATATCCTAAGAAAAACTAATCTTTGTACTTGAACAACAATGCCTTTTCCCCGATACACCAGAAAGACTGGGATCTCCTGTACTTTAAATAGACGCTGACTAAACAATGTTTCTCAAGAGCCTTTGTGTTCTCTTGTATCCATATCCAATATTGGTCATTCATCACATTCTCGCTGTTGGATATTCATCAACACTCTTCTTTATTTTTATTTTTCCTGTTACTTATATACCTTTTACAAGGCAAGTATTTTATACAGCACGCAAAACTGATTAAAAAAGATCTATTTACTTCTAATTCAAGTCTTCCATGTTCCTCTTCTGTGATCTCTTATATTAACAAAAAGTTGCACTAAAGACAGGCACACTTTTCTTTACATGAAAGTATCTTATAGTCTACAAACATTACCTATTACTGGTTTCGGGTTATAATTACTTTAACATCTGCAATGGAAATCGAAGCACGGAAATAAAAAAAAAAAACTTGATCAAAAACATTATATAAAAGAGGTGATCAAACTGGTTCAAATGAATCATGTCACTGAGGTAAAACAAATGTTAATGAAAAATGAGTATCACAAAAAAAGGCGAAAAACACTATAATTAGCAATTAATTACCTTGTTGCTTATTTTGGCATAAGGACTAAAAATCTTGCTATTTTCGCATTAGGATTAAAAATCTTGCTATTTCCGCATAAGGACTAAAAAAAATCTTGCTATTTCCGCATAAGGACTAAAAAAATCTTGCTATTTCCGCATAAGGACTAAAAGATCTTGCAATTTCAACAGTAAAACAATTTTGACGTAACTCTTAACAGTGTCCCATCGAGATTTATCGGACTTTTCCTAAGGTCAGAGGAACCAATAAGTTGCCTTCTGCAGAAAGGTCTACGAATCCTAATTAAGTGGAAAACATGTACCTAACAAATTAAATAACATTTTTAGCAACCATGAAACGGATAGTGAAATCCTATCGTTTAAAAAGAGATTTTTCATGACACTCATTCTAAGTAAATTCTAAACACTTTTCGTCACACCAAAGTATCGATACTTAAATTACAGCAACCCCAAGCTTCAAATGGAGCTGTCGAATACATGAAATAATTTTTCTTCTAATTATTATTATTTTTATTACTATTAATGTAGTGAACGCCCATATGAGAAGAGATACCACTGAGACATATTGCCCCCACCTTAAAATATATATGTTGATGTTCTACAAAGCGAATGGTCCGCAGTCAAGCTTGGAGAAACTAGTAATAAAGGTAAAAGCAGATAATAGTCTAAGGTAATATTACGCGAACTCGCTAACAGGTGCCCTCCGACGACGGTCTTAATCTTATTGTCCTATATAAGCACATGGGAAGCCCCAACTTGAGCAATTTTGTATAATCAGACTCTCTGGAAGCTGCAGAAATCCAATTCTGAGAACAATCAATCACAACAATCCAACAAAACACCTGACGCATGTAACAGAAACACAAAAATTTCGGTACAAACAAGAAGTCTAACTAACATTAATTTTTCTGGAAGCATTATTATGTACTTTTAAATTTTGAAAAATGACTACTATCACGAGATAATCAAAATTACTAAGTATAGAGTTTCTAATACACAACGTATCAAACCTTAAGGGTTTGGTACAAGATTTTCTCTTCTATAAAGATTAGTTCAAGTCACATCCCCAACTGAATATAGAGTTTCCTGATCCGTGACCGTATCTCTATTAAGGTTACCAACTACTTCATTCTTCATTCTGTGTAGATGAATACAATATAACTATAATAATAACCGCACCATGCATAGGCTGCACTCTCTAGTTACAGAGGGAAATGGGTTCCACGTATAAAATAACAAAAATTTTCTCGAAATTCAATTTTTATATGTACATGTTTTCTTTATTTTATTGGTTGTACCTTCGTTTTATGACTTCTATGATACATGAAGTTTACCAAGTTTACTGTACCTTCCTGGCAATGACAAGGAAAACAGTCATTAAGTTTACATTCCCATTTGTTACTTGGTTTTACCTTACTGTGAGTGCAAAAGAAAATGGCAGCCAATGAATTAGTATAGGGGTAACATTAATATACCGCACTGTCAATGCACTAGTGTGGCAAAAACCCATTAGGCGACTACAGCACTCTTACCAAACATTTGAAATTCCTCCTGATCCATGATGAGTTCTGAACCTAACCTCTCAAAAAGTTTGATATTCTGTATATCGACTGTAACATAGGTTACACAACTGTACAGTATCTACCATTTCTGTACATTGTTTACAAAAGAAAAACTCTAAAATTTAAAAATACTGTTTCTCTGTTACGTGTGTGCGCTTAACTTGGTGCTTATAATGGCTTGGCAGTGTTTTTGAGGACTTCTGGCATCATCTTCTTCCTTTGCCTCCTTGATGCTAGAGGTCCTGGTCATCAAGAGGTCCTAAATAGACTTCAGATTCATATTGGATGAACTCTAGCACATCAACATCAACAGTCCTCGTTTACAGTGGTTCCGTTCCTACTCCAAGTTTCTAAAAATCATCGAAACCGAAACGACAGCATACCTCACGCCAGAAAAATGTATAAAAATTTGAAACAAAAGTTATGAAAGCCTTACTTTTAGTCCTTTGGGTATACGATATGTTGTTTTTGATGTTTTACCTACATTCTGATGTGGTGTGCATCCAAAAACTGGTGGTTCTGGAATGTAGAAATTTACAATTTAGTATAAAGTATACAGTGGTGTACTGTACAGTAGTAATTGTAAGTCCCATATGCAATAAAGTATAGAGTACTGTAAAGTTGTACGGTAAATTACTGTATATTTTATCAAGTGAACTGTACATATAACAATTTATAACATTAAAAACAGTTAAGAATTCCATACCTATAGTGATTTGAAAGAAGTAGGCTACATGAGGAAGGGTATGTGTACAGCTACAGTAGAAGCCAGGGTAAAGGTGCTTGTCAGTTTGGAATGATAATGTACATGATAAAGATTAGAATAAAGTACTACGGTACAGTATAAATATTACACATATTTTATAAAATATATAACAATTTATAAAATAAAAAGTGTACTTACCAAATTCTAGTGGTTGGCTTGCTTACTGGATGGGCATATGGTACAGTAGATGAGAACAGGTGGGCTATGGTGTGGAATCTGCAGGTGCTTGGGAGTTGAGAATAAAACAGATAGAAATATGCACAGTACAGTGAGTAACAAGTACTGTACATAGTAGTATTTATTTTAAGTATAATAACACAATGTAAAACAGTGTAATACAAATTTTTAAAAAGTTAAGAATTCCTTACCTGGTGGACATGAAATGGGTGCAGGTGAATTTGGGTTTGAGCAGGGACCTGTCATTTTGAATGATAAAAGATAAAATAACTAGAGTACAGTAGTACATGGTGCAATGCGCAATAAGCTATACAATTTTATAGTGATTTGAAAGGGAAAAAAAAAAGTTATGAAATCCCCTTATCTGATGGAGCTGGAGAGGAGACAGGTTCAGCTGAGTTGGGCCAGGAGGAGGCTATAACATGTGGATCTAGAATGATAATGACATAAAATTAAGTAAAGTTACAGCACATACTAAAGCAGTACTGTACAGGTGGGTATAGTGCAGTACACTTTTTGTAACATTTATAACAATTTATAAAGCATAAAAAAAGTTAAGAATTCCTTACCCAATGAAGTTGGAGAGGAGACAGGTTCCATAACTTCAAAACCCTGGAATTCTTCAAGGGAGGAGTCAGGGCTGTCATCACTACCAAAGAGATCTGGGAATGATACATAATGAAAAAAATTAGGTTATGCAACAGTAAATATTACATTTTTACAGTATGGTATGTACAAATAATTTAATGCATGATGAAAAATGATAAAAATGAAACAGTTAGGAATTCCCTTACCTAAGTTATTTGCTGTAATGTTATAGCCAGTCATTCATTATCTAGAATATATGAAAACCTGAGAAGAGAAGAGACAGGACTAGTAAAGTAGGAAAGAGTTACAGTATAACAAATAAAGGAAAGGGCGATACATTACAGTGTGGAAATTATACAGTAGAGGAATAAGTACTGTAATATGTTATGAAAATAATGGAAAAGGTGTTGGAAGAAAGGCTGAGAAAAATGGTGAAAATTGATAATTGTCAGTTTGGCTTTGACCAAAGAGATCAACAACAGAACAGTCTCTGTGGTGAGGAAATTATGGGAAACTATTACACATAGAGGAAAAGATTTTATTATACCAAATATTTGTGGGTCCTGTTTGTTCCAATGCAAATACAAACCAATGCTTTCATAGATGGAGTTACTTGCTCTCAGATGTCGCTGATTCATCTTAAAAAACCAAATCGTATTGAGAAGGCCTACAGTCACCCATGACCTGAGTTGGCCTTACTGTTCCATTGTGCTTGCAGCTGCCTCCACTTTAGCATGTTCATTAACTTATCTTCCACTTTTGTTGCTAGTGTCTTTGTGTGCGTAGGATGTGCATGCCTTTTACATTATTTTTGCGTCATGGTCATTGCCCACAAATGTTTCCCTCACCAGTGTGAGTACCTGTTGTGAGGAGCATAGTTCCTCGTTGGACAGGTGGGTACCGTTCTCACCTAGCACTTTGCTGGCCCCGCGTTCGACTCTGCGTCCGGCCAATGAAGAATTAAAGAAATTTATTTCTGATTTCTGGTGATAGAAATTCATTTCTCGCTATAATGTGGTTCGGATTCTACAATAAGCTGTATGTCCCGTTGCTAGGTAACCAACTGGTTCTTAGCCACGTAAAATTAATCTAATCCTTTGGGCCAGCCCTAGGAGAGCTGTTAATCAGCTCAGTGGTCTGGTTAAACTAAGGTATACTTAACAGACCACATGGGGATCACCTTTGTTTGTAGCAAGTGATAATGTGGTGCCCACTTGTGTGGGTGATCCCCCTTTCTGTTTGTGTGTATCCTTTTCCATAGGGTGAGAGCCTTGCGTTGCCATCTGTGTTCCTTGTGTTTTTTCAAGTGGGTGTGAGATGCCCTTTCTCAAGGTGCTGCATGGCACCCGTGTGTGTGATCCCCTCTCCTTTGTTCTTTGTTCTTATGGCTACGATGGAGGAGAATGTTAAGTTAGAGTTTAGGTGTTGTTCTTGCAAAGGCAAGTCATGCAGTAAGCATGATTTCAGATGTGTCATCGAGGGTAAGCCATGCAGTAAACTGATATGGTGGAGAGGAAATGTTTGAGGGATGACGTGCGCCTAGTGTGAGGGACTGCAGGCACCTCAGTGGGCCTCATATGAGAAGAGCCATACTAAGGGCAGTAGTCTTCCGGAGAAATTACACAAAACCTTTCACCTCTCCCTCCTTGATTTCCTTTTCCCAAAGGCTCCTTCTTCCATCAGCGATGTCTCTTAAATCTACCGTCATTCTTCTGTCAGCTTCTGAGGAAGAACCTGTGCCAGGGAGATGAAGGGGTTAGAAGCGATGTAGAGAGGCTAGACATCCATCAAGGAAGTTTGAGAATCCAATATGATGGCCCACGCTAGTCCCCATCTTCCCCTACTTTGATGAGTGGGGGGAGCAGCCCAGACCTACAAAGTGGTCGAGTCCTCCTTTCCTCCTCCTCCTGCTCCACTTTGACTACAGAGAATCAGGGTGGAAGAAGAGCATATTGAAAGACATAAAAAAGATGATTTGGTCTTGCCGCCAACCAGAGTTTTTTTATTCTTTCTCTTCTTTGGTGGGTCTGCCCCTCTTTGGTAGAATTGATTACATCAGAATGGAGTCAGTCATCAAGGCAACACTACAAGTGATGAGAATGCCCACCTACCCTTGGCGTTAAGAGATACTAACCACATCAACATCATTTAATGAGTATCTTTTAAGGAAATTAATTCAACCAGAAATTTCATTCACATATATAAAAACTTGGGTATTTTGCAAAGAAATATTAAAAAAAAAATGTATACCTCCAAAAAAAGTTACTGTATCTCCCAATCTCAGTAAATTTATGTAAATGTTTTACAACAAATATACTCAGAATTTGTTACTGATTTTAGTTCTTATCTGTTATGATATTGTGTGAGCTGTAATTACAATTTTACAAAATAAAATAAAAATTATTTTAAAAAATATGTGTAACTTGGTAAAATTTACTCAACTTCCTGTGGAAGGTAGGGAAAATTTTTTAGAAATTTTTTTCTTACACCATGTGCATTTGCTTATCTTCTGCTTTCCACTGAGTTTTTTCTTAAATTAGCCAACCTTAAAGTTTGCCCGGTCTGGGGGTTGCATGATATATAATTAGCCTGTTCCTTAAGGGTTAAGAGAATTCAGCTTGAATTTTCCTTGACATTCATAAAGACTTTGATGTTAAGAGATATTGAACCCACCAGTTAAAGAGATACCCTTGAGGAAATTAGGCTAAATTTTTCTCGACATGTATAGATTCTGTTTTGTAAGAGGTATTAACCCTATCATTAATCGATACATTTGAGAAAATTTGGCCAGAATTTTCTGAGACATGAAAAAATTTTGTGTTTAGAGGTATCAGACCCATCAGGTTTAGTTGAGATAATTTATTTTAGGGACATTCAACTAGAATCTTCCTAGACATGGCCATTTTGCCATTTTTGTTTGGAGGGGTTTTTGTCAAGAATGGAACAGCTTCTACAGGTTTATCAGCAGCTTGTCATTTTCCATGGCTGACATCATATCCTTCTTTTTGGTCTGCAACATTTGGTCATTTGCAAATGCAGATAGTTAACCTGTCTTGAACAAAGGTGGGTTCTTTAGTGGTGGTCTCCCTGTTGTTTTCTTGCAGATACCCAGGCAGAGTTGAGGCAAAGGCATTCGAAATGAAGAAGAGGTCTGGTGTCCCCTCACTTCAGAACTGGGCTACATGCAGTGGAAAACCTTGATGGCTCAGGAGGTGAGTTGGGAGGTTCCTTAGGTCAAGAGGTTCACCATGGCTGTCTTCGTTCTAGACAGAACATCAAGAGATCTCGTTGCAATCCCCTCTGCTGCAGGACTTGCTACCTGCTTAAATTCGAGCCTAGAGAGGGGGCCTACGCTCAGTGTCTCTGAGAGCAAAATCACATCAATGTGAGTGGCAAGACATGCCAGTAGACAGGCGGCCTTGCCACAACCCCCTCTGCTTGGCAACCAAGCACTGAGAGGGGTCGGCTTGATACCTTCCCTTTGTTTTCACTAAGTGATAGAGTGGACAGTGCCTGTCTGGAGGCAGGGATTCTGACTGCCCTTCAGTTTGGTGAAAGCTCATCCATCAGTCAACCCATGTCCTGCTCAATGAGCAGATCCAACAGGGACCGCAGTTCATCTTGTGCTAGACCCTCTTCCCTTTTTGGCCCTTGCTTCCCAGATCATCATATTTCGGGACAGAAACGATAAACAGAACCAGAAATTTCCTTGGTGGGTCCTCCTAGAGAAGTACCCTGCAGACCAGAAGAAAGATAGGAGTTGCTAGCCTCTGTTTGACCTGTTAGCACTCAGCAAGTTCCTACAGCAGACTTCCATCTCCTGGGAAACACCCCAGGCAGGGATGGCTTCCATCATAGAGGGAAACTTCATGGTTTTGGCAGATCTGCAGGACATTTACCTCTACACCCCCCATTCCTTGGCCTCCAGGAAGTATGTAAGGTTTTTCATCAAGGGAGTGACAGACCAACCCAGGGCTCTGTTTTAGGCGAGTGCCAGCACCCCAACCCTTCACCAGAATGTTCAAACTGGTGTCCAGGGCATGCCTCAAGGACATCCAGCCAAGGCACTATCTCTACAGTGGACTCATCCTCTCCTCATCTCAGGAGGAGACAGAGAGGGCCTAGGACTTAATACTGAGCTTTTGCAAGACACTGGGCATAGTGCTCAACCTGCATAAGTCCAAGATGCAAGAAAAACATCAAATGCTTGGTGAGGAGGGTTCACATAGAGGCAGTAAAGGCCTTTCCATTGCAGGAGAAGGAAACCAATATGCTGGACATTCCCCACGATTTCCTCACCAAGACATCTCCAGCCGGGGAAGAAGTGGCACATCCTCCTGGGCCATATGGTCTCCCTTGAGATGCTGGTTCTGAGAGGCAGAGTGTACCTCTGTTTTCCCAACAGCTGAAAGAGGAGCAGCACATCATCCTCATGAAGATGAGAATGGCATGGGAACTCTCCAGTACTTCCAACACCTCCTAGTAGGCAAGCCACATCAACAAACAACAGCCCTAGGAGACCTGGCAGGGAGGATGCACCAGGGGTCAGCCATCAAGACCAGGAACTAACAGCAAAGTACATATCCTGATACCAGATGAGAAGGCGTGATCCAGGACTTCTGCCAATATCCACAGGACAGTATGGGCACATATGCCTTCCTTTAGTTCAGACAACTGTGAAGGGTACTAGGCAGGCTGTACAAATCCCAGGGCCATTGGATGACCCTTGTGATGTCCTTGACCTTAGGCTGAGTGGTATCCCGACCTGCTGTGCCATTCTGGTAACATCCCAGTGGAGCTGCCCCAACTTCCAGATCCTCTAGGGCAGGAGCACAGTAGAAGGTGCCATCATCTTGTAGCCAACCTCCATTTTTTTGGTCGGAGGCTACCCAGCAGCTCCTTAGGAAGAAAGGCTTATTGAAGGACTATGCAGCAGCCAGCACAGACATCTTCAGACCCTCTTCTGTCGGAGTTTACAGGGGAAATGGACTGATTACTGTTGGGTGTCAGAGGGGTCACAATCCCCTCAAGATGTTGGTGAAGAAGGTAGCGGATCCCAGGTCTTCCTGATGCAAGATAAGGTTTGTTTCAGTGACTGTCACTAAGGGGTACAGAGTAGTCTTACACAGGTATTCTTGCCAAGGGGATTAACAGTTGAGTTCCAGAGAACTGCCAGCCATCATGTAAGGGAAGTAGAAGACTTCCTACTCTACTTGTGATGAGTGGCAGCCCTCTCAATTGCTGCAGTCAAGGGTTTAGGGCCTGTCTCACACAGGTGTTTTGGCCAATGGATGTACACCTCACCTGTTATCAAGAACCTAGTGGAGTGACCCCAGGGCCCCAGAGTGGGACATGACCAAAGCCCTCGATGTCAACCTATGAACCCCTGAAGACCTTGGATAGGGACCTACCCCTCAAGCTGGTATTCTGCCTGGCTTTTTCTCATAAGTCACCCACTCATGGCCAGTCAGCACAATCTGGGGTTTGTCCCAGACTTTTTGGCAAAGCCCCATAACCTTTTGATCCCAAACCTAAGATTTGAAGCCTTCTGAATCCCATTGTGGAAGGACTTTGTCATGGGTAATAAGGGTGAAATCCTCAAGTGCATAGTGAGAGCCCTTAGAGCTTACCTGAGCGAACAGCCCCCCACAGACCCATCTGTAGGAGACTTTGTCAGCATTGGGTGAGAGAAGAGGGAGATCTCCAGGAACATGAACCCTTTCTGGCTACAAGAGGTGATCTTCAGGGCACATATGGTTGCAGGAGGAGACAACTTTCTCCTTGGAGGATAAAACTCATGAGGTGAGATGCATCAGACAGTCAGTAGCCTTTCAAGAAGAGCCATTCAGTCCCACAGGTCCTGAAGGAAGGGGGTTCTGGGAGAGACAGTAAGCTTTCACTATCTTCTGCCTGAAGCACCTGGCACATAAGTCCTTAGACACCTTCACCTTTGGCCCAGTGTTTGAAGCACACCAAGTGTTAAGCCCATTGGGCCTCTGCCCAAGAATGGACAGGAGGATGTAGGGAAGACCAGATGGAAATTGGGAGTACATAGCATGTGATGTTCTTGTGTTGCTTTATGATAGTGACCTGAGTTCTAGTTGTTGAGTAGCAACTTTGACTTCCACAGAGTCTACAAGAGGTGGCCCTCCCAGAGTGAGGCTCCATGAAAGCGTAGGGATTGCGGAACAAATACCAATCTGTATTTTTTAGTATATGCCTACCTCCTCATAGGTGTACCAGAACCGCCCGACATAGATAAACATCTCCAAAAGGAACTTCCGAAACAGAGACGAGAGAAACCCCTGCAGAAACAAGCCTACCATTACGGGCCAATCCCAAGAAGATGGTACTTAACTTCACAAGAAAGAATCATGATGAAACCAAGGAAAATTCCCAAAAGCCAGCACAAGAAAAAATATCCGAAAGGAAAACGGCTAGTATGAAGGCAGATCCATCGGTTGGCGGGCAAGTGAAAGCGTTAGATCGGCCCTCACATTCCAGGGTTTTGTCATTGGGATATTCAGAGTGCAGTCATGTGGCAGTGAACAATCACTCACCCCTTACCTATACCAAATTCCTATCCGGGGTAGTAAGGTAGCATTTCCTGATATTTTTCTCTAGTATATTTAGCAATATCTATACCTAGAAACCTTGATAGGAATTTCCTCAGGGATAGCTCAGAAATAGATTTTTCCTTTGTCAAAATGCCTTTTTTACCCTCCTCATACCACCTCGCATAGTTTCGATCTCTCTCCAGCTGTGGAATAGAATGCTGCTGTGGATGGGCTGGTTCACACAGTGAAAGTGTAAGGCCATCTCTGGTCACGGATAAATGTAATCTTTCTTGATCAGATTTTGTATTTTGAGATAATTTAGTGACTGCCGAAGCACGCCAAGCGCAAGTAACTATCTATGAAAGTATAAGTTCACATGCTAGGAAAAATACAAATTACTTTAAAATTTGGCATATTTGAAAGGTTTTTGATGTAGAACTGAGACCATTAAGGGGACATATGAGGGCAGAGGGTACCCAAAAGATTAGGCTAGTATTACTCTACTATAATACTAGTTTTTGAGTGAAAACAGTCACAGATGTATTAGAAGAATCTAAGGTAAATGTTTTTCATAATAATGGAAGAAGCTACAAAGGTGTGCAGAATGGGAACCCCCTGTTGATTGTAGAGTCTGAGGCAGAGGTGATAGAAATATTTTATATATAAAAGGTGGAATAGGGGAATGATTAGAGGTCAGAATATTATTTTAAGCAAAACAAAACTGGAAAGGAAAAAAAAGAAAGGTGTATTCAGAAAAATGGCCATGTGATTGTTGTTTGAAAGGTGTTGTGGATTAACTCTGTACAGTGTACTCAACATGGTATCATGAAAGGAGCTTAGGATTATAAAATGTACAGGGAGTAAAAGAATTTTGATGACTGACATGTATAGCAAGAGTAACTTGGGAAGAGAAGCAGTTGGGAACTTTTGTTATAGAGGGATCAGTTTCAAAAGGTTGGAGCATTTCTGTTACCTTGGGCATGGACTGTGAATCATGACTTGAGAGAGCATTATTATTATTATTACAGGTATTATTATTATTATTGTTATTATTATTATTATTATTATTATTATTATTATTATTATTATTATTATTATTATTATTATTATTATTATTATTCAGAGGATGAAACCTTTTCATATGGAACAAGCCCATAGGGGCCATTGACTAAATTCAAGCTTCCAAAAGAATATGTTCATTAGGAAGAAGTAAGGGAAATACTCAAAGTAGGGATCCTACTTATTAAAAAAGAAATAAAATAAATTAACAAATAAATGAAAATATATTAAAATGTATTAAATTGCACAACATCTTCTGGGAGGCTGTTCCACAGTCCAATGGTGTGAGGAATAAAGGACCTTTGGAACTAAGAAGTTTGACAGCGAGGCACATTTGTTGTATATTGGTACTGATGAATTGTGAATGTGAAAGATCTCTGTTGAAATACAACTTATGAAAAAGTGACAAACAAGAGACCATCCTTTGATGGTCCAAGTCATAACTATACTACTGTTAGGGAACAGAAACTTACCACCTTGAACCACTCTCTAAAAGAGATAAATCTCTGGCAGAAGCAGACATCCACACTGGAGAACAGTACAGTTTTCTAGTAAAGTGAGTACAAATGACCTAAAATAGGTTGCATTGATTTTATCACTATTATAAATATAAGAGGCCTTACAAACAATACCGAACTTCGTGTGGCATCTGCTGAAACTTTCATTAGATGTTTCTCAAAAGCTAGATGTGAGTCAAAGGTTACACCTAGAATAGTTAAAGCAAAAATAAAGATAAAGAATAGCTGTAGCAGGGGAAAAAATGGGGAATCTGTTTGCATGCAGATGTGGAATTCGGAGGTAGTTGGGGTGCCCCAGGGGTTGAAAAATAGATTCAAACATTGAGGTGGTTTGGTCATGGGAGAAGGTATGAGGAACAGTTGGTCAGAAAATGCAGTAGATAAGGAAATAGAATGAAATCATGGAAAAAATGGGATACATAAAGCTCTAGACCAGATGGGCATTCAGCCAGAAAGTGCATTGGACAGAAGAAAATGAGAGAAGTCATTTTATGTCACCTCTGTACTGGGAAAACCTGAATAAAAACATTTATGATGGTTGGTCTCCTTCCCATTATTGCATTATACTTTCCTTGGATTATTAAATTTATTTTGTGTAACAAGTTATGGTGTAATTGACACTATACTTTTGTAATTAGTCCAAAATTATGAGTGATTTTGAATATTATTGTTGTTGGTGTTGCCCTTGGTTAGATCCTTTGTCACCACTTTTGTGCTTATTTTTGGTTGTGAGTGTGTTGATGCATCAGTTATTATCAAAAACACCATCAACCTTTCCTTGAAATGTATTATTTACTGCAAATTAGATATTCATTGAATGTTACAAAAAAATAGTGTAAATGTACTGAATCATCATTCATAAAGGCATACAATATGAAGTAGTCAGACAGTAGAAGCTGGATGTATTTTTAATAAGATCAGCTGCTCATGTCACATAATTTAATATACAGTGTATTATTATTGGAGTCCATTGCTATATTTGAGGATTGAACAATAATTATTTACTACACATTTCAGTGGAGGAAACAAATGCATTTTCTAAATGATTACATAGATATATGGTAAATATCAACACAAGTAAACGTGTAAAGTACACACATCCTTTTACAGGATGCATCAGTCTTAATTTAAAAATGTTTGATTAGGGACTGAATGAGACATGCTAGTTGAACAGTGACTATTTTTTGTTTGCCTATAATACCCCTTGTAACTTACTTCTCAGTGTAGCAGTTACATTACTGTATCATCAGGGAAGTATATTTCATCTGACCAGGCAGTTTTCAAAAGAAAATGGATATTGTATTTCAGTACTAGCAGTTAAATGTATTTCATCATATGGGGCAGCTTTCAAATGAAAATGGATAGCAGTAAGTTTCATAAATTACTTGATTAAGAACTCATAAAATTTTATAAAAATTCTTGTATTCCTTCATTTGTCTAGTCATTTAATGATTAATGATCACTTTGTATTTTCATAGTTAAAGCACTAGTATTTCTGGTGAAACCTAAGAAAATGGAGAGATTTTTGCTTGTCAAAGTGCATCATTGCAATGATATTTTGTTTTAAAGACTGATTTGATTAATTTCAAATTGGTAAGATGATGTCAGACAATGAATGTCTTTAGTGCTAATGGAGTTTTGGACATATGCATACATAATTTTGTTTGTGTTTGATCATAGACATATTTGTACATCAAAAGATGCACCATGAACATAGACACATTTGTACATCAAAAGATGCAACATTCACTGGCTATTAAAAGAAAACTGTGATGGAATTCATAAGTGGATCAGGTTAATCATTAAGATAGATTGCTGCTAGTTTCTTCACTAGTTTATGTTCATAATTCAGGCATTTCATTTAGTTTGTATTGAGTTTGTAAGGGGAAAAATGATGTTCCTAATGCTTAGGTGTTATGGGATCATGCACATAAGGGAATAATTTTATTTAATGATCAAGATATTGAATTTATTACCACCAAGTATCTTTAAGAATATGAAGTTAGAAGATTAATAATATGAAACCATTGAGTGGCTAGATTAATAATATGAAACCATTGAGTAGCTCAAAATGAAAGGTGTAAGCATTGCTCCCTTAAATTCTTAATTTTTGTTTCCTCTCTATATTCCTTTGAGGTAATAATGATTACTAAATTTAGTTGTAAGAAACTAGTAAGGATAGAATGACAGATATTTGAGTGCGATCTGGTCCTCTATATATATATATTCCTTTGAGTAATAATGATTACTAAATTTAGTTGTAAGCAACTAGTGATAGAATGACAGATAAGATCTCTCTCTCTCTCTCTCTCTCTCTCTCTCTCTCTCTCTCTCAAGGTAGCAGCAGCCAAGGAAAGCACTCCAGTCCAGTGAAGGAAGTATGAAAATACAACTTGCTAAAATTGAGCAGGTGAATTTAGTGGAATGTGTTACCTGAGAGAAATGGAAATCTTTTTATCTCGGTATTATAAAACTGCTCTAGATTAAGGTACTGTTGACTATGCAGAGATTAACATCATTTAATAAGAGATGATAACACAGTCAGATGATGAAGGACAGCTATCAGGATGAAGCTTTTTGACACCCACTTTTTAATCTGGTTAGATTTAGCATGTAATTACATGCTAAATAGCAAATGTGTTACAGGTTAAAAAGTATTTTTGACACCCACTTTTTCTGGTTAAGATACCTATTAGAAATCTTCTAATGCTAAGTATTAGAAATCTTCTAATGCTGGTCAATTACTGCAACAATTCAAGAGTATTTGAATCCTTTGGATGGGATATTACTTTACCACAAGAAATGGTAATGTTTGTTTAGTCTTGTTCATACCACCAAAGATGTAATAGGGTTTTTGTAAATGACCCAAGACTGACACCAGTGATCAGAGGTCTAGTGGTTCAAGAAAACACTAAAAGCCTTTGGTAATTTTTGTTGAAAATAATAGTGGGAAGTAATGCAGATGAAAAGAACAACTATAGGTATACAGTAATTTAGGGTCAAATGCAATAAATATGTTTGAAGAAATTAGCTTCAGGAGTCGTCAACATTTCGAGATTTCAATTTCAATAAAATTACTGAACACACTTTACTGTTACATATTTTAACAAGTTCATTGAGTGACATGATGATCACATCAAAGTTAAAGTAATTAAGACATCTAGTAGGAAGTTATTGAAGGAAATGGATGAAATGTAACACAAATAAGTAATTCAACTGGGGTTTAGTGCTGTATAAAGCACACTAGTTTATCATTTATCATTTTAGGTTACATATAAAACTACTTGTCTTTTATTTGTTTACTTTTAAAACAATGAAAAAAATATGGGAAATAAAATAAAATAGCCCATGAAACATTAGCAAAGCACTATATATAATTCATATAAAGACCATGTAGAGCTGTAAAGTGTAGTTATAAACTTCCAGTAAAGTAAATCTCAGGGAAGATATATTGAAAATAAGAAATGTAAATGTAAAGTGGAAGTCACTAATGGAATACAAAATAGCGAAAGAATAGCATGGAAACTAGATTAAACATCATATCTTGAGCCATAAAATTACTGAAGTGCAAGGAGGATGGAAAGCTGAATTGTTTTGAATGTTCAGGTAAACATGACCACAGAAACATTAATGTGATTTCTTATATTCTCACTCAAATATGACTACCGTATGAAATATGTAATCAATCTCTCTCTCTCTCTCTCTCTCTCTCTCTCTCTCTCTCTCTCTCTCTCTCTCTCTCTCTCTCTCTCTCTCTCTCTCTCTCTCTCAGTCTCTCTCTCTCTCTCTCTCTCTCTCTCTCTCTCTCTCTCTCTCTCTCTCTCTCTCTCTCTCTCTCTCTCTCTCTCTCTCTCTCTCTCTCTCTCTCTCTCATGTCTATACTTTTATTATGTTGCCTTTTTTTGTTTAGAATTTCTATAGTTTGGAAAAAATTTTTCTAATAAGACAGTTTTGGTCAGTTGATATTTTAATGGAATGGGGACATAAATTTGTTCATTCTAGCAAACAAGGGAACACAGTACAGTATTACGAATAAGGTTAGGTATTTTCTTATGAATCAGAATTTTAGTCGTAAGCATCTATATTTAAGGGTGTTGCAGGGTTTATTAAGATTGTTCATTAACAAAAGACTTTTTATCATGGATTAGCCTACTGTACACTAGACATGTATTCCATTGCAGTTTGCTAATAGCCCCTCTTATTTCACGCACTCCTAGGGCCTCATGTTTTTAACCGGTACTGAGCTGGCTGAGGGATGATGAGTAGACAGACTTCTCACCAATAGATGAGGAGGAGAAAGAGGGCTTACCATGAAAGAAAGGGAGAATTCACGCGGCAGCGCCGTCATGTACTATTGGAACTGAAGAGCAGAAAGACATTTAATCCTCAGGATAATAATTGTGCTATATATATATTTTCTGACTCAGAAAAAATAAGTATAACAAGTCCTGGTAGCTTTGTATTTTAATACCAGAAATGAATAGTTACCAGCATAATGTCTATGCCAAAATTTGATTCCTTGAAATGGAAGAAAAGCAATCACTAAATCCCTTCAGTCACCCTCTACTACATTGGTGCTTTATTTTGAAATCTGGTAGTTTTTTCATTCTTGGAGGCCAATTTATTACATGCGTTACTACTGTGTGATAGAATGACACTTTCGGACACTAGGAAAATTGATAACCTTTTGTGTAGTTTTAATATAATGTCACTCCTATTGCCTTTATACTATTAGTTGCATGGAGGGAATGTTTACATTAAAGACATTAAGAAAAACTTTAAGAAAAACTTTCAGCTAATACTCTTATAATGGCAAATAAGGATTTTATGTTTGAAAAATGTCAATGCTCGACCTCACCAACAGTGCATTCAAAGATAACATGAAGAAAGTGAATATAAAATTTCGATATATATTTCCTGTAGATTGTATAGTATGCTTGTTTTAGCCATGGAGACTTCCATGGTCACAGTATTTTCAGGTACTTTAGAAAAAGCAATCAGCTAGAAAGTGTTGTTTGCTATATACCACAAAAATATTTTCAGTGTTGAACAAATAAACACATTTGTAGATAAAATAATATAAAGGTTTAAAGAGACAATATTTTGATAAAGGGCTACAAAATTTTCCCGTCTGTAGTTTTTCAGAGTTCAAGAAAAAAAAATGCCATCAGTAGATTTTGTAGATTTTAAATTGCCATTAAGGATAGTGTATGCAAATATTTTAAGGAATGTGCATTACAAAATGACAGTTAGCATAAAGACATGGTTGTGGATATTGTTTTTGTTTAAGCGTGACCAAGTTTTTTTTTTTATTATTCATGAAAGGAAATGTTTTATGGCGTAAAACTTCTGTGGCTGAATGTAGATTTAGCCATAATCTTAGTGAGAGTTTAAGTTATTAGCAATTGCCTATCAGAATTAGCAAGCATATGAAATGTTTTTACAATAATTGACTTTTTTTTTTTTTTTTTTTTTTTTTTTTTTTGATTGGATACCTCTAAAAAAAAGTTAAACTGGCAATGACTGAAGAATGGTAAACTGATGACTTGGAAAATGTGCCAGATACTCAGTAAGTTTTTGATAACAGGGTTTCCCAGTAATTTTCTATTGTTTTGAGTTGGATGAATACTTCTACAGATAACACAAGTATATATATTTCTGTTTTTTTAATTTATCCTCTATATCTTTAGTTGGTCTTGTCCCTGTGGCTTGGAACTGTGTTTTTCTTATTTATTCAAAACTGAGAAAAATAAAAGGAATTTCTGGATATCAGTATGGAAGTAGCAGAATAACATATTTACAGTGTTACTGCAATGAAATGATATAGTAATAATGATCTTTGATGTGTTAATTTTTGTATGAGATTGACAAATGAAAGTAACTTAAAATTTGTTGTGAATTATTGCTTTTTTAGAATTAGTGCAGCTATACACAAAATCATCATTGTTATTTAGAAGACTTGATTTAGAATTACTGGTGAAAATGTTAAAGAGACCACAACCACAGATTACATAAATAAAAGAAATTTCTATATGGATCATATTGTTATTGACTTGTAAACAAAGCAGGGAAAAATCAGTGCTTATAATTTCCATATTTAGAAATTCATATATTCCTGTAATGGTTTACAGGCATACCTGAATTCCTATTTATATTTCATTTCTGATAGTGGAAGGGCAGATGTATTAATTCATCAGCCTTTGCCTTCAGTTTGATACAGTATTTTTCTTCTTGTATTTATTTTTATCTCCTGAAGATCACAGGTAAACTGTAATCTTTGTGGCCATTTGTTAGGTTGTTAACATTGTTTTCATGGATAGCTTTGAAGTTTGTGAAATAAAATGGTAATGATTTATTGGAACATTTCTTTGAGAGCATAGGGAATATTCATTATATGGGGGTGTTTCATAACATAGGACAGATTCTTTTTTAAAGGTAACTTTGCCAAAGCTCGTGTACTTCATACCTAAGATTCATGTAATGCCCCAGTTACCTTACTGGTATTTGGTAAATGATATTTTGAAGTTGAAAAGTATTGGTTTAGCATTTTAGTAATTCTGTTTCACTCAGATTTTTGTTTTGTTTTAATTTTCCTCAAAGTGAAATGTTTAGGTGGTATAATGATAATGTCTTCCTGTCAGTTAAAGAAAGGAAGAGGTACTGTGGCTGGGCTTAGCACCATATTTATGGGACATTTTTTGAATATTCATTTTCTTTTTCATTGCCTCATCCCCTGCACACTGTAAGTTAGACTTTCAGTAATAATTATAGTAAAAGGTGTAAATATGTTGCAGATCAAAGTCTGCTTTTTTGATGCACCATTTCATTGAAGAATAATCACCCTCACACCTGATGAAACATTACATGTTCATAAATGTGTAGGGTTCAGCAGAATCAGTGATTGTCCACAGGCATCAGGCAAGTCAAACCTGTCAAAATTCTGACAACTCAAAAGAGTTTTCTGGCCAAGGGAAAATATAATTATTGACAACAATAGATGTGTACTTTACTCATTTGCTTTAACCAATATTATCTGGGACCCTTAATTTTAGTCCTTAATGAGTAATTTTGTAGTGAGTTTTTTTATTTTATTGTTGTTGTTGTTGTTGTTGTTGTCTTGCCACTTCTATTGATGAATTCAGTAATGTATTTGAGAGATCATTGGTTAATATTTTAGACGCAGTCACATTGTGTGTTCACAAAGCACCTGGATTTAAGTGAATGTGTAAAAAGTATTTAATTTTTTTTGTTAAAGAATGAAAAAGTTTGTGATCAGAAGAAACTCTTGATGATAATCCAAGGTCACTGCTAAGTGTAGCATGGTTCATAAA
This sequence comes from Macrobrachium rosenbergii, assembly GCF_040412425.1. Taxonomy (NCBI): domain Eukaryota; kingdom Metazoa; phylum Arthropoda; class Malacostraca; order Decapoda; family Palaemonidae; genus Macrobrachium; species Macrobrachium rosenbergii. The sequence goes on along the minus strand of NC_089792.1, from coordinate 26,803,867 downwards.
TTTACCTAAAATCAATCAATCTCTCTCTCACTTTTTTTAGAGATAGGAGAATGGTGCAGCAAGAAAGGAATATCCCTTAATTTTCCATGGAAAGTGTTGCACTTGTCTTTCAAATACTTTGATTTTAGTTACTTAACAAAATGTGAATACTGAACATTTATTCCTATTAAATTCTCCCTTTTTGGTGGTTTTGTGTTTTTTGTATTTTATTTATTTGTCACATACCTTTTTAAGTCTGTAAAGTCAAATGACCTTTGGGCTTTACACTGAATATAAAAGCAACCATTTTTTTTTACGGTTTTTAAGCAACCATTTTTTAATGTGCACCTTATGTTGTTGGAAACAAAAGTTGCTGTAAGCAATAAGAAATAAAAGATGTTTAATTACTACAATATAGGTTTTGATTGGTTAAAGTTATGCCTTAAACTATATTATATCCTTTAATAATAAAAGTTGAAGGTTAATGAAACTTAATTCACAGTACAGGTATTATAAGGAAACACATACAAGGAAATGGAATAGAGGGGAAAATCTATATTTAAATTGGAATAAACATGCAGAAAATGGTTCCTGATAGCATAATTTGCTATCAAGTGTCATGTAATCTACCTGGGCCAAGGCAACACCAAAACCTGAACTCGTGACAAGTTTGAGTATATAAATGCTGTTGAATTGTTGACAGATGTGTTACATTGCAACATTATTTGCACTTTTTTTGATGCCTGAAAAGTTATATATTCCAATATGTTTTACTGTCTATACATGATTGAAAACAGAACTGTATAATCTATAATAATAAATCCAAGTGGATCTTGTTAGTCCTCCTCAGGAGACAGTAGGGGAGACATGACACAGCCACCCACCCCCTGCAAACCGGTTTGTCTGCTCTTGGGGGAGGTAGATAGGGGAATAGAAGGTACGAGAGAGATCCAACCTCCTCCTGTGAACCTGTTTGTCCACCCCGGGTGGGAATGTGGTAGGTAGTGGATCAGGAGGGTAGGGGAGACTGCAGCGCCAGATTTCAGCAGGCGTGGCGCACACCAAAAAGCTTGTTAGATTGATAATTGGTTTAAGGATATATGTTTTTACAACATGTGCAAAGTGTCTTGAGATGACAAACTATTTCTGTTACTGTGTGCAGCCAGAGAAAAAGGCTAAGGGATTGTAGGTGAAGATTTTTTCTCTAAGGTACTGTAATGTAAAACAGTCAGTCACTCTCCTGCTTGAACTTACTTATATCTTGAAGACTGGATGCAGACACTTCCATTTCTTTATATATATTAATTTTTAAGAGTTGTTTTAGAGATGACACATATAAACCAGTTTTCTTTTAAAAAGCCACAAATATTTTAATGTATATACAGAACAAAGGGGGAATATTATTATTATTATTCAGAAGGAACCTATTCATATGGAACAATTGCACAGCGGCCACTGACTTGGAATTCAAGCTTCCAAAGAATATGGTGTTCACTAGGAAGAAGTAAGAGGAGGTAAAGGGAAATATTGTAAGAAAGAAGAGATCTCACTTATTTAAAAGGAAAAAGTAAATTAACCCTTAAACTATTGAATCATATGTTGACTAAAATTGTCTGTTGTGCTGGACGTATTACATTGACTACAAAAATTTCAATCGGTCAACTTTTTTCGACCGAAATGGTCGAAAAACGCAATTGAGCTAAAACTCTTACATTCTAGTAATATTCAATCATGTACCTTCATTTTGCAACAAATTGGAAGTCTCTAGCACAATATTTCGATTTATGGTGAATTTTTGAAAAAACTTTTTCTGATGCACGGGCAGTAACTCAGCCAAAAATTTCATAAATTCTTTTGTCATTTTGTCGTAATTTTTGCACTGTTCTATATTAGCCGTTACATAAAGTTTTATATATGAAAATGTGCGCAGTTTCATGTACAATACAGCAAATACAACCCATGGTTGTAGCTTTATCAGTTTGGAAATATTTTCATATAAACCACGATAACTGCCAAAATTTCAAGTGGTCAACTTTGACTTGACCGAAATGGTCAAAAACACAATTTTAAGCTAAAACTCTTACGATCTAGTAATATTCAATCATTTACCTTCATTTTGCAACCAATTGGAAGTCTCTAGCACAATATTTCGATTTATGGTGAATTTTTGAAAAAACTTTTTTAAGGAGAAATTTTTTCACGTTGTCGTAATGTTTGCAGTTTTATATTATGTTACATAAAGTTTTATTTGGAAATGTTAGTGCAGAATACAACAGAAAATAAATGGTTGTAGCCTTTATCAGTTTTGAAATATTTTCATATAAATCAAAATAACTGCCAAAATTTCAAAGTCAACTTTCTCTCTCGAAATGGTAAAAAACGCAATTATAAGCTAAAACTCTTACATTCTAGTAATATTCAATCATGTCTTCATTTTCAAACTGGAAGTCTCTAGCACAATATTTTGATTTATCTGAATTTCTGAAAAAAAATTTTTTCTCTACATCTGTCTGGAACATCTCAGAAATTCTTTCATCGTGTTGTCGTAATGTTTTGCATCGTTTACAGTAGTCGTTACATAAACTTTTTATAGAATTGTGCGCATCTAGAATACAACAGAAAATAGCTCATGGTTGTAACTTTTATCAGTTTTGAAATATTTTCACATAAATCACGATAACTTTTTTCAAAAGAAGCGAAATGGTAAAAATGCAATTTTTAAAACTCTTACATTCTAGTAATATTCAAGTTTAACAAATTTTGGATATAAAGTCTCTAGCACAATATTTCGATTTATGGTGAATTTAAAAAAACACTTTCATATGGAACAAGCCCAACATCTCAGAAATTCCACTGACTTGTCGTAATATTTGCATCGCTTTATATTAGTCGTTACATAAAGTTTTATATATGAAATTTGCGCAATTTCATGTAGGAATACAACAAAAAATAACTCATGGATGTAACTTTTATCAGTTTTGAAATATTTCCATATAAATCTCGATAAATAGAAAAAATTCGATCTCAACTTATTTAAAAGAAATGATAAATTAATAAATACAGCTAAAACACTTACAGTCTAGTAATATTGTCATTTTTCAACAAACGGGAAGTCTCTAGCACAAATATCGATTTATGGTGAATTTTTGAAAAAAATTTTCATTGAACTTCTTAATTCATGCATCATTTTGTGATAATATTTTTCTGTGTTGTTTTTGATCGTTTTAAAATTTGTTATATACCAAAATCATTGCAATTTAGTACAATACAACTAAAAAAATTAACTCATTAGCTTTAACCGATTTGCGATTTGTATACAATTATAAAGCTGTCATATATTCCAATATTTATATATGATAATGATATTTTTTCATTTCTGGTGGTTGCATACTAAACTTCAGCCAATGACAAAAAAAAATGAGCCAAAAATGAACTCTTAATCTTTCGTGCTGTGATTTTTAAAGCATTGGTTAGGAACAGAGATTTTGTAAATAGGGCTTGGCGTTAAAAGGGTTAATAAATACAGTAGATAAAAATGTATTCCACAAGGAGAATCATCAGATTTTCGTTGGTGACAAGTGATCTGGGAGGCTGTTTAATAGAACTTGAAGTGGTTGCATTTTTGGGTATTTTGATTGGTGCATGGGGCTGTAAGTAACATCCTTATTTTCATCTGGATGAGTTGAGGTTGAGTTCTGCATATTTTCATCTGGATGATGAGTTCTGAATTAATTCTTGAACAAATTATATTGGCATCATCAACAAACATATTTTGAGGGAATGGATTCTTGGGGTGTACCATATTGTTGGGCCAAGTGAATCAGCCAGCCAGACTGAATTATACTGGACTCCCAAACTAGAATGGCAAATGGGATTTTTATGATCCCACCCCTCTTGCCTGTGAGCCATTTCCATATCTGCTGAATATAGTAAGGGAGGTCTGACCTCCCTTCCTAGATTGATAATTGGTTTAAGGATATATATTTTTTCAACAAGTGCAAAGGTGTCTTGAGATGATAAACTATTTTGTTACTGTGTGCAGCCAGAGAAAAAGACTAAAGGATTATAGGTGAAGATTTTTATTTACAGAAATTAGAATTTGGGTTTTGAAAGATTTTCTGGGAATTTACCTCCCTGATAATGTCTGGTGTCTTGTGGACATGTGAACTTTTCAAAAATCAGTAAACCGTCAGATACGCAGGTGGTGTAAATTAGATACAAATACATACAGTACATGATTGGGTGGGAAAGTTAAGTAGCAGATGAGAAACAAAGTGTTAACAGTATATTAAAATAAAAAGTCAAGCTTACAGATACATAAGGTTAGGAGAGTAGTCAAAGTGTTATGAATATCCAAGGGTTAGACTAAGGACTTGGTAGTGGCTTTGTACCTTTGGCAAACACCTTCACTATAGATTATCTTCATACTGCCAGAAGGGGGTCGGGGGAGTAAGAGTAAAATAATGCATAATGGTTAAAATGAAAAAATCAAGAGATTGATTAATGCGTTTGCTATTTAATCGGATGGCAAGACCCCTTAGGCTTCTGGGAAAGAAATTAGAATTATATTAATTTATATGCATTGATATAATGGAAACCAATAAAAAGTATGCAGTACATAATAGTGTATTTACAACCTTATTTAGATACAATAGTGTGTTGAAGCCTCTAGGTCATGTACCCTTTGTTTACACTTGGTAATTTTGCTGAGGCTCAAATGCACAGCTTTATCATGTTTACAATACCTGCATAATACATAAGAGTAAAGCCATTAACAAGGAGAAATCTTAATTCCTGTTGAAAAATATACTTATTGTAAAATTGCAATTGCTTTTATTTTTAAATTAAATCATCATATGGAGCAGTACTGTATGTTGACTAAAAGCTGGTAGCAAAATACTATGGTTTTAGAATAAGTTTGATACAGACCCATTTATTATAATTAGCCATGTTCATTAGAAGATTGAATAGAAGGCATGAGGATTTTATAGAAATTTTGTTTCAAAAGCATTTTACTATAGATAAACTAAATTGTAATTAACTTGAAGTACAGTGGAGGAGGATGGGTGATGCATAGGAGCTTCTGATGGGAATAAAGGACCCATATGAGAGAAGTCGAATGCAGAGAATGGAACCAACAACAACATTGGAAATCAAGGTGGCTTTTGTAAGTAATGGATGCAACAGAAGAGATGTCTTTGGACAGTACTAGTGCCAGTCACCTAAAGCTTAAAGGCAAGTACTTCGAGAAAGCACATCCCTGGTAAGGATAAATATCAGAGAGGAGGGTGTTTAAGTCCGAGGACATTGTTTTTGAGCTGGGTGAGGTTGTCTTGAGAAAATTTCATGCTCGGCCAAGATATGAAGGAATCCAACATTAAAATAAACTCTTTGTCTAATGTGGTCTGCTGTTGGCATTTAATTGTTTTCTATAAGGGTTAACTAAATTATCATCAACATATTAATAGCATGGCATAACTAGTTCCTCATCAAGATGATTCTTTTAGAAAAACTTGGAATTTCTCCCAATGAAGAAGCATTTCTTTGATTTATGAAGAAGTTGACTCCCTCTTGCTTTCCTCCTCTCCAGACATCTCGTCAGCCAAAATCTTCTGCTGTTCCTTTTGAAGTTCCTGGAGTTCCTCTGTTGCGAGTTCAGTGCTGTGTTTGTCAACCAGCGCCTCAACATCACCAGCACTGACCTCCAAGCTCATGGACTTTGCCATAGAAACAACTTCCTCAACATCTGGGTCAGACAGAGGAATGGGCTCAGCTTCAGGGTCAGCTGCAAGCTGACTAGGGCCATCAAAACATTCAGAGTCCCTAAGATGAACCCCATCAGGCCAAAGGTTTCTCCAAGTTGCTCTTAGAGACAAATGTCCATGCTTTGTCTATTAGCCTAACACAACTCAAAATATGGAAATATTGGCGTACAGTTTTTCCAGAAATGACCTGCTGGTCCGTGGGCAAGGTGGTTGTTCTTAGTGGCAAAAAATTTTATTTTCAGCCAGTTTCACTCTGGTCATGTCTGGCGAGTGGGCAAGGGCAACACCTAAAATGGAACAGTGCAAATTGTTTTCCTCAAAACATTTTTTTTTTTTGAAGTTAGAAATGACTTGCTGGTCCGTGGGCTGTATTAGTGAGGTTGTTCTTAGTGGCAAAAATTTTATTTTCAGCCAGCTAAATTCATCTGCTAACTCATATTCCATGTCTGGGGGAGTGGGCAAGGGCAATGTCGACAAACTTCTGTGAGTGTTTTGGTTGCTTGTCATTGAGGTGAGAAGTTCCTTGAGTGGCAAATTGTTTTTCTCAAGGTATTTTTGTGTTCTACAGTGGGGGGCAGACACTTCAGAAATCCACTCACTAAAAATTTGCCTTGTTACACAATCTTTAGGGTTTTACTTCCACATAACATTTAACTTACTCAGTGCTTAACAGCTATGTTTCTTAAAAATTCTAGAGGTTTCAGAGTGGTAGACCAACAGAGGCTTTATTTTTAAATTACCACTAGCCTTTGCACACAAAACAAAGTTAGCCTATCTTTCATTGGTTTCTAGCCTGGCAATGAGTTCTTTTCCTTTTTAGTAATATAGGTCCTCTGGAAGTCTTTTCTTCCAAAAGAGTCCTGTCAGTCAGTGTCACAAATATTTGATTAGGCATAAAGCCTTTTTCAACTGAATATGACAAGCTTCTGGGAGTGCTTTTGTTTGTATCTCAGGGTGCAGTGGCTTATGTGAAGACTTGCTTGTCATTGAGGTCAGGGAACAACAGGCAGTACAAACAAGTTCCCCAGAAGGAAATGGTCCAGGAACACACTAGAAAGAGATCCTCCAGTATGTTCCAGTTGAACAGGTCCTGAACTCTGTGATCACGCCATGGCGTTGAGCCAGCGTTGTCCTGATTTTGTAAATTGGTTTTTAATAGGCCCATTCAGCCCAGTCCCAACCAACTTCCTAGGTTTTGAGACTAAATCTCTGCAAAACACTATTCTCCACAGTATCTCCAGGGTTTATTTCAATGAAGCGAATTTCTTCAGTGATCACCCATTGAATGTCTGATGGTTCTAATTTGTTCCCTCTCAGTACGTGTCCAGCTCAATATTCAAAGCTGAAAAGGTTCTTGAAGCTATAAAATATGTTTTTTGTGGCTTTGCCTTCTTTTATCATCTTTAGCAAGTACAGGGGCAGCCCTCTCCATCTCAGTGGTGGTGTAGTTCTCAAAGAGTGCTTCAGGCACTTCCTCCCCAACCATCGCAAATTGTTTTGGCTCATCTCCAATCTGTCCATTTAGGAATCAGAGCATTAATACTAGATATTGAGCATGAGGCACACAAGAAGTTTTAACAGGTGTGGTGGGGTTGGAGGCTTGTTAGACAGCTAGCTTTTAGCTTTGGACACATTTTTATCTAAATTTATGGTTTTAATGATTTTCAAATCTTGCCCCAGCTCAAGCTCTCTCTGCCCCTAAGAGCTAACTCACTTCTCCTTTGAGAGCTTGGAGAGGAGGTCACTGTCCTTAAGATTTTACTTTAACATTTGATTGATAGCTGTTTTTCTTGAAAATTGCCCTACAAAACAAAAGCTGTTTCATACTTCCTCTGATCTTCTATGTTTCTGCTCTCTCCTGCTGGATTGATATGTCATTAAGCTGTTCTTTCAATCACTGGATGATTTACAGAGCAGTCCCATCTGTGGGGTTCTAACCTGTGTCCTTGCCCGTGTTGAAAATGAGGGCTTGGTCCCGCTGTTCTAATGACTTGTTTAAAGAAATAATTTCTTTTAAGATGTCTAGGGAAGGGTCTGTGACATCGAAAAATCTGTAATTAGTGAAAGTGTCCACCTATTAGTAACTTGGTGGCACTTTGTTGGGGTGGCACCTTCTTAATAAGGTGGCACTGGGGCTGAGTGTGCTGTGCAGAGGTCACACTGATAGAGCAATCCTGAAGGAGTAATGATCCTTATGGGCAGATATGCTGTTGTGGCACTCTGTATCTCAGGTACAGGTGCAGTGGCTTATGATGTGAAGACTGTGTCTTGGTGCACTAGGGTGCTCGACAAAACTGTGTGTTCAGGGAACAACACAAAGAGGCAGTAACAACAAACAAGTCTAAATTGCCCAGAAGGAAATGGCACTCACCTCCTTGCCAGACAAGGCAGCAGCCCGGATATGTTGTTCCAAGATGAGTATTGAGTGAAAGGGAAAGTAAAACATAAGGCCAATCATTGAAAAAAACTCCAAATTTTTATTATCTGAAAACATGTCTCGGTATCCGTGCATTTATAGCCATTATTTCTTCCATTGATTCTTTTTAGACGGCACCGTGAAGCTCCCCCCAGAATCAACAGTGTTGTAAACTGGGAAATAATTTCTATTACAAGTGATGAATATATTTGAGACTCAAAACACTCCCGTACTCTTTGGAATGTCATAAGTGGTGGCTTGTGTATCAAAGTTCCTGTGATTCGTGAAAATCAGTTGTGGGTTGGACTTCAATTTCTGTAATTAATGATTAATATTGCTTTAAAATAGTCATACTTCGAAAAATCTTTTAAGCCTCCCAGATTAATTTTTTACTTGATGACGGTATAGTTAGTGAAATTGCCCAGTGTCTAAAAATCCACCTATTAATGAATTTTTTCAGATATATTTTTGACCCGGGAAACAAAACCTGACGGAGCATTCAAAAAATTTTATAAAAAAAACTGCAATCTTTTTGTGAGGTCCTTAGCTACTCTCAGTAACATAATGATTTACAGAATTTTTTTCTTACTTTTGGTTATATATTTATATATTTATATATATATATATATATATATATATATATATATATATTATATATATATATATATATATTATATATATATATATATATATATATACATATACATATATATATTTATTTATTTATACACACACACAGTGGACCCCCGCTAGATCACGGTTCAGCATTCGCGGTTTTTTCTGTAAAATGTATCTCCAAATATATTGCGGGGAAATTCACCACATGTAATAAGTTGATTTTATAGCTTGCCCTATATGATTAGTGCTTTAGTTGTAAAGTTAGCTTTTCCATATTTACTTATAAGCTTTAATATTTCACAAACTTGTATCTTGAGGAAAAGAATCAAATTAGGAATACACTAGAGTCTGTAAAAGATGAAGATACCAAAATTATTGCTAGTGCCATAGTTATAGCAGAAGTGTTATGTGAATAATTTCCTAGTGTGTGTGCACAGATGAAAACACTATTCCTTCTGTTAATTCTGTTTTCTGTAACTGTACCTTTCCTTATGTTATTGTGACATTACAGTTTTTTGAGGTGTTACCCTCAAATAATCTTAGCATTCAGTTAACAAATGAATGGAGCTGTTAAAGAAGTAGAATTAACTGAAGGAGTAGTAGAAATACAAAAAGAAATTGAAACACAAGGGCCTAGGTGATTTTACACAGTTGTGATTGAAGATTAAGTTTCCTCTCCTCTTAAACAGTTTAAAGTACCCTCACATGAAAAAAGTAGTGAAGGGTTGGAAACTACAAAAGATTGCACCATTTTCCAAGGTGTTCAGAGGATAAAGCAGGGAACTACATGTCTGTCAGACTAAAGTGAATTCTTTGGAAAATATGTTCAAATCTTTGAAATAGATGACATACATTTAAAATCAAATGATCTGCGTCTAGATGGCATGCATGGATTTCATAGTGAAAGGCTGTGATGATCCTGTCTTTTTGACTGTGTGACATGTTTGGGACTACACATATAAAAGTAAGTTTGGATATGGAGAAGGCATTTGACAAGGTGCCATTATAAAATATTATTGACAAAGGTAGAGAAGAATGGTGTCGTAGTTGAATTAGAAATTAGTTAAAGCCTGACAATGTAACAGACATTAGTTTTTATCAGTAGGTCATCCTTGTCGACAAAAAAATCAAGGATAAGAGTGCCTTAGGGGTTAGATGCTTTGTCCTTGGCTCTTCATTAACCACATAAATAACCTGAACAAGGGCTGACTTCCAAATAAGCTAGTTCACTGATGGCATAAAAAGAGTATCACTGCTGATAATAATGGAACAATAAAACAGTTGTAAAAGACAGAGCGAATAAGTGATTGACCAGTAAAATGGTAGATGCTTTTCAGCTTGGGGAAATGCTAAGTTATGTATACAGTTAATTAAAACCAAATCACAAAGTATGATGTAATTGGCAAGGAGAGACAGAGTTGTCACCAAGAAAGAAATCTAAGAGTCATGATTACTAAGAGACTTAACCCTCCAAAGCATTTTACAGAAGTTGAAAAGAAAGTTCTGTAAATAAGATGAATTAAATTTTTAGTACACCTATTCAGTGCTCTGAATGGGAATTTGAAAAGGTTGAAGCAATACAGGCAAGAGCACCCAAATTAAATTATCAAGTGTCAGACAGTATGGATATCAAGATAGTCAATGGAACAGATAAAATAGATTACAAGAAGCAATGCACCTTAGGTAGTAACCAAACTAGATTCAGTGGTTGGGAGTAGGAACAAAAAAAGGTTCAACACCTGCCACTATTGAAGTTTATCCTATTACTGCATAAGATAAGTCTCATTGTGGAATGTACTGTAATGCCACACTACCTGTCAGGTTAGGCTAGGTTAAATTATTTAAAGTTATAGACACCCTCATGTAATTTTTGTTCATGTTTTTTAAGGTGTCTCCTTCAGAATGACTAATAAGCCTTTGAGTCATCTGTGTCCATGTATACAGTATTCTGTGCTTTCCCAGTGAACTAATATCACATACAAAGTTACAGTTTTAGAGAGGGTGTACTTGTAACTTGATTGAAAAATACAGTGCATAGAATTTTATCACGTGAGAATACCTTTAATTTGGTTTTGTTGCAGTATCATTGTTGATGAAATAGAATAACATAAATTGGGAAATGTTTGAAACTAGTTTGGTGTACTTGTAGTGCAGTTACAGTATGTGATATGCTTTGAAATTAGTGTTCAGAGCAGTCATACAAAAACTGGCTTTTAGTAAAGTACAGCAATTTTATCAGTTTGTGCCTTAAAATTCTGTTATACATAACCCTATTTAAAAATTTATTTTCCTTTTGTCTCCAGATAATCCTGCTATCAACAGAGTACCACCGAATCAACAGAATAATGTTCCAGTTAAACAGAAGCTACAAAATACTCCTAACCAACATCAAAAGCAAGGATTTAGGAAAATGGCTCACCAACAAAATCAAGTTGGGCCCCGTCCACAAATTAATCAGCCCCAGCAATTTCGTGGAGGTATGGATCAGCATCAGAACAGAGGACAGCCACCATCTCGGTATGATAACATGCCTCGTTCCCAACAGCAGAATATGGCTCCTGATTATGGGCATCCACAACACCCGCAGAGAATGTATTACTCACCTTCACAAGATCGACCACCACATCCTCAAGGTCCTCCTTCTCAGAATATTCCTCCGCCGCACCACCAGGGGCCACCTTCACAGCATTCTATGCCGCCACCTCCTCACCCTCCTCCTCCAGTGGCTGCACAACCCCCTCCCCATGGTCCCCCTTCCCATGGCCCACCACCTCCACAAGGTCCTCCACCTCATGGACCACCCCACCAACATGGACCTCCTATTCAAGGACCTCATCAGCCTCCACCTCCTGAGCATCATCCACCTCCTGACATGCATCGAATGCCTCCTATTCAGTCAGTGCAAAGGCCAACTCATAATATATTAAATGCACCAAGACCATCCCCTCAAGCTATTTTAGGCCCTCCACCTGAATTACCTCACAGACCATTGATTGATCCTCGAGACTCTTATACTTCTCACAGTGATTATTATTCTTCTTCCCGAGCTCCCTTGCCTTCACAAGATTATTCTGGTAGTTACAGTGAATCTAGTCGTTCTGGTTGGAGTGATTATCCTCAGTCGTACGATAGTTATCGGGATGCTTACAATGACCGAGATGACTATTATCGCAGGGAGCCTAGAGACTCATATCAAGATCAGAGATATCAGGACAACTTTAGATATGACTCCTATGATAGAGAGTATGATGATCGTTACCGTGACAATTATTATCGTGATTCTTATGCATATGATCAGTATCGTGAAGGAGATTATCGTTACCCTCAAGATGGCCCTATACATCCTGATGACAGAGGGGTTGGGATGAAGCAGCCTGCAGGTGGTCATATGGATCAAAATCCACATCATATACAGGTAAATAAAAGTACCCTTTCATGTTGTTTTGCATGGATTGCTTCATTTTGCATAGTTTGCCGAGAAGAAACATGCAAGTTTATTTTCAAGAAAACTAGATATTTTTACTAACTTCAAATTGACATTATTCTGAAGGACATATCAAGTTTTTGTATATTTTTGGAGCCTTGTATGTTTGTGGTAGGCATATGTTTATAAGAGTTTATAGTTTTGCATTTAGAAAATCACAATTTATATCTTTATTCTTTAAATATGACTGGTCTCCCAGATCTTCTAGTTTGCTGTAATGAGACTAGATGTGCAAAAGAAACCTTTTTAACAAGTTATATTGCATGTTTCTTCAGTGCTATAGTATGTGTCTTGATAAAGGTAAGTTTTTTTTATATAATCACAGGTTTATCCTGGCTTCCAGTGTGTAAAAAATTAAAGAAAAGTTTATGCCTTTGAGTAAAAAGCTTTCCATGGAAAATAAGTTATGGAAGCTCTGATTTTCTTGTTTGCCAACAACATTGTCAAAATTACATAAGCCGTAGAGAGAATGACATTAGGAAACATGAATTATGTCCTTGTAGGTCAACTTTTGAAAAGGTTTTACAGTACAGTATATACTTTTGGGTATTCTGATTCAAGATTAATTATGTTTCTATCATGATCAGGTATTGATGTTGATAGCATTAATTAGCCTGTTATTTTACTTATACTAGTTAAAGTTTTGCTTTTTAAGGAAAGTTGTATTCATTGTCTTTTTTTCTGATAATTTTTTTGAGACTGGTATTCGAAGGGCACTTTATATGTTTTTGTTCTGTTTTAATGAGATGAGCAGTACTGATACAGGGTAAAGATTTGCAAGTTCTGTTTTAAAAGTTATTTGCAGGTAATATCCTTGCAAGTTATTCAAGTGTTTTTTGTTTTTAAATATACTGTAACCTTATTCTACTACAATACTAAGGGGAAGGGCGAGTCCTTTCTTCGTACATGATATGGAGAAAGTTAGGAAAATGTGTAAAGAAAAAAACTTGTGTGGATGATGTGTAAAGGAAAGAGAAGAACTCAAAATAGCAATATTTCTTTCCTAAAAGGAGTTAAACTTACAGTATGTATCACATGACCATTCAGAAAAAGCTGTAACCCACTACTTGGTCATAAGTCCAGGTTTACCTGCATTCATATTAAATTTTTTTTTTACTAAAGCATTCAAAAATTTAATAATGAATACAGGTGGACCTGGACTTCTGACCAGGTCAGCAGGTTAAAGCTTTTTCTGAATGGTCAGCATGAACTTCTCACCACCAAATGCAGCCACAACATGACAGCTTTTAATTTTGAAAAGTATTAGTAGTCCACAAAACATTGAAAAACTGGTGCAAATTTTTTTTTTACAAAAATTTTCACATCACAATGACTTTCATTACACATGGATATAAATATTTTGATGGAATGCAGAATTCTGCTTAACCCTTAAACGCCAACTGGACGTATCGTGCGTTGACTAAAATTGTCTGTCAGGTGCTGAGTGGACGTACCGTACGTCCACTACAAAAAATTTCAACCTTCGGTCAAATTTGACTCGACCGAAATGGTAAAAAAAATGCAATTGTAAGCTAAAACTCTTACATTCTAGTAATATTAAATCATTTACCTTCATTTTGCAACAAACGAGAAGTCTCTAGCACAATATTTCGATTTATGGTGAATTTTCGAAAAAAAAAATTTTTACATCCATACATTACTTAATTCATGCATCATTTTGTGATAATATTTTCTCTGTGTTGCTTTGATCATTTTACAATTTGTTATATACCAAAATCATTGCAATTTAGTGTACAATACAAAGAAAAAAAAAACTCATTACCATTAACTGTTTTGCTCTCAGCGCGATTTGTATACAATTATATATGAAATTATTTTTTGCACTGTCATATATTTCAATATTTATATATGATAATGATTTTTTTCATTTCTGATGGTTGCATACAAAACTTCAGGCAATGTGAAAAAATGGAGCCAAAAATGAACTCTTAATCTTAAAAACTAAGTGTGCTGTGATTTTTGAAAAAACTTTTTTCCGCTTTCGGCGCTAACTCCCGAACGTTGCTGGCATACAGCAGACACTTTTGTAAATAGAGGCTCGGCGTTTAAGGGTTAAATTGGATTTTAAATGTAATTTGCCTTAGGGCCCAACACCTAGAGCTCAGAACGTAAGCAATAAATGTAATTACTAAGATGACTTTATCAAGGACTTACCTTGATATTACATCTATTTAACAGAGAATGGGAAGGTTGCCTTTCAAACCAGTCAGGTAACTTTAAATTTAGTTTATTTACAAGCTGAGGAATCAGAAAATTAATATGAAATGGCTGACTGAGCAGCAAACAAGGCACATGCAATGTGCAATAAAAGCAAGACTATACGTAGCAAGTAAATAAATAAATGCAAATGAAACCCACTGCTGTTGAGACTGGCTAATAAATAATAATGGTGATTTTAGCACAAAGTGAACGCAGACAAGGGGCTGGTCATATCTAAGTTAAACGTCTAAGGCTATTTGGTTCACAAGGGCAGGGACAAAACACTCGGGGGGGGGTCAGATAACAGGATTCTGGAAAAGAATTCCAGGTTAGCATTCTGATACATGGGGTTTCTTTCACATTAAATTACTTGTTCACAATGGAGGAAATTATCAGTTAGCTTTAATTAGTACATGGTAACACTATGGTGGGAATGCTCTAATTATTATCACAGAACAAACTTAATTTAAGCTTGGAACAAGTCATGAGGGCAAATGTGCATGCTAGGCTGTGGGAAACAAAGGGGCTTTGTTTTGGGAGAATGAAAGGTTGGAAATACTGAAAATGGAGAGAAATTCACGAGAAGGAAAAGAGCACCAGCGTTACTTGCAACTTCAAGATGTATCTTATTGCATCTGTGCATGGAGCTCGCTTGCAAAAAATGAGTTCCGGCCACAGAAGTCCTATCACGTGGCCAGTGTAAGAGGGAAGAACAGCACCAGCTTAGCGCTGTGGAGGTCTGACTTGAAGTCACAGAGAGGGGTCACGAGACACCCCATTCGATTTCTAGGGATGGGCACAGGACATTGGTAGATCTAGAAGAAGCATTACCAACCAGCACATAGGTCGAAGGGAAATAGGTCTTATAGTTAAGACTAACAAAGAGTCAGCATAGCAGCCCAATTACTGTCCTGACTGGTTCTTCTTCCCTAATGGTTTTCTGTCTCCCAAAATCATACGATATGGTGTTAGGACGTCTACATTTGTCCCCCCCCCCAAGTGGGTCTCCTCCAGCTGCCATGAAATTTGATTTCAATACATGATATATGGACACACAGGGACACATATTTTCTAAATATATGATAATATACACATATATATATATATTATATATATATATACAGGCAGTCCTCGGTTATCGGCGGGGGTTCAGTTCTGGGGGTGTGATGGTAACTGAAAACCGCCACTAACCAAAAATCGGCGATTTCCGGTGCTTTTTCGGCTAATCAGCGCCGAAAAGTGCTGATTTTCAGTTATCAGTGCCTCTGTTAGGCATGTATTAACGCCAATAACCAATTACGGTGCCAATAAGCAGAAATCAGCGATTTTCAGCACCAAAAATTGCCGATTTTCGTCGCTAGACAAGTACCATAAAACTGGATCACCATTAACCAAGCCCACCGTTAACCGGGGACTGCCTGTATATATATATATATATATATATATATATATATATATATATATATATATATATATATATATATATATATATATATATATATATATATATATATATATATATATATATATATATATATATATATATATATATATATATATATATATATATATATATATATAGATATATATATATAAAACACTATATACATATATATGAATATAAGAAGGTCCTTAAAACACTATATAAACGTTGAAACCATATATTTGGGCACTTGCTTCTGTGCCCTGTTCACTGGTAGAATATGGACAGATGAAATGTTACAAGGGTATATATACAAAACATAAAGGTGTGGCCTTAAGTCTCCGATGGTATGAAGGTGACCATTTCCTAAGAAGGAGGAGAATGACCAATTCCCTAGTGGTTTTTGGCCTCATTAGCTCCCTTTTGGCGACGGATCTGGAGGTCGCATTTCTTGGGTCATCTTCTTCAGGAGGGGTCTGAGGATTAAAGCGTCGATGTCGTCTGATTTCCAATGTCCTCCTGACAGGTTCATATTGTTGGTTTGATTGATGATAGCAGATTCCAGCATCTTTCTTTTGTACGGACAGCTACTTTTGAAAACCAACTCCGCCCCACTCCAGTTTATGACATGTCCTGTATTTCTGGTATGTAGGAAAATCCCCGAACTCTCCGAAGCGTAACGCACTGATCTTTTGTGCTCTGTTATTCTTTGCGAGAGTGATCTACCTGTCTCGCCTACGTAAATGTCATTACAATTGCTACACGGTATCTTGTAAACTCCGGCTTCTTCCCCTTTGTTATTTAAGTATACGTTAATGAGTGAACTCCCGATGGATTTGGGATAATGGAAAATGAAGGGATTGTTAGACCTGAGTTGTTCGGTGGCTTTTTGGATGTTTTCTTCAGACGGAAGCTTTATTTTGTTTTTGAAATCTATTTGTCTGTTGTGAGTGGGACCTCTATAGTATATTTTATTCGCTTTGTTAATAGCCCTCTCGATAATGTGTGGTGGATAGAGCAGTTGCGTTAGGTGTTGGTGGATCGTGTTGAGTTCTTTATCTAGGTACTCATTTGAACATATCCTAAGTCCTCTGAGGAATAAGTTGCACCCTACCATGATTTTTACGGAGACGTCGTGGTAGCTTAAGAAATGAATGTAGGAAACAGCGAAGGTGGGTTTTCTATATACTGTAAATGCATATCTGTTCTGTTTTCTTATGATCAGTACATCTAGGAATGGCAGTTTTCCGTCCTTTTCCCATTCTGTTTTGAATTTTATGGTCGGAACTAGCGAATTTAGCCTATTAAAAATTCATTAAAGTCCCCAGCTATTGTCCCAGAAAGTAAAGATATCATCTACGTATCTAAGCCAGATCATATTACAGGGGGGTTTGATAGACGACAAAAGTTGTTTGAAATATTCCATGTACAAGTTTGCTAGAAGGGGTGATAGGGGACTTCCCATGCTACAGCCAAATTTTTGTTTGTAAAAATTACCATTGAAAGAAAACACGTTGTTAGTTACACAGAGGTTGATAAGTTTTAAAGTTTTATCAATGCCATTTGCAAAAGTCAGATAGTACAGTTGTATTAATAATAATCATAATTTTAATAAAACATTGTTTTACATGCTGTATGCAATTATATTTCATGCATTATGTTCATGTTACTGTGTTATAATTTATGAATATGGCGATCAGGTGCCATTTGCATCCTGGTTACGTTTACATTCTTAAAATCATCAGTTGATTGTGTTTTA
This sequence comes from Macrobrachium rosenbergii, assembly GCF_040412425.1. Classification (NCBI taxonomy): domain Eukaryota; kingdom Metazoa; phylum Arthropoda; class Malacostraca; order Decapoda; family Palaemonidae; genus Macrobrachium; species Macrobrachium rosenbergii. The sequence goes on along the minus strand of NC_089792.1, from coordinate 26,786,203 downwards.
CCAACATCATCACAGCCATTAGATGCTGAATGAAATGCATTTCAGAGATTTTTTTCATAAATTATCAAAGCTGGATTTAAAAATGCAACATTATTTATAAATGCAGTAAATTAAATGAAATAAAGATATGATTTCACCAGTGTCGGATGTTGCTTTTGCAACGTTTTATGGCTTGTACATTGTTCCTTCAGTCACAGTTACAACAGTAAATTTGGTGGCATAATTTCATAACATTTTCCTCTCCATTGCATGATATTTATGATAGTCACCATTGAAAATTAGAAAATTTTTAACAAGTCAACAACTGTAACAGACATGGGTAAATGGCTGTTTCTCAGTTTGATTGTTTATGTCAGTACTTGCTGTTGTTTATGCCAGTGTCTTGCATGCAGTAGTAAGTGGTTATTAATTATAAGAAATGGTGATGAATTCTTAGACTAAGTTAAAAGGTTGGTAAGTCTGATTTAAGGTTTGTAAGTCTTGATTTAATGTATGAAGATTTGCATTTAAGCTAATGAGCATTTGCTTCTAGGCTTATTTATTAGTTAAAAGCAAACTCAGGTATAATACGCACTATGAATGGCATAGAAAGCCTGTCTAGTGTAATCTACTGAAAACACATCTTGCAGTCCCTGGTTATCGGCGATCTGGTTTTACAGTGCTTGTCTGGTGACGACGATAATCGGATTTTCGACACAGATCCCCGGTTATCGCCACCAATAACCAGGGATCGGCACTATTATCGCCGATTTTCATGTATAGTCACACTGTAGGGAACGGAACCCCCACCGATAACTGGGGACTGCCTGTACAGTACATGATGTTTATGATTAAATTATGTTTTTGGACAAAATTTTAAAGATCACATGATACACAAGATCAGATGATACATGAGTATACTATACACAAATTATGGTTCTTTTGTATGCTGTATATTTTCTAGTTTCACAGAATGTTTTCCTTGGAAATAAACTGTGTTTGTATATTTATTGAGCAAGCTTCAGTTCCGAAATCTGAAAAAATCCATAAACTGAAATGTGTTGTGCTGCCCTCATAGCCACTCAAGAACTAATGGCTGTTGATTTTTAAAAAATCCTAGATCATGGGAGTTGCTGGACCGCAGAGTTCCAAATTTAAGAGGCCAGACTGTATAAACAAGCTGTTAGAATCCTTCAAAAGCATTTGCTGTTTGTTTCCTCTACTTGGTTGGTGTAAACCAACCATAATTTTAACCATGTAACCACATTGCTTTTGCCTACAGATAATGAAATAAATGCTGTTTACATAAAGATAAAATGAATGTTTATGAAGTAAAATAACATTACAGAAAAATAAAAAAATAGAATGGAGTTAAAAACTTTAAAGTCTTTCCACAGAATGTATCTAACATTACCTTCTTTTAATGTAAACAAATCCTAATGTATTCCAAGACATAAAATGAGATCCTCATTCCAGTTTGCTATGTGCTGTACTAAATGATCAAATATGACTACTCACCAAAATTATTAGTGGATAAGAACACAGGCAGAGTTGAACAGACCTAACTATAGCATAAATGTATGATCAGCTGATTTCTTGGTCTAGACTTAAAATTTAATCAGTGTGTGACCTGAGGATTACAATGCATTTCTGATCTTAAATCATCACATAAGCTCATATAATATTTGACCCCTGTTTTGGAGTTCTAGGCCTAATTTTGAAAAATTATGGTAATCTTTACTATGCATTAGAATGTTAGGTTACATTTTGCACATCAAAGTGTTAGTTATAATTAAATGCATAAGTTTTAACAAATGAAATATATTTGGCCATACCATAAAATATATACAGTATATGGAATCAGAAAGTAACATAATTAGAAATGCACTTTAATGTTCAACAATAAATGGAAAATATGCATGTCCTTAACAACTAACAAACTTCAAAACTAATATTAGACTGATTTGCACACTGATTGGAGTAATAAACAATAAAAAAGTTTTAACATATGTTGTGACATGGTATAACAGTGGATGTATACTTTCAAGTGATCAACAAAAATTTAGTAAAAAATGAACTGTAATGATCAGCTAACATGTAAGAAATACTTATTTAATTATCAATGCAAAAATGCATCATAATATTGGGGCTCTGATTCAGATGCTTATAAAATGATTATAAACATAAATTTTAACAAAAGGAATAATGACATGGTGTATTGTATACAGTGTACATTTTATTAGCAATAAGAAGTAAAGCACTGGGAAGATAAACAAACAAGAGAGCAGCAATATTTTCTACAAAACCTCTCACTAGCTGTACATTAGTGCCTGTTTCTTCTAGTGGTTTCTAAACAGTCAATTTAAGTTATTTGAAAAAGTGCGTAAGCTTCTTGCTGTGAATGGCCTGGCAACAAGCAGTGAAGTTTTGTGCTGCCATGCATTTGTAATGGCCGCTGTCAACTGGCATTTTTTCCATGAATTTTTGGTGTTTGGCTAATTTGTACAAACTTTTTATTTTAATGTAATTTCTGAAGTCTTACAGAGATCTGAGTATATGTATAATGAGCCTGCAGTCCAGAAAGAACAGGTTAGCTAGAGCATTTCATCACAAACCATTGTTCTCTTTCCCTTTCTAAGAAAATGAGTTCTTCCAACAGTAATTCATTGGGAACTGTTTCATGTTTAGTGTAGACAGAGTGTTTAGGATTTCTTTAGTTATATATAATACAGTACACTGTACTTTTATTCACCTTTCGAAGCACTAATGTAGTAAGTTGTGATTTTCCCTCTTTTCAAAATTCTCCCAAGCAAGAGTGGCTTTGCCATTTGATATTCCTTAATAAAACTATGTATTTTCAAAATTCTCCTAAACAAGTTTGACTTTGTCATTTGATATTCCTTAATAAACTATGTATTTCTTTCTGAACATACAGATATTAACGAAAAAGCTGCAGTCCCTTTAGATCTTATGCCGTAATTAGTTTTTCATTTCATATCCACTGTCAAATTCAAAAGATGTTTTTTCAATTGTATTGGCATTACACCATTACTTACTAGTGCCTTTATTTCCTTTCCCAAACACTTTTTTCTCATGTCTGAATTTGAAATTTTTTGTATTTTGATGGTCAAGGTGATCATTCATTTGCTCACTGCATCCAAATTATTCAAGATAATCTAGATTTGTAGTGTGTTCGAGATTATGCAAGCCATCCAGCATATTAGGAGCAGTATAATACTTTGTTGCTGTAGTAAAATATTTGCTTAGTAGTTTCCTTAGAATGCTGTTGAAGTTAGAAACTGGAAAGCAGTTATTATAAAAGAATTTATATAGGAAAGTTAATTCCTGGTGAAAAAGAGCCCAATTAATTGGAGGCTTCTGTATAAGGTATAGATAAGAGTTTATTTTAAAATTAAAAAAGCAAAAGCTGGTAAATTTTGAACCCAGATCTGTAAAATTCTTTTAATACTAATATGTTTAAAAGTGCAAAATGTAAATTTTGTTCTATTTCTGTAGTGATATGAATGTTAGAATGAAATGAATTGGGGAAATCTAAAAAAAAAAATTGTCAGCATGATGCTTGTATCTAAATAAAAGGATTGTGTTTATAGTATATCTGGGAGAAAAGGGGCCAGTCTTCCAACATTTGCTGCTCCAGGAAGCTCATAAAGAATGTTGGCAAAGGTTGGCCTGAGTGGAGACCCCATGACCATGCCCTCTACGTATTTGCTTGAAAAGGTGTCTGTTAAGAATGAAGACCATGTCCAGCCCAGCCAATTTTAAAAGGGATTCAAAAAAGTAGAATCAAATTATAGAAGACAGAAGATTCTGTAGGACACACGTGTTGATAATATCAGTGGTTTCTTTGATTTGAATGTTAATGAACAAAGTGAAAGGTGTTGTCTGTAATTGTATTTTCATTTTTGAGAGTATGCAGAAAGCAGTTAATTTTGTCTTAGGTTTTATTCATCAATGAAAATTTTGTTTTCCAAGTTTTTCAGATGTATTGTCATTCAGAATGAGACTCTGAAACTAGCATACAATAAGGTCTCTTATCATGTTTAGAAAAGAAGAAAAACAATAAGATTCATGAGGCAACATATCTCAAGTATATCCAGCACTATCCCCTTTGAGGCAAATAGGGCAGAGATTCTGGAAATTCGGCTGTAGTTTTGTGGTCCAACAAGGTAATCTCTTCTCTGCAGTTGAAAAAGAATTAACAGTACATGGGAAATTACTGTTATTCTAGGTTATTCTTTGAAGATCGTTTGAAGCATGTAGTAGCTTCAATATTTTATATAAACTTTCATAAAATAAAGTACTATAAGAAATTTATTGAGGAAGAATTAAGATAGTAGCTCAGCTCCAAGAATGAGTTTACCTTGAATTGATAAAAATCTGGCATCATTTGAAAAGTCATTCTGATAACTACAGCCATCTTTGGCTGAGAAACCTATTTATAAAAGAATGAGATGATGCCATAATTTTTACAGTAGCTAAACCTGTAAAGGACCAAAGTAAAGCAATTAAATGTAGTCTATCTCCATAACCAGATGTTTATGTAAGGTTGTTTTAAGAATGGTCAGTGCCAGACTAACACGGTATATTCAGAAGTCAATAAATTACAATTCAATATCAGTGTTGGGTCTCAAACAATAGACTGACATTAGAGTCATTAGCCTGTTAGAAGACCATAATTATATGCATAGGCTTTGAGTATAAACAAATAATCACAATGATACTCTTGGATATTCAAAAGATGATGACATTTAAATGGGTTGACAGTAACTGATGTTCCTTGTTCCTGTCTTGAATAAAACTAGAAACTTCTGATACACTGATCCCAGTTCAGCCACTATAATTCATTATGCATAGCTTTATCTTGTCAACAAGATATAACTCGTAATGACTTCAATATCACTAAGAAAAAAGAAAAAGATTCCTTAGTAACAAACACTACCTATCAAAGAAGTGCGCTTAACAAAACTAGTAGAGTGAATAAAGAAATAAGGAACAACTTATTCCCAAAGAGTACTGTTGAGAGAGAGGGAGAGAGTTTGGGGGTTGGTTAACGAAACAAGCTGAGTGAATCATGAACGCAAATATTCCCAAAGAGTATACTGTACTGGCAAAATGAGAGAGAGAGAGAGAAATAGTAAGGGCACAGCACAAAGAAGGTCTTTATTCATTTACCAGACTATGGTGTTTCTTGCTGTAGTGTAGTACATGTAACCTATAGAATAACATTGTTACTTAATCAACATTACTTTGACATTTGATAAAAGCTCTATTTTGTTATATGCTTAGTGACTGTTTCACAGGCATCATTCCCAACATCAAGTTGTCTCCTTAGCTTACAGTGAGTATACTAAAATTCTTGAAGCTAACTGTACCATATATACTTTGTTACCTTAAGTAGAAGATAAATGAGGACGTCTACCTAGCAAGCTTATACTTGTAAACTTAGTAGATAAAAGTTGCAATTTTACCTAAATTAAGGTAAAACCTTGCTTTATTCTATTTTACTTCTCATTCACATTTCCAGTGATTTACTTTTGTTCTCATTTCTAATCATTCAACTTAATTTTCAAAAGGTTATTTAAACTTACATTTTAATACAATGCTCTTCTCTTGGCTCTGTTTTCTCCTCTTCATGAATCTGGCTTATCAAGTTGACAACTATTAAAGCTATTCATGTGAAAAGCAAGTGCAATATAACAAAATACTTTCCTTGCTAACAAGAGATGTATGCTGATAAAAAAATGGGAGAATGGATCTCTGGTATAAGCAACATACAGGCTTCCCTAATAGGAAAATTCTGCTTGCTGTATTTTCTATATTGCCAGACAGTGATGATACAACTGCCTTGGCTCATCAGTTCATGCAGGCTTCCCTAATAGGAAATTCAGCTTGCTGTACTTTTTGTACTGCCAAGCAGTGGTGGTACAGCGCCTTGGCTCATCAGTTCGTGCAGGCTTCCCTGATGGGGAAATTCAGCTTGCTGTACTTTCTATACTGCCAGGCAGTGATGATACAACTGCCTTGGCTCATCAGTTCATGCAGGCTTCCCTGATGGGGAAATTCAGCTTGCTGTACTTCATGTACTCCAGGCAGTGATGATACAACTGCCTTGGCTCATCAGTTCATGCAGCTTCCCGATGGGGAAATTCCACTTGCAGTACTTGCAGAATTTCAGAAGGAAATCATGAACAGTATCGAGGATGACCCCAAGCGAGTGTAACTTCTTTGAGGACTCGCTACTGAGCATCAGCATAGAGATGCTGTCCATGATTCCCAAGAGAAATTCAGATGTCCTGGATATGGAATCAGGTGTGATATGTAAAATTTTCTCACCCTTGAAACTAGAGGATTGAGCGGCTGCACAGTCTGCCCAGGGTGAGATAGGATTCTCACCAGAAATCTTTGGTCAATGGAACAGGGTAATAAAAAACCTAAGCCCAAAAAAAAGTTGAATTAGTTGTCTAGATCCCCTGTTGAAATCAGAATGGATAATATGAGACAATCTACTCCCGCCCAGTTGAGACCAGGTCGGACAATAAAACCTCAAATCAGAATGATGTACGGGCACCAATATCTGCCCATGAGAATGGTACTGATAACCCTTGGTGAGACACCTCAGTGTGCATCCTTCCACTAGATGGAAAATGCCTCATTAATGAAAGGAAAACTTGAGGTTGAGCATATAGAATTTCAGCACACAGTACCCTTTCCCAATACTGAATGGCGCGTGGTCCCTCCTTCACTAGGAATCCAGAAACCTTTGAACGGAGACGGTCATCCTGCCTAATATTGTAGCAGTGAAAGCCAAATATAAGCAACCATATTAATGAAAGCCATAGAGGCAACTTTTCTCCAGTTTAATGGAAAATATAGTGTGACTAAAATTTTACAGAACCAATAACCTCTCTGGGAGGCATCAGCCTTCTGTCTCTTCACTTTTGAAACAATCAGTCATGAAGACGGAATTTCAGAAATTTTGTGATGACTGGTAAACAAGAGTTTATGGCAGAAATAAAGCCATTTGTCTCCACCATCCCAGTATCTGATAGTGCTATAAAGGAATGAGCAACATTGCTTGAAGGAATGAAACCAAATCAAAATTTTACAGAGAGACATTCTGTATATCAAGTTCCTGCTAGATCTTTTGACCACTTGACCTTTTTGATTATGCTGCTTGTTGCAGGTGTCACGAACTCAGTTATCACCAAATTTACAACAAAAATTCCCAAGTTATAATTTACCAGATCTTAAGGTTAAAATGTTGAGCACCAATGTCACAATCAAAAGGAGCCATTTGAACACAAGAAACCCTTATAATTTACTAATAACACTAACACTTAACACAAAACTTTGTATAATAAATTCACAGCAAAACCAAAAATAAATAATTTCTGCACAGTATCATATTAAAGCAGGGAAAATATCATAATACTTGTAACTCATGGATATTCAAATGCCATGTTTAAGATGTAATCTAAAGGCTGGCACAAGACAACTTTGGGTGTTGACAAGAGGCAGTCCAGCAAAACACAACTAGAAATTGGAAGGAGAACCCTGAGGTAAACTCTGTTATGGAGAGGGGGTATGGTAGGAAGGATAAGGAGATACTGGTAATTCTCTTGAGTAACAACCAGTTAAATAACCAATGAATATTTATTTGCAAGCTACTATTTAAAGTCAAAAGTGTTTCTTATTTTTAATGGTACAGTAATTCATATTTTATTAAAGGATATATAAAGTACAGAGAGAGAGAGAGAGAGAGAGATGGGTGGTTGCCTTACGTTAAATATCAAAAGAGTGAAATTATTCGTGAATTATTGGAGAAAGAGAGAATAACTTGAGAGAGAGAGAGAGCGAACTGATATTATATTTACATGTATGCCTTAAACTGTCATCTTAAAACACTTTACAGTAATATAATTTTAATATTTCGATATCACTTTAACGTCATTTAAGTAAGGAGGTCCCTCTTGTACAGATGGGAGAGAAAACCAGTTTATTACCAGGGCAAAGCTTACAAACCTGTTTACTTCCGAAGGATTTCATAATTCTCTCTGAGTCAAGAAACACATGTATTTAAATACTGTATATGCATTGAAAAAAAAATACATTTTATTGATATTTTGCTGTGCTTACATTATAATATTAATATTTGAAAATTAGTAGATAACTTTTTTTCTTAAAAATTGTATTTAGTCACGAAAGTACTCGCGAATTACCGAATTTTCCGCAAATAATTTGGAGATAAGTACCACAGAAAAATCCTCAAATAGATGAAGCAGCTAATCCTTAACCACGAATAGGCGTTTTCATAGCTAACAAACCTGTGGTCTTACTGAAAAATACAAATTATTAAAAAATGTGTCATTTTCTCATTAATCTTGACCTCCATATTTCATAAGACTTATTTTTTCATTTGGATTTTAATTTCTTTTGTGGTTAAAAAATGTATTTTCATTTTCTTGAATCAGTTTAGAAAAGAAAGTTCTTTTCTAGTTCAGTGTGAGGGATCACTGTATGTTACCAAGCTGTATATTGTTAAAATAAACATTAATATTTGTGTGTTAATTGCAATTGTTTAGAAGAATTATACTTTACCTCTGTAAGTTGGGAAACCCGAACTGCATCTTTTCTTTATAGCAGGAGAGAAAGAACCAAATAATATTCAGTACAGAATATGCCTGTTATACGTTCTTTTTCACACTTGATTGGAAAGGTTAACCGTGCTTGCAGCTCATGTGATTTTTCTCTCTACACGGAAGAAAAAGTAAAATAGAGCATTCTTGTGTAATTTTCCAGAATATAAAGATATTCCATTTTTACTTTCAAATGAAAAATATATGTTTTCTTAAGAAATTGTAGACTTTGTTTCTTACTGATGTAACAGGAGTGACCAGTTTACTTTAATGTTCATAATTTATTTTTTCAAGTTAAAGAGAAGATAATCATAATTTCATAAAAGGTCAGTTGGAATTTGTTCATGGTTTTGTGCATTAGGAAAATGTGTACCTTTTCTTCAAATCCTTGGCAATTTTTACCTTATATTTTCTGATTTTTCTTAATTATTAAAGGGGTATGCACTAAGTGATAAGGGTGCTTAGTATTTTTAGGATATTGTACTACGTCTCATGTAAACGTTTTCATTCTTTAATATTGGTTTGGTTTTTGTTCTTGCTTGCACTTGTTTGTTACCTATTACAAAAACATACACTAGCACTGTCTGCCAGTGTGACATAAGAATGTTGTTCTGAAAAGATAAGCAGGGAAGGTGAGTTCATCAGATGGTATGCCAGAGAAATTCTGAATCCACCCCTTAGTTACCAACATGGTTAGTTTTTAAATACCACAGCATTAGCCAAAGTGAAAATTTAATTTATTGATGAATTTGAGTAGCGTAAGAGTTTACTGAAGCTTGCTATACTATATTTTGTTCGTTGTGAAGTTAACTCGTTAAATAATTTTTTACACAAACACAGTTACTGTAAAGATCTGTATTTTTTATATTTTCTTTATTATTAACAATTACCCTTCATGCTTAGGCTAGTTTAGCAAAACTTTATTGAGCCTTGGTTTTCCTGTGTAAAACAAATTATTATTAACAAGTCTTAGAGTGGAAACCTCACATGTGTTCACAAACTGTTAAACCTTATGTAGAAAAGTATCATAACATTTCATTGTTCAGCTGTATCTAGTAGCAAGAAATTCACAGACTGGTGCATTTACACGCACAGTCAAATGTTGTTATATTTTTTAGGTGGTGTTTCTATCTTGGTATAAATTTTTTATAGTGAGAATTGCTGTTTGTTTGGAGAAGACACTTTCTGTCTCAGGTACATTAAATTTCAGTTTACCCTTGGAAAAATACAATACTAATCTTTTACTATGCACTAGTTACATTCTTTGTAGAGCATACTCTCTTGGGTACCATCCTGAAGAAAGGTCATTAAAACACTAGCATTACTGACTAGAGCTACCAAACTAATACTGTTGTATTCTCCAGACTAGTATTAATTAAGAGGTCAGCTGATAAAAACATTGAAGATACTCAAAGGTATAAATGGACATAAACTACCAAACAAGATCCAATGGATGGCAACTGGAACCAAAAGGGTCAGCATGAGCCACTGTGGGAACTTCTTATACAGTATAAGATACCCTTATTTTTAAACTGATCATCAGCTAAAGTTGTGAGTAGTACACTCTACCACTACCAGTCAGTTCAAGAATAACATGATATAGTTATTGACACATTTGTGATGTATTTATTCTTAATCATTTTTGAAAGTGCTCCTCAGATGGTACAGTACTGTACTAGTAAACTTTTAAGGCCCCTTTATCTTGTGTCCATGTAATCTCTGGCCTGATTATGATTATAGGCCAGAGCCTTGTAGGACCTCAAAAAAATCCCATGCTACCAATATTCTCAATTTTTAAAGATTTATGTTGTATTCAGTCACTCAAGGCCACATGTGGTACTTAGTAGGGAATAGGGTGTAATGTGTCAAGCTCTTGGACATGAAGAAAAGCCTTTTCTTATGCAGTCCAGCAGATTTGTCAGGGATGCTGTAGCATTTGCATGCTTCAACTCCCTGCAATTACATGTTTTGCTTTCATCAATCTTCAGATGTATATAGCATTACATTTTTTGCATTTTTAGTTACAATTTAAAGTTGGAGGATCTGTACAAATGATATTATTTGGAGTGAATCTTACCTACTGTTAAAGTTAGCTTATATCTGCGTGCTATAGGTGTGACTGGCATTTAAAAGAAAAAAAAATAATGCTTGGCTAACCCGGTAAGACTGTCTCTGTAATCACCTATTTACCACCAAGTAACATTGGAATGTTTACATTCTTGACAGAAATCTTCATGCTGTGTCCTTGTACAGACGGTGTGAATTGGCGTTAGTAATAATTTTGATGATTTCTGGTTGATTTTTTCCTGGATGGTATTGTGCATGTTTACTGTTTTTTGCATTATGTGTCCTACAACAAACAGAGATGAAAGCATTAGGCTGTATAGGAAAGAGTTTGTGGAAACCGAATGTTTCAGTTGTGCATGATGGCCATGGTGAGCCTAGCTGTTGAGTCACAAGTGTGGTTTTCTTCTTGTGAAGATAATGAGTGATTAGATTAGAGGATGAAAATTTTGTGAAGCATTGGAAGGTGCTAGAGGCCGATAGATTACGTAGCCAGTTCGTTAGGGCAGGACCTAAGGCTACTTAGTCTTTTACTTTGCCTTCCTGTGTTGCCTCTCCTCCTCTGTTAGCCTACATGATAGCTTAGGTTAATTCCTCTCTCACTCCTGCTCCACCTTCTTTTGCTTCCTTTGTGGTTCAGGAGAAAAATAATAGGTAATTGAGAAATATTCTGTTATGGTTAGAAATTTGACCGAATATATTGGGGCGAGACACCCACCCTCCACCCCCCATAGTGATCGACCTTTCCTGGTTCTCCCAAGCGAGAAAGAAGGTGTCGAAGTCTTGGCATCTGTCTGTAGCCTGCCCTCTGGACTGCCCTTTGTCCATTGGTCTTCTCCGCAGACATGGAACCACGGTGTGCCTCGGGACTAAGGTCTGTGCCCTTCGCCACCTCTCTCAACCGTCTTCTGGTTTGAATTTGATTCATTCTCTTAAGTACTTAGGGGTACAGACATATTACATTTACTTAGTAATTTCTGGACCACATGTTAATTCTTCTGTTATCATTTCCTCACCCTGTATCATCTTCCGAGTGGATGATAACCCTCCCCCTCTTACTTGGTTTTCCCCTCTATTGCCTTGTACTCTGTACTGTATTTGTCACCTTGTGACAATCATTCCTATTCATAATAGCGACCCTTCCTCTTCCGCCACTCGTTTATCTAGAGTGAGTTAGCCCTTGTGATAGAATGGCTCTCGCTTCTCGGCAATCACCTTCTAGTGTTGTGCATTTGGCTCTGGCTGTCATCATGGTAATGTGGTGATATCTTGCAAGAACCCTCTACCTTCCCCGCTCAGCCAGCCATCCGGTACTTACTACCAGCATTCTGTGAGCGTCATTGCTGACATTCCATGGTATGTCACCTTCTCTGGCATTTTTCGGCTTAACCACCATCATCCATAGGTTGCTGTTTTTCTTCCGTCTCAGTTCTCCCTTTAGACTCTCAGGGTTTCAACCCTGATTTAGTTGATTCTCCTTTAGTATTTAAGCAGTTCATAGCTTGTGTTGTTCCTCATTCGCTTCATTTTGCCAAAGATAAATCTGTTGACTAGTGCTCTTTAGTTTACTTTTACCTCGGCTCCTGTTAAAACGAGTAAGAAGTTAATACTGATTATGGTATGGTGTGTTATCATGGAAGTAAAACCTTTTAGGAATTGGATGAACAGTGAAAAGAGAAAGCTAGGAAAATGTTGAAGTGTTAAATAGCTCTGCGCCTAACATGAATAGTGAAGTGTACTCACAACTGTGTTTGTAGATTGAGCTCTTAGTAACCAACCAACCTAGGCGATGTGCTGGCATGTTGCTGGCTTAATCTAGACAGAAGCGATCTAGGATGTGTATCCTTTAATGGTGGTTATTGGAATGCTGCTGCATCTATTTCTAGTTTTTGAAGCTGCTTAGAGCTGGGTTGGGACTTTGATACTGTATAAGTTTTTCACCTTCCTCTGTTCAACATGCAAGTTTCAAGTTCTTGGACTCCTCTAATAGGTAGGGTACTTTGTCCTAATTGTGAGGCAAAAGTACATTTGAAATTGGTATTTCGTTCTTAGTGTGACAGCTTGATTACTACAAAATATATATATACATATATGTATGTATGTATGTATATTATATATATATATATATATATATATATATATATATATATATATATATATATATATATATATATATATATATATATATATATATATATATATATATATATATATATATATATATATATATATATATATATATATATATATATATATATATGTGTATGTACATACACATACACACACACACACACACACACACACACACACACACACACACACACACACACACACACATATACTAGCTCCTGGTGCTGCCTGGGAAAACTGAATGACAACTGTTAAACTCTCTCTCTCTCTTTTTGACATTTTATATTTCACCCCTGCTCACCCCCCATTCCTGTCGGGGCTGAACTTGGACTTGAAGGGCATCGGGAGTGTCACTATTCATCTTAGAGACCTCGAAAACTTTGGATTACAGGCTTAGTGTCTGTCATTTTCACCCCCTTCCCACCCCCTTTAGTGCCAGTGATGTCTTACCCCCAGTATTGTTTTCCGGATAGTAAGTCATATGTATACCAAGTTTGGTTGAAATTGCTCAGTGCGTTTCAGTTATGCTGAAACATACACACATACTTCCATTTATATATATATATATATATATATATATATATATATATATATATATATATATATATATATATATATATATTATATAATTTGTATATGTAGGTAAATATAAGTAATAACAATGCTGATAATAATTATAAATATTAGTCCTGAAGTGGCAGACTTGTAAGGCTAATGGGAGGAATATCTTATTCCTTTTACAACTCAGTTGTAAAGTTATGTAAACAGTTGTGTACATATCATATAAAGTATCCCTGTTTTTGACAGGATCCCACCATGGTCTCCTTAACCCCTAAGTGTTTAAGGCCATTACCTAAGATGTCTTGAATCAAGAGATTAGAAAATTCTTAGCACTAACTTTGAAGTCTTTCGTGTAGGGCTTTCCCCTACAACCTTTTTTGCATGTGAGTTCTATGTAGAATTTCCCAAAGCACCCTTGAGTTCTGTTTCAGTAGTGATCTGGCTCACATTCTAAGTGAAAAATTACACATGTAACCATAACTGATGTTTTGAACTCCCAGTTCAAGTAGGTTCTGTGGATCCTCAGAAAGCCATTTACAGTTTCAGAAGTGTCTGGCAAAGCTTCAAGAAGAACCTTTGGTAGTGATGGTGAGTCTCCTCAACTTATGTGAAATTGAAAGCAGAACTAATAAATTGACAGTTTGAGTCCAAATTTGGCCAAGAGTCTCGATACTTTGTACCTTTTGTTATATTTTTACCCTTATCAGCGTCCTGATATCCTTCTCTCCCCACACTTCGCACAGAGAAGTTCTGAGTGGGAGGAGTAGATTGGACAGTTGTTCTGTAATGAGGCCATCAAGCCATTTTTTTGTTCTAGTCACCAAGGTTTTACCATTGTTTTTTCTTGCTCCTAAGACCTAGGGAGCTGGAGGCCAGTTTTGGATGTTTCCATTTTCAACAAGTTTATTCATATTACTCCCTTTTCGATGAGTCATTTGCATTGTCCCTGGCGGCCTTTTGGAAGGGCAAAGGATGATTTCTGTTGACACGTAGGACCATACGTCCACTTCCTGGTACACCTTCATTCGAAGCAAAGTAGTATCCTGTGTGTAGAAGTTTTTATCAGGATGGAATTGTCTTCTTGGTATCAGAGTAGTTCTCTCATATTTGGATGACTGGTTCGTAATCAGCCATTTGTTTTTATAGTGACTTGAAGGTAAAGAATTTTGTTTTATGTGTAGCCTCAGGAGCCGGCATTTTGTTTAGTGTTGACTAATCTATGCCTTTCTGGTCCAGCAAATTGCTTATCTGGGGGATGAAGATCAGCTCTTTCCTGTTGATGTTTAGCAAACAGAGATATGGATAGACAATTTTCTACCACTTTTGAGAACTGTACAGTCATAGGTTGGCCTGCAGACCTCAAGAACCTTTACATTGTCCTCAGATGTCTTGGAGGCAGATTGGGGGATCATTCTGAGGAACAGTTGATGTCAAGAAGTTTGAAGGTAAACAACTTACAGCTCTTGGTAGTTTGGAATGGTCTTGCTCAAATCTCGATTCTTACATACAATGACAAGGAGAGACAGATCAAGAGATTTGTTCTAGCAAAGAAACTTCCTTATCCTTTGGGCAGAGGCCAGCAACATTCCGTTACCTTGTTTTGTCCTGAGGTAAAACATTGTTATTGAAGACAGCTTAGCAGAAAAGGGCAAGGTCTTCAGTCAGATAATCAGTCTCCTCTTCCTCAGGTTTACCAGAAGTTGTGAAATCTTTGGGAGACCCAGACACCAATCTGGTCACGACTACCCAAAACACTACACTCCCAGTTTACTGCCCTCCATACCAGGATCCTCAGGCATGGGCAGTTGATGCCTTCCTCCAAGAATGGTTGAATCTAGACCTTTATGCTTTTCCTTTGTTTGCTGTTTTGAGGAAATACTCAAGAAATTGTGAGTTTTGCAGAACACGAGGATGAGTTTGATAGCTCATTGGTGGCCTCAAAGGGAATGGTTCCCCAAACTTCCTTTCCTGGCAGAAGATATTCCTCATCTTCTTCTGTTTAGGAAAGGTCTTTTCAGTCTCAAAATGAAAACATTCCATCAAACCTCGACATGCTTCATCTGGCTGTGTGGAGATTGTTGTCTCTTATGAGCTAAGGACATTTCTAGAATGGCCAAGGAAGCAATTGTTTAGTCTAGAAGGCTCTCCACTTTTAGAATTGTGTATCAATAACAGTGATCAGTCTATTGATCTAGGTGCCTGTCCAGAGTGATATCCAGCACCCGTTCCACTAGATATCCTGATTTAACTTCTACCAGTATCTCAGATACGCAAAACAGTTTTCTGTCAGCGATCAAAGGATACTACTCTACATTGCATTCAATTCTGCATCATCCTGACTGGAATGTCGCTTGCAATTTAAAGTTTGAAGAGGTTTTCAGTCTTTTGTGCTGGAAATTTCATCTTCCTATCATGCTTTATGATGAAATTTAGACGTAGTCCTTGATATTTTAACAAAACCTTAGTTTGAGCCTTTTGATAAGGCACCACTTAAGAACCTTGATGACACTTTTCTTCTAGCTCTTGCTGTGGCAAAGTGTATTAGTGAGCTTCAAGCCCTTTCTTGTATGTGGGCTTTGTTCTAGTGGCAACTTCTCTCTTTTCTTTCATTGCTTAGAGAAGATGTAGAGATGAAATCCCTTCCCAGATTTGTGACAGTGCCTAATTTAACTGCTTTGTAAGGAAATAAAGAAGTGGCTGTCTAATGTCCAGTAAGAACTATTAAGGGTTTATATTAGTGAGCTTAAAGCCCTTAATTGTATTTGGGCTTTGTTCTAGGGGCAACCACTCTCTTTTCCTTCATTGCTTAGGGAAAAGATATAGAAGTGAAAGCCCTTCCTAGATTTGTGACAGTGCCTAATTTAATTGCTTTGGTAGGCAATGAAGAGGTGGCTGTCCTATGTCCAGTTAATGGCTGTCATATGTCCAGGTAGAATTCTTTTAAGAGTTTGCCTAGACAGACAGACAAACGTTTAAGAGAAGGAGTTTAGAATTTATCTGTGGTGTTAGAAGGTGAAACACTCCGATGTCCAATAATTTTTAAGTCAATGGACACAGAATTAATTCCTGAGCTTTTAGCATTTTTGGAAATAATCCTTGTCTTTATATCCTTAAAAACCTTTTGCTAGAGAAGGTTGTCACGCAGCTCAGGGGAGATGTAACTATTTTCCTCATTATTTGCAAAAAGTATGAGGTGTAAAGTCCTTAGTCCTATCGTTGTGGCAGGATGCTTTCTCCTGAACCAAATATGATAGTAACCTTGTTTTCTATCTTATCATTAGTTGTTAGGAAATCCCTCTATTGAATTTTGGGAGCATGAAGGTACACATTGGTGTATAGGAGTGCACCTTCATTGATGAAGTTGGTAGTTGTCTGTAGTTTTGGACTGTTGCTGTTGATTATGGGCTTTCGACTCAGGCACAGTGTAGGAACTGCTTCAAGCTACACAGTTGAGAAGGATGATGAGAACAGATTTAGAGGTTACTAAATAAAACTCAGATTTTCCTTAACCTAATTTATCTTAATAATACAGTAGTCTATGACCTTCAACCTAACTCAAGCCTAACTTAATATAGCTCCTTAACCTGTATTCAATCTTAAGCTAAAATAACTTGAGCTAATCAACCAAACAGTGTATAGGCGGCGGTTTCATCAAAATCGTCGAAAATCGTCAAAATCATAAGAAAACTTACTGGGTATTCAATCGATGTAAAATGCATTATTATTGAGTTTTAAAAAAAACCTTCAAATTAATTATTCTGCCATTTTGGGGCCATATTTCTTGCGGATACGTAACCCTGGTATCAACCAAATTTCTGTGTATATACGGAAAAAGATATAATATACAAAGATATAAGATTAATAGTCTGGTGCATATTATTTACCTTAATATGCAAACTTGAAAGATAAATTTTTATCAAGTCTACTTGGAGTTTTCCAGCATTGACTTGGTATACAACTTCACTGTCAACCTGATTCACACTGATTCATCGCACAATGTTTTTAATTTCCTTTGAATATACCTACAGTCTTCACTTGAAAATGTTTTGTATTATTAATTCCTACCGGAACTAGAATAAGCCAGACCAGGGTTCCACAACTGATTTTGAGACACAATTTATAATCAGTTCGCACAGTGGATTTTCATACTGAGTTTTCCAAATCTCCAAAAGAAATGTTCAATAAAACACCAGTTTTCATCATGTACCCCCTTTTCCAATTAATGACCACATTGCAATGTATAGATAATACTTGCTGCGAAGCAGGGCAGGCGTTCATCTATGGGCATCCAGGTGAAGGGGAGTCCACGCTATCCTACCACTCTCAAGCAAACTGCAAGTTAAAAAGAAAAAACAAAAATGAAAACTGACATCTGATATTCACAACAAAACACATACAATAAACAATAGAAAAAAAAAAATCCTTACAAACTAAGCTTAGACTACCACAACAGGAGTCAGTAGTACTCTACGAGTTAAGAGTCCTTTTTTTTCCCAATAAGGATCCTCTGACAAGTCTTGCTACGAGAGCCTTACATCCTGTTTTGGTTCCAACATCTGGCGAAAGTACTCGCCATTAAGGATCCCACAACAGGCAGGAATGTTGAGAAACTTTTTTTCTTCCCCATTAAAAAGCTTTCAGTTTGCTTGGCTGAACATTGTTTCTCTGGCTGCACTAACCCACCATCCTCATTCAGTGTGGTAGTCAGGTAACTTTAACAGTAGGCAAGATTCATTCTTAATAATGAAAATTTTTATAAGATTAATTATTTGGTTACTTACCTACTGTTAAAGTGGAAACCCATCCAGCATCCCCACATCTTAGTGGGTGGTCATGAAGAATTCTGACAAGAACATAAATATTCCAACACCACCACCTGGTGGGGAAACAGGTGATACAAAGACAGTCCTAGCGGGTTAGCCAAGCGTTATTTTGTTTTTTTTTTAATGCCGATCCACACCTTATGACGCAAAGATATGAGCTAACTTTAACAGTAGGTAAGTATCCAAATAATTAAGTTTATCTTAAAAATTTTAATTTTTTTCACAGGACTTTGCTACTTGAATATAGCTCCATATAATATTTTGATTTGTACATTTTGAAAAGTAATATGCTTACTCTTTTTTTGTCCAGATAATTGTTATTTGATCTTTTTGATAGTTTGTCGGTTTTAAGTAAGATTGCCTTGGTAGGCTGCACTGGCCAGTCTTTCCTAAGGTAATCTGTGGGTGCAATGAGTTTCCACTGGTGGTGTTTAGGTTTCCTTGGTTAGGAATTGATTATATAGAATGGGGATTGTTGATTAGCAAATTGCATTATTGTTTTCCTTTTCTCTTCACCTTTTTTGTGTAAAGCAGAATAAAGGTGAAGAAATGTCTTAAATTTGACATTTTTATTAGGCATTTTTGGTTTTAGGTTTTTGTATCTACAGAATTTTCATCTTGGGCTGTGCATAACATAGTTTTAGGTTACTCTGAGAAGCTGTTAAGCAATTAAAAAATGTTTTAAGTGTAATCAGTTTAAAGCGTTGTGGTTAGTCATGTGTTGTTTTGCTGGTTGTGCCCGTAAGCAGAGTTGAAGCTTAGAGTTAGGTGTTTCTTAAGCGAAAGTTTCCAAATACAAGCACACATGTTTGCTGTACTTTATCCACATGTAGGTCGTTCTTGGGCTTTGGATGTTATTTGGGAAGGAAAGGAAGCATTAGTAGAAGGCAAACTGTTTTTTCAGCTATTTTTGTGAACAGTACAGTTTTATGAAAGAATTTAATTTCGGTTAAAATGATGCTCCTGTTTATTTTTGTTTCCATTGAAAATTAGGTTAAAAAAACTAATGAAAAAGGACAACAAACAAATCCTTTCTCAAACAATTGCCTAGCATATATATGTTTTGCCAAAAACAGAGCTGCAACAGTGGCATAAAGTGTCATAGTTGCAATCTAATCCAGGCTCTTCACAACCTGAAAGCTTTTCTTTTTTTTTTTCAGGGTTTTATGGCGCGGCATCGGTAAATTGGACAAAATGTAAATTGAGAGCATATCCGAATACTTAGGAAGAGCTCTCAGAGTGGGTTCATATTATCTCCCATTAATTTATACATCTTAGAAATTAAGTCTCTCTCATGGGTCAAACGTGGTGTTGAATTCGTATATAGATCATAAAAACCAGTTTGATACTGCTTGACATTTTTGTTTTCTGATATTAGGTCATGCTTTTAATCAGGCAGATTGTACTCTGATCCCAATACATAATATTTAGTTCATTGTTTACTGGTGTATCTTTTTGATAGAGTTATGAAAACAAAATAGGTAGGCCATTAGAAAATGGTTTTGGAAATTTTTACTCTCTCCAGCGTTGATAAATTGCCATCACAAATATGTACAAATGGTTATTAAGGAGGAAGGTTCTTTTGATTAAGAAAAAGTATAATTTTAAGTACAATGTATAAGATAATTATTTGTATTCTAGCATTTTATACATTATAAGAATAAAAATTTCTGTTTTGCAAAGTATGATGTATAGCATATGGAATTAATATATATAGGGACATTAGGTAAATTGATTTTGTGAAGCAACCTCGTGGCTCACATTTTACTGTTGTCATTTAATAGTTAGATTTGTGTGAAGGGGTGTGGGTGGGAGATCCAAGTTGAGGAAGTGCAGGTATCGTACATTTTTCATAGTTTTTACCATGTCATATAATTCATCCAAAACTTCTGAAGTAGTTGTCTTTTTCGTTGCCTTTTGTCAATGCTGTACAGTTACTGCTACAGTACTCATGTTTGATATTATGCTCACCTGTTTAAAGTTGTAACCATTACTATAATTATGGAATCGGGTAGCTTTAAGCTGCCACTAAGTTACAGGTAAAGAGAGTTTAATTTCTTATAATCTTATATATTTATATATATATATATATATATATATATATATATATATATATATATATATATATATATATATATATATATATATATATATGTATATAAATAAATATATATATATATATATATATATATATATATATATATATATATATATATATATATATATATATATATATATATATTTATATATATATATATATATACATACATACATGTGTGTGTGTATTAAAATATACCACCAAACATTGATAAGAGTGGAAAAATTTCTCCAAATATTTCTCTTATTTTTTTAAGTAATAAGAGTTTACTAGACTTAACTACAAAGTAATGTAGATTTACTGTAGAGGTTCGAAATTTCAAAAATAATTTTGATTCAGATATTTAGGTAGTAAAAATACAAGTTAGTTTGTCAAATAGAATATGTATGTTCTAGGCCTTGCAAAATTATTTTATGTAGGAATCGTGGAAATGGTTACATTTACAAAAATGGTTTAAGCCCAATAAGTTTTTTTATTTTATTTTTTTTTTTTTTTAGATTATTAATGAGTGAAATTTTCATGTAGATGAACATTATTTTTTAATTTGAATTAGGTATTCTTTTTTCTATTACAATTTTTAATGAATTAAGTTTCTTATACATGCATTATTTTTAATTACTAGCTTATCTCATCATTCTGATATAGTCATGATAGTGTTACTCTTATACAAATAGCGTGCACGACAAGCTGTTTTTCAGTTTTTTCATGTGCAGTGGGTTATGGATGCATGACTGTCATTAACTCTGTGCATACTGACAAGTTGAAAAAAATCATCTTTTCTGGCAAATGCAGGATGTTATGGATGCACAGCCATCATGGGAAGCTTTGGATTCTTGACTGATTGAGAAGTATATATTCACTGAGCTTTTATATGAGATATTCATAAGAATAAGAAAAAAATTCAGGTCTTTTTGTTCTCCCTTGGTTAAATGGTAGGCATTTAACCAAGAATGAAGTTTTCGGTATTTATTTAAAGTTTCATTGAAGTAATTATTGAAGTGTTGAATTTCCCTTTGGTTATTAATATATTGAGTGGTATGCATGCTGTTACTGGTTTGGCATTATATTGAATGAAATGGTCGCAATGTACACTACTGTATATCTTTTTGTTCATTTTTTTATACTTGTATTTGTGCCTTATATGATTTTCATTTGGGTTAAATTTCAAATTTTTGCATTTGCTTTTAAAAGCATCAGTCATATCTGTTCCAAAAGAGGCAGTGGTTGTTTTTTGCAAGTATTTTTCTCATTTTTCACCCCAATAGTATGGAAGGCACCCTTGGGCACTATAGCTAGATATTCTTAAAGAATAATTTTCTTATCTAGAGATGATTCATGCACTTACATACTGTACTTTCAAATGTGTCATCCCTAGCTTAAATATTATGAAAAATTAAATTTCGTACTGACAGGCACAGCAAATGATCTGCAGAAGTTTTTGATAATTGCAAACCAATTGCCCTTGTAAGTTGCAGTACTGAGACACTGATGTGTATATATGTATGCACTCATGTGCAATATGCACAAGTACATAACAAATGCAGCAAATGTAAATAGAGGTTTTGTATTCTACTTGTAGAAAAATTAGTGTTTATTTGAAGTAAATCTTCATTTGCAATTTTTATGGTTAGCTTTATATCATTTTAGTTTTTGAGTTGATTTAAAAAATATTTTTTAATTAGTGGGTATGAGTAGATAAATGTCTATGAATTACGAGGTGTTTCTGGTGCTGTTTTAGCAGCCTCTGTGTACTAGAATAATGACCGCTGAGTTTGTGCAAAGTCTACTTGAAATGGTACTAAACTCGGTTTTCATATAAGTAACTTACCAAGCAATTACACAGCTAACATTTCTAACTCGCACAGCAACTTGTAAAAAAATTTGCGTTAGTGCTTCTACTGTTTTGTGTAGGCGACAGGTCCTACCCACTATTGGAGTATATGGGAAACAACTGGCAGGTATAGTCAATGTGTTTCTGCTGGCTCTGGTACTTGCATCGGCACCATTTGCAGCAGGTTTTTTTTATGGTTTATTCAGTTGTCCTTGCAGATTTTGAAGTACAATTACTTTGTTTTGGTAGCCAACAAGGTTTTTTCACTTTATTAGCTTTTTGGATTAGTTCCCTAGTTTTTTGCAGAATCATGTTAGATTCTAGCACTTCTAGTTTTCACTATTGCAGGGAAAGGTGTAAAACTAGGTTAACAAAATCTTGTTATGATCCTCATTCGATCTGCAGTAAATGTTGGGGGCGGGGGGAGGAGAATGTATCAGGGAGAGAACTTGGAATGATTGGTTTTCATGGGATGAGAAAAAGTGTAATGTGCTTAAATCTCACTTAGGTAAATTAGAGGGATAGGAAGAGGAAAGTGGCTTCTAGAGCCGAGAGACTCTCACTTAGCCTAGAAACTACTCCTAAACCTTGTGTAGAAGCTTGCCCTACCCTTCCTTCTACTCCTGTTCTTGCTTTTTCTCACAGTACTAGCCCTCCTACTCCCGTGCCTGGCTCCCTTGCTTCCAACCCTAATACCATTGCCAGTCTCGAATCTAAGTTCGATAAGACTAACCTCGTAGTGAGTACAGTGGCAGAATTGGGAGCGTCACTGAAAGTGGTCATATACAAGTGTTGACTGAAAGATGAAGGTCACTGTCCCACTCCCTTGAACCTGGGAGAAGACATACTGGAAGTCCAAGGGAGGTTGGTGGAGTTTGCCCATGGGTAGTTGCCTCCTCAGCTGCGCCTGTTGGATGATCCCAGGTCGGCAGACAGGCACTGGAAAGGCATCTCTTTGGACGTGCAACAGTTGTTTTCAAGTTCTGACAATTCTGGCATCGACAGGAGGCGCCGCAAACGGTACCTAGATTCTTCACAACCGCTTAAGTGCCCTTTAGATGATGTTGGTCGCTGTTCAGATCCACTTCCCATTAAGTGGTATAAGAAGGCCAGTGCCAGCCCCGCAGCCTTCCTGTGGACCGTTCTGACCCTGCCCCAGTCCAGCACCCACTTTCATCTACATGGGACAGTCCAGAGGCTTAATCAGCTGGGCGCTCAACTGCTGAGCACCCTCACCTTGCTCCCAA
Organism: Macrobrachium rosenbergii; assembly: GCF_040412425.1. Classification (NCBI taxonomy): domain Eukaryota; kingdom Metazoa; phylum Arthropoda; class Malacostraca; order Decapoda; family Palaemonidae; genus Macrobrachium; species Macrobrachium rosenbergii. Next base: position 26,762,813 of record NC_089792.1, on the reverse strand, counting down.
GTGCCCAGCATCCACTCATAAGCGCCCAACATCAGCGACCAAATATCTGGCTCATCTTTCTGAGCACCTGGTGCTAACTCTTCAGTACCTGACACCCGCCTCTGATCACCTAGCACCCGCTCCCAGGCGTGTTTCTCCTCTTCAGTTTGCTCAGAGACCATTATCTCTATCGCCTTCACCTTTAGATCAAGACGAGCTTTTGTTGGCTCCTATTAAGCAACATTTAGCTGAAATCATGAACTTGTTGAAGAAAGCTCTCTCTGCTCCCAAGACTTCTTATGATGCTATCATGTCCCCAATCTCCTGAGAAGAGGAAGAGGTCGATCAAGAACCTGCTCCTCCTCCTTCCTATGCAGCTCTGCTACAATATCTTTTGGCGCATTTTCCCCCCCTTTTTCAGCCCAGCTGCCCCGGTCTCACCTGCCTTGCAATTTTTGATGAGGAATCAACCAGGTGACAGAACTAGACTCCCCAAGATTGCACTCTTTTTGTCCTCCAAGAAGTTTCTCAAGGAGATGGGAGATTGGCTTTTGACTGAAAGGGAGCAAGAAAAAGCTTCTTTTGCCCTTCCTCCCTCTTGCTTAATTGGAAGATGTTTATCTTATGTCACTGGGGAAGCTCCTTCTTTTGGAGTTGCTGCCTCCTCCCAAGGGGACTTCTCTGGCCTCAGCGACTCTTCTCGACATCCTGTGTTCTTGTCGGCGAAGATAATGTTTTCTTCGGCAGAACAAGACCACCTTGTCAAGGATCTTTTCAAGGTTTTTAAAGTTCTTAGCGTTCTTGACTGGACAGTGGGAGCACTGGCTAAGAGAATAGGGGACTTCCAGAATTTACTGGGAGACATCACCTCTGACTGGCTGGGAGTCTTGTCCTGGGTGGACAAGGCCATTAGAAATGGCTCTCTAAAGCTTTCCACTCTATTTACCTAGGGAATGCTAAAGAAGAGACACCTCTGGTGCTCCCTCACTACTAAGGGAGTCACGCAGATGCGGAAATCAGCCATTATTTTCGCTTCTGGACCAGCATCACCTCTTCCCTCAGGACACAGTTAAGGAAATTGCATCCGACCTTCAGAAGAAATCGACGCAAGATTTGAAGATTTGTTGGCCCAGTCCTCCAAGCGTCCCAAGGATTCGCCTGCCTTTGCACCCAAGATGGCCTCTCCCCTCCAGCAGCAGCTCTTTTGTGGAGGTAGACCCAGATGTCAGTTTAGGACCCGTTCCAGTGTCCAGTTAAGAAGGTCCGTTAAGAAGGGCTCAGTCAAGACAGATCCCAACAGGTGAGATGGAAGTCCTTCGTGCACTGGTAGGAGCTAGGCTCCTAGAGTTTTGGGAAAACTGGCTGATTAAAGGAGCAGAGCCGTGGATCATCAAGGTTCTGAAGGAGGGCTACGCCATCCCGTTCCTGGAGAGCCCCCCATTAATCCCTCCCATCACATTGTCGGCTTACTTGTGAGGCTCAGAGAGACATTCAGCCCTTTTGGAGGAAGTTTCCCCCCTCATTCAAAAGAGGGCCATAGAGGAAGTTGAGAACACCAACACAGAGGGCCTTTACAACCGTCTCTTTGTGGTTCTGCAAACATCGGGGGCTGGAGACTAGTCCTCAATGTAAGTGCCCTCACCCATTTTGTCTGGAAGACAAAATTCAAGCTGGAGACAAGCCATTTAGTCACTCACCAGGGAAACTGGATGATAACCTTAGATATGCAGGACGCATAGTTCCATATCCCGATCCATCCAGAATCCATGAAGTCTAAGGTTCGTCTTTCAGGACAAAGTGTATTAGTTTCAGGCCCTTTGCTTCAGCCTTTCGATACCCCCTCAAGCAGTCATTCGAGTCCTACTCCTCTCTCAAAATGGCTTCAATTTATAGGGATCAGTGTCAGTCTGTATCTGAACGACTGACTGCCTCGATCCCTGTCAAAGGAAAGGTGCATGAAGGACTTACACAAGATTCTTCTTCTAACCAAGGAACTGGGCCCTCTTATCAATCTCCAGAAGTCTCAGTTGACCCCGTCGCAAGAGATCCTCTATTTGGGGATGACTCTCACCTCTGACTTTTTAGGCTTTTCCATCTCCCAAGAGAATTTCCAGCTGCCTTCAGGCAGTCTACAGTGTTCAAGTCCTTTCATCTTGCTTGGCTCAACAGTGATGAGCCTACTGGGGATTCTGGCATCCATAGAAATGTTTGTCAGACTAAGCAGACTGCACATGAGAGTTCTCCAATTCTTTCTGAAGGCCAACTGGGACAGGAAAACACAACCAGACGCTTACATATTTCCGATCACTTTGGAGATCATATTGAACCTGCAATAGGGGCTGTCCAAAGAAAGACTGTCAGAAGGAAAGTCCCTTCAACATCGGAGCCCCGATGTAGACTTTTATTCAGACACCTCTGACATAGGCTGGGGAGCCCTACTAGGGAAGCAGGACATACCCAGTACGTGGACCCCAGAGCAACAAAGTCTACATATAAATGTTACAGAACTGAAAGCCGTTCATCTAGGCCTTCAGTGCTTCTCGACCATGGCCCACAACAAGACAGCAGTAGTGCATACAGACAATACCACAGCCCTAGCCTATGTCCAGAAACAAGGCAGCACTAATTCCTTGTCTCTCTGCCAGGCAGCAAAAGATCGACTCTTGTGGATGGACCAAAATCAAGTGAGTCAGGTCACCTGGTTTATCCAGGGGAAATTAAATGTTTTGGTGGATGAGCTGAGCCGTCGGAAACAGGTCCTTCCAACTGAATGGACTTGGATCCCCTGGTCTGGATCTTTTGAAACTGTGGGGCAAGCCAACATGAGACCTGTTTGCCACCTCCAAGAACCATCACCTTCCTCTCTTTTGCTCTCCAGCCCCAGATCCTCTTGCACGGGCAACAGATGCCATGCTGCAAGACTGTTCCAATCTGGATCTGAGCGCTTTTCCACCCTTCAGCATGATCAGGGAAGTGATAAACAAATTTCAAGCTCACCACAACTCAACTATGACCCTCATAGCCCTGTTTTGGCCCTTGAAGGAGTGGTTCCCGGACCTTCTTCGGTTATTGGTAGATTTTCCAAGACTCGTCCCCAAAAACTGTCCATACTCAAACAACCCCACTTCAGAAGATACCACCAAGGGTTGCCTGCTCTTCCCCTGACAGGCTTCAGACTGTCTGCAAGCTTGTCAGAGTGAAAGGCTTTTCAAGGGGAGCTGCAGAGGCTATTGCACAATGCAGGCGAAAATCTTCTAGCCTCATCTACCAGGCCAAGTGGGCCATTTTTCGTTGATGGTGCCTCAACCACAATGTCTCTTCTTCCTCGACATCTGTAATGCAGATTGCTGATTTCCTCCTATATGTGAGGAAACACTAGGAATTTGTCTTCCTCCACCATTAACGGGTATTTAGCTATGCTTAGCTCAGTTTTTAAACATAGAGGCCTGGATCTTTCGTCAAAATTGGATATTAACGACCTGATCAAGGACAATCTGGTCACTTGGAACCTACATATAATCTTGAAGTGATTGACAGGTCCTGAATTTGGACCCCTTCATTCCGCTTCTCTTAGGAACCTCACTCGCAAGACATTCTTCCTCTTTGCCTTAGATACTGGTAAACTCATTAGTGAAATTCAAGCCATTGATAAAAGGGTAGGTTTTTCCCAAGGAGATGCAGTTTGCTCCTTTACCATAGGTTTTTTGGCCAAGAACGAGGTCCCGTCTAAACCCTGGCCTCGTTCTTTTACCATTAAGAATTTAAAGGACATCCTTGGCTTCAAGGAAGAGAGTACCCTGTTCGGTCAGAGCTCTGGGGTACTATCTGAGCAGGACAGAAAAAAATCAGAGGTCCATCCAGTAATCTCTGGTTTTCAATTAAGAACCCTTCTTGTCCTCTGTCTAAGAATGCCTTGTTGTTCTTCCTGAGGGACTTTATTTCAGAGGTACATTCACGGATCCTGGAAGACATGTTGCCAAGTTTTAAAGTGAAAGCTCATGTTGTCAGAACAGTATCTACCTCTTTCGCTTTCAGGCACAATATGTCTCTGTCTTCCATTCTTCAGTCAACCTACTGGAAGTGCAGGTCTGTTTTTGCATCTCACTATTTGAAGAAGGTGGAAACATTGTTTGATAATTGCAGTACCATGAGTCCATTATTAGTGGCTGGCATAGTATTGGGTGAGGATTTATAGGAAGCACTCTTTCTCCTACTATCTTTTTGCCTTGGTGTAAGGATTTTGAGTATTGGAGTACCCACCAGTCTTAGTGGATGGGTTGTGGTGTTTCCTGAGTAGGTGACAGCATTGTCTGGTTGATTTTAAATTTGGCACTCTGTCCAGGGGAAGGGCACTTTTGTATGCTTTGCTAGCCATCAGGGATATCCTCTGCTGCAAAGCTCTCATTTAAGTAGAGGCGACCCACAGCTCAACCGCCACGCAACTATGTAATTACTTGGTAAGGTTATTTATATGAAAATAGCATTTTCATAATAAAATAAAGTTTCATATATACTTACCAAGTAATTACAGAGTTAGAGCCTGCCCTCCTCCCCTCTTATGGACATAAGGGCACAAACAAACTGACTATACCTGCCAGTTGTTTCCTGTGCACTCCAATAGTGAGCGAGGCCTGTCACCTTCACAAAACAGCAGAAGTGATACTGCGAATTTTAAAAAAAGTTGTTGTGCGAGTTAGAAAGATTAGCCATGTAATTACTTGGTAAGTATGTATGAAACTTAATTTTAATATGAAAATGTCATTTTCAAGAAAATAACTGAATTGTGATAACATGCTGCGATGGACACCTCATTCCAGGTGGATGCAAGTTGTATGATAAGATACGTTGGGGTTTGATCAACATATGGTTTGTTTTGCATCCAGGTGGGTTGGTTATTTTAACTTACCTTATTGCTGATATTTCATTTATAGCTTTGTACATAGCTTTCAGTTAGCAGGGAATTTTATGGATTAGTGTTATTAATGCTTCGGAAAGATCTTTTGATAATTTGTGGGAGTAATTATTGCAGATTGTTTAAGTAAGGCCATTTATGGCACTTAATTACTGGGAAACAGTTTCTTGGTTTATTTCTTTCTGTACATTTGTAAAGGGGAAAATTCTTGTTTAAAGTTGGCCATACATCTGCTGAACTGGCATTGGGGTTACCCTTCTGGGACTGATGGGCCACTCCAGTCTGCTTAAGGATTACTTGCTATATGGATCTTTCAAGCTTTCAGCAGGGCTCATTTCATAATGTATAATTTATATATATATATATATATATATATATATATATATATATATATATATATATATATATATATATATATATATATATATATATATATATATATATATATATATATATATATATATATATATATTTTATACATATTATATGAGGTATGTCTATTAAATATAGACTGTGATTCCACCTATAAACAAAGCATCAGAACTGGTCATAACTGCATGTGTGGTGTTTTGATAAAGTTGAGAGAAAAGTCAGAAAAAAATACATAACTAGATAAAAATAGTTTCATTCTTCTCCAGGACAAAACACCTGCTCACACAGCATACATAGCATTTTTGATTACAGGCACATTATATATGAACATCCTCCATATATATATATATATTTCTCTTTTCCCAAACAGTTAAACATACATACACGTTTTAGGTCAGTAGATTCTGTAAAGAATTAAATAGTGGATGTGTTGAAACAGACTACAGAAATTGATTTCTCATGCATTTAGTAAACAGAAGACTTTAGTCAGAACTGGTTTATTAAACTGCACATGTGGTGTTTTGATAAAGTTGAGAGAAAATGTCATAAAAAATATATATAACTAGATAAAATAGTTTCATTCTTCTCCAGGACAAACACCTGCTATATAGCTTTCTGTAAATAGTATTTTGATTGACATATATATACTATATATAACATCCTCCATATTTATATATATTTATATATATATATATATTTATCTTTTATATAAATAGTTAAATCAGTGCGGACAAAAAGGGATCACGCTTTTATTCATTTTAAAACCATCTGTAAAGAAGAAATCTTGGATGTGTTGATAAAACATAAAAACATTGATTTCAGTCTTCATACATTTTAAAAGTGTAAAAAGAAGACTTTAGTAATGTTTATTAGGTTGCAGATGGGAGTTTATTAACTGGGACAAAGTATTAAATATATATATGTTTTTATATTTTTATATATATATCAACAAAATATAGTTTTTAAAATATATAGTGATATATATATATATATAGTATTTATGTTCCCTGTATATATATATATATATATATATATATATATATATATATATATATATATATATCAGAAGATTTTCACACCATAATTTATTTACAATCATTAAGCTACAAATGTCATTTAATATCCAATTCATGCTACTTCAGGAATATCATTTAAAGGGAATTATAAGTGATAAATGGAATGGTACCAAGTTGTCTCAAATGCTTAACACAGAACCCTCCAGATAAAACTCCAGTGAAGGTCAAAGTTTGCCAACTACAGTTAGAATACATTTAAAATGTTCAGACATTATATAAATGAAATATGTAATAATAATATATACACATATAACCATGTATGTATGTATGTATGTATATATATTTTATATATATATATTATATATATATATATATATATATATATATATATATATATATATATATATATATATATATATGAAAAATATATATATATATATATATATATATATATATATATATATATATATATATATATATATGAAAATATATATATATATATATATATATATATATATATATATATATATATATATATATATATATATATATATATATATATGAAAATATATATATATATATATATATATATATATATATATATATATATATATATATATATATATATATATATATATATATATATATATATATATATATATATATATATATATATATATATATATATATATATATATATATATATATATATATATATATATATATATATATATATATATATATATATACACACCATCGTGACTGTTATTGATGGGAGGGCAATGTGAAAAATTGAGTTCTTTCAATGTCTTTCTTCTTGTGCCATTTTGCAAAATATTGCTATGCCTACCTGTGAAAAGAAGAATAAATACTATTTTAACGATGTTTCTGTGATCTTACAACATCTATGATAATTAAAATTGAGCACAAGCCATCATGATCAATAATATTTTAAAATCATCCCTGGCAAATTGCTAAACACTATCAAAAAATAAAAGGTAAAAACATACATAACATCACACCAACGTCTGAGACAAGACTGGTGGGAGGCAGTCCACACTCTGCACACCACCGGGAAGCCTCCCCCTTCTCCCGCTCTCCACACCCATTCACAACAACCGTCACACCAACGTGAGCGTCTGAGACAAGACTGCATGGGAGGCAGTCCACTCTCCATACTGCCCAGGAAGCTTCCCCCTTCTGTATATATATCATTAAATAGTAAATAATTTACGTACTTCCTCATTGTTTGCAGTAATTTTTTCATATAAATATATGAGAATAGGTGTTTTCATGTTAATGATAGTCAAACATCAATAAATTAACTTTATTTTTATGAATCCTAAATCCACTGGGGGCTGCAGTCTCACAGTCCCTATATATATAGCCCCTGTATATATATATATAATATATACATACAGGCAGTCCCCGGCTTACGACGTTGCGAGGCTACAGCGCTTTTCAAATATATTCATCAGAAATTATTTCCCGGTTTATGACGCATGTTCCAGGGTTACGTGTCGTATGCCGATCCGACAGAATTATGGCTCCAAAACGACAGAATAATCAAAATTGGGAGGTTTTTTGTTGAAAAACTCAATAAAAATGCAGTTTACATCATTTTCAATACACCCAAAGCATTAAAATAAGGTTTTCTTAGGATTTTTGACGATTTTTAGGTTTATGATGCAGCGTAAAAACGGAACCCCTGTCGTAAACCGGGGACTGCCTGTATATATATATATGTGTGTGTGTGTATGTATGTGGTATGTATGTCCCTGGGTTGCGTTGGACTCCACTTACGTCGTTCCGAGGATACAACGCTCTTCAAATATACTCATCAAAAATTATTTTCCGGGTTGCTGCATATGTTCTGGGTTTACATCGCCAGTCCAACGGGGGACTGAACTTTAATATGGCTCCAAAGTGGCAGAATGGTCAAAATTTAGAGGTTTTTAGGTGAAAGGACCAATCAGATGCAGATTACATTGTTTTCAAGGCATCCAAGGGATTAAAAGTAAGGTTTCTGAGGATTTTCGACAATATCTCGGGTTACGCCATTCTTTGGCTTATGTACACGGCATAGGAATGGAACCCCCATTGTAACCCGGGAACTGCCCGTATATATATGTATATAAATTTTTATATGTATATATATATATAGATTCACGATGATATGGAATGTGATTAATGTATAAATAAAGGCAAATGCCATGAAGGAAAAGTGAAGCAGCAGAGTGGTTGCTAGGCCTTTTAACACAAGGTCTTTTACTAGCAGGCTGCTAGTAAAGGACCTTGTGTCGAAAAAAGCCTAGCAACCGCTCCATCGTTCACTTTTCCTTTGTGGCATTAATATTATATATATATATATATATATATATATATATATATATATATATATATATATATATATATATATATATATATATATATCAGTGATACCTTGATATAAGAGTTTAATTCGTTATGTGACCGAGCTTATAACTCAGTTTGCTTGTAAATCAAATAAAATTTCCTCATTAAAATGAATGGAAATACTATTAATCCATTCCAGCCCCCTGGAAAACACACCAATTTTTTTTTCTATGATTTCACACTTCATATTCAAGGTAATCGGCCTTTTCTTCTTCTTAGCACTGGTCTTAACACTCACTATCTTGGGACCCATGGTGGAAATTGAGAAATGTTCCAAAATACGGGGGCACAGCGAGAAATGCTACGAGATGCTGTGGACGTGCTTGCACAGCAACATAACCACGTGAACTGAACAAGACCGCTCAGCTAGGCATCTTTGTGCTGGCAATGGCGTATGCATTGGGAGATGGCATCTCCCAGGCTCACTGGCTCTTAGCTCAAGCCTCAGCTTGCTCCGTAAAGCAAAAGATTGCTCGTCGCCAGCTCATATCTTGGAAAAATTAAATCACGATGGTTCATTGGGTTTACGATGGCATCGTTCGAGGGTTCAGGCGCTTTCAAATATATTCATCAGAAATTATTTCTGGCTTAGACGCATGTTCAAGCCGTCATCGCTCCGATCTGGAAGAAATATGGCCCCAAAATGGCAGAATAATCATAATTTGAAGGTTTTTGATGTAAAACTCAATAATAATGCAGTTTACATCGTTTTCAATGCACCCAGAGCATTAAAAGTAAGGTTTTCTTATGATTTTTGACGATTTTCGACGATGTTCCGGCTTAACGATTTTCGGGTTATAAGCGTAAGAAACGGAATGGTTCATATATGTATATATATATATATATATATATATATATATATATATATATATATATATATATATATATATATATATATATATATATCATGTTCCATTTAATGTTGTTTTGTTCCTTTGTTCATATGCTGTCCTCAGTACTTCTGTTTTTCCTTAGATTTATTTTGAGCCCTGTCTCTATAGGTATACAGTACATAATGGTTTCTATTAAAGAAGCTTTATAAATCTTGTGGTGTGTAGCTGATTGAAACTGCATCGTTTGCATATTCTAATTCTGTTAACTGTCAGTCATTACTCCAATCTAAACTTTCTCTTTCATCTCCAACCATTTTTTTATTATAAACTCGATGAGAGAGCAAACATCAGAGGTTAAATAATGTTACCTTGTTGCACTTCACTGTTTACTGCCCTTTAGCTCAACGAGACCCCATCAACATTAACTTAGCATCAACTTCGTTCAGAGAAGTTTTCTTACATGACTTTATTAGAGGAACCAAAAGAGAATACCCCTAAATAATTTGGGAATGACTGGTGATGCCTTCGGAGCCCTTTTTGTACCGTTTCTCCAATGATTAAAAAGACAGTTGTGCAAATAAAGAACTCGCATGGTGACTTAGTTTTTTATTATTGCATTGGGAAGGCAGTTGTGTGAGCTTATATAAACCATAGATCTAAGCTGGCATATATATCTTGACAGATCATTCTGGGGTGTTATAATGTTACAGCATTGAAAAGTAGAATTAGTTATAATCAGTTAATTGCAATTAGAAGAAATTTTTAGTAAATGTTATAGCACATCATATTTCCAACCTTCCATGTACCTTTATTTGACAGAAGCATTTTAGAACCAAAATCCAGATTTCTATAGTTTTTCCCATAGCCAAAATTAATAATGGTCTTTTCTAAAGTTTTGAACAAAGTGCCAGTGCATTTCATTGTAAAAGGGAGGATCAGTAAGCTAGTCCTTCTCCCGCATATGCTGCATGCTAAACAAGATTCTCTAGTATATCAGCTTTTTGAAAGAATAACAGGATGCGCTAGTTGCAGAATGACTGTTATTATTATCCTCATACACATTGAAAACTAGCTTTTCTGTGCCAGTCAATTCAAAATTAGCCTTTAGACTATTTTGGTGTTACATTAGTTGCTATAAAATCAGTGTGTGAGTGTTACCTAGGTGTATGACTACTCTAGGGAAAAACGAAATTTGAAGGTACTGTAAGGTTGTAGTCGCAGTGTTGATATTTAATAGTTTTGTTCAGTCAGGTTTTAGGTGGCCTTAGTCATTTCTGTTCCCTTTTGTCATTTAATTAATTTTTGCTCTATAGCTTTAGAACAGCACTGTAATTCTAAATAAGTTTCTGATTCCTCAGGATCCTTATTGCATACAACAGGATAACTCTGTCACTTGTTATTGCTTCTAGTACTAGAAGAATTAGGTCCTTTCACCTTAGATCTGGGTAGTGATATTTTTTCTAATCTGAGTTGGAAGTTTTTACTTTTTATTTATTCATTTTTGGGTAGTGATTATTTTACTTTTGCATTTATAGAATCAACTGTAGGTCCTGTTATAAAAATGTAAAAATAAAAGATCAGACAATTAATCTCAATTCTAGACTTGCTAGTTACAATTTTATGACAGATTGTCCCCAGGCAGTCCCCAGTTATTGGCAAGGGTTCCTCTCTGACGGTGTGAAGATAACTGAAAATTGCCGATAATCGAAAATCGATGATTTCTGGTTATCGGCGCCTCTGTTGGGTGTGTATCAGTGCCAATAAGCGGAAATCAGCGATTTTCGGTGCCGAAAGTTGCCGATTTTCGTCGCTAGACAAGCCCTGTAAAACCAAATCACTGATAACCGAGCACACAGATAACCGGAGACTGCCTGTACTAGATAATGAGATGAGAAAGCTCTATAGCTGTATGAAGTGATTTTGCTGTGCCCCAGAATGTTCATTGAAAATAAATTCTTTCTCTGTAGCAAAGCCTTGGTGGGATAGGTAGGGTATTATACCCAAAGACTGGTTAAATGGCATCCAAAAAATAGAAGAAACATTACTTGAAACAGTTGGTCAAGTATTTGGATATCTCAGTAAGATTTACCTTGTTAATGAATACATACAGTACATACATTTCAAGCTTAGTTATCCAAGAACAAGTGTTGATGATTTGCACATGGCCTAATGATTTTATTTTCATCACGTTACATTTTTAAAGGTCTTTTATTGTAACGAATACCCAAAGTATGATTTTAATGATACAGTACATTATTTGGAGATAAAAACCTTCTGATAGGCTTCTGGGTAATTCTCAGATTTTGTTTTATTAACAATGGTTTTCAGTGTCAATGCCTACTCTGAAATACAGTACAGCCATGCATGCAGTTACACGTATTTAACCAACATCTCTGAATATCTGAGCAAGGGAAGAAAGTGGCATTTTCATTTTAGAAAAAGACTAAGGATAGATTCAACAATGAACTACAAGTGCATTACATGATGTAACTGCACTGTACACTATTGTTAGAACCTATAATGATGAAAATTAACTTCCAATACTTTACATGTGTTTTTGTTTTTGCAAAAACACAAGATCATGATACAGAGCTCCATTCTTTATGAGGCAGACAACAGACACCAAATATCCTTGTCGAGTGTGCTGACAGGTTTAGGCAGGAAAGTTTGTTGTGTGCATTTATTTCACCGTCCATTAAATCTAATGAACTTATAATGAACTTACCAGATTATTTCATTGAGTGTGAAATATTTTTATTTTTACTGGACTAGAACACATCTGATTAGAAACAAAATCTGTTAAGTTGAGTTGCCACAGAGTTACAGTTATCTGTTGCTGGAAGGACTTTAGTTAGAATTTATAATGCTGAAGTATTTGTAGTGTAATAATCAATATGTTTATTTTATATTACATTCCTGTGCTGAGATTGTTTGCTCTCAGTTGAAATTGTGTGCAGGATGTTTTAGTAATTTGGATCATTATAGAGCACTTTGCTAAGAGAGTGGTGACTAAAGAGGAAAAACAACAGTCATTGCCCCATACATCCCCTGACTTCTGAATCAAAATTGAACGCAGTTAAAACTACTTCTGATCTCTGCTGTTTCATACACTGGCATGGAAGATTCATGAGGAGCTTGCTGAGTTCCTTGTATTTACTTCATTATTAACTTCTTTGCATGTTTCATGCTCTCTGGATATTACAGTCCGAACTCGAAAATCTGGCTTTCCGTGGTCTGGGAACTCCAATCGTCTGGGATATTTTTTAATCAGTTCTTGAGTGGTTACAAGGGCAGCGCCGTGTTTCAGTTTTTGGATTTTTTCAGATTTCAGAACTGATGCTTGTTCCATAAATACACAAGCACAGTTTATTTCCAATGAAAACATTCGGTGAAACTCAAAAATATGCAGCATACAAAAGAACCATTTGTGTATATACATGTGTATCTTCCAATCTCATGTTTCATGTGGTCATTGAAATTTTGTCCAAAAACATGATTTCATCATATACATTATGTATAGTGCTTTCTGTACCCATCTTGGATTCAGTAGATACCATTGATAATGCATATTACGTGTGAGTTAGTTTTTAACTAATAAATAGGCCTAGAAGCCAATGTTCATTAGGTTGAAATCAGGCCTACCAACACTGACTTGTCTAAGAATTCAGCACTATTTTTCTTATAATTAATAACCACATACTACTGCATGCAAGACATTGGTATAAACAACGGCAAGTACTGACATGAATAATGGAATTGAGAAACAGCCATTTGCTAGTGGCAGTTAGCATAGCAGTTACTGTAACTAACACTTTTATTAAGAGTTGCGTTACAGTTGTCGACTTATTAAAAATTTGCTGGTTTTCAACGGTAACCTCCATATATAAGAATAAAATAAATCTTTATTCATCCTTCACTCAATGGAGAGGAAAGTGTTAGGAAAGTGTGCTACTAAATTTATGTTAGTAGCTGTGGCTGAAGAAACGATTAATGTACAGGCCACAAAACTTTTGGAAGCTCCAAAAGCAACATCCGATACTAGCAAAGTCACAGCTTTACTTCATTTAATTTACTGCGTTAATAAATAAAGTAAGTTGAATTTTAAAACTCTGCTTTAATAATTTACCTATACAGTATGAATCTCCGAAATGCGTTTCATTTAGCAACTAATTGTTGTGTTGATGTTGGTAACATGCAATCAGCTGATAATTTTAAGATTGTAAACATTATCAGAGTGCAAATGGTTTGTGTTTGCTATGTTCATAGATTATAATATGACAATAATGCATGAAATATAATTGCATAAAATATAATTGCATACAGAATGTAAAACAACAGTTTTACTAAAATTATTACTGGGCCAATAGTCTCTCTCTCTCTCTCTGCCACACATACACATACACACACATGCAGGTTTAAAAAACAAAAGCAGCAGATTTTTCAGTTTTTGCTGAAAACGAATGCCAGAAAAGTTTGAAGTGTGGAGGTCAGAATTTTACGTTGCTCTTGTAAAGGGCTTTAAGCTCCAATGTAGCGAAAGTGTAAGCATTTCTGGAAAGGTGCACTATATATGTGGAATGAGCTGGCAAAACTGCTGACATAGGGTGGTTTTTTAAGGGTGATTTCAAATATCTGGAATTTTCTGTGGTTCAACAGTGGTTTGGTCCCAAGGGTGCCGTATTTTTGAGGTTGGAAGATACTACCTTTTCCAACCGTTTTGACATGTCACCCAAGAACTTTGAGTTGTTCTCCTTGTCCTTTGATGTACATGCAGAAACATGACATCACTTCCTGAAAGAAGAGATGTCGTAAAAATCCCTTCATATATTCCAGTGACTCCTAAACATTTGTTCCACATAGTTATCAGAACCCATTGTCTCACCACCTTACAGTTCACTTCTTTTATTCCGTGGTCTGTAATATTTATTCACAATACTAATATGAGTTAACTATTACCATTTTTCTACCATCCAAATCAAAATTCTTCTCTTCATTCTCTGTGTTTCCATTTACTGCAACATTATTTTTGCAAGTATTTGTCCCCTTTTTTTTATACAAAAGCTTGCAGTACATGTCTTGTAGTTTCCCTAAATTATATTAACACCCCACCCATATAAAAGGTAGTGACAGCTTCGACGTACAACCCATTTCTGAGACTTATTTTCATACCAGCACCGATTTTGATGAATTTTCGAGCATTTTGTTTACTATAGTGTACCATAATTTGCAAAGAACTGTTATGACATCATCATTTCTTCAAACACAGTATAAATCTCAGTTACATTATACTGTATTGAATATAATTGAATGATTAAAAATTCTTGCACTTGATAAAGATCAAGTTAAGTGTCTTCCAGGGAGGCACTTTAGCCTAATATTGTTCAGATGGTTTTAGTTCTATGAAGTATTGTCTTTACAAATGAAAAACCTTCATGTTCTTACTTGTACGTAAATGCCAGGTTCTAAACAACTGCTGAAACAAATGCTAGATGATATCCCCCACTTCCCTAAGCTGAAGAATTAGGCCATTGTCTCACAAAACACCAATTTTTTTTAATTTGTAACTGTGCTAGAGGATCAGTGAATGAGTGGATAGTAAATTACTATATATTACAAAAAGTATAGAAATAATAGAATGTGATGTACTTAAGGTAAATACAATGTTGTTTACACAGTACTGTTTATAGTTCCTAGAACAACACAGACTGCTGAGATATCACTAAAGTGAAAGTTTATTGAATTATTTGTAGACCTTTGAATCCTTGGTAACAACTGTAGTTGGATGGGAATGTTTGGTAAGATTTATCATCACTGAAATTAAGTGTACTGTAAGGTGATCACCATGTGGCTGCAAACAAGTTTTGGGGAAAGACATTACCAGCCCACATTGTTCTTTGAGATGGAGTTCAGTGTCTTCACCAGAGTGTGCTTAGTTGTTTTTGACTTATTTATGACAATGTTCTAAAAGTAATCAGCACATGTCAGTATGCACATTCTGATATCATATGCTAATATGGAATAAGGTACAGGTATTTTGTTACACGCAGACACGTTTATGTACTCTTGCTCAGCTGCTGTGTCACTAGCTCTTCTTAGACTTGTACAGTAACATGGCCAGAGAACTGACCATTTTTTTGTATTTTACACTAAAAAAAAAAATTGTAATAAAATTTTTAATAGATGTGAACATTAAAAATCTATATCTCGAGTTTCAAAACAACTGATTTGTATTATTTACTATATATTAAAGAAATCTAAGTAAAGAACATTAGATAATTTACACAAATTGTATTATTAGCAACTTTCAAATCACCATTGCAATAGCACTAAAGAGGACAGTCATTTATACTTGATTGCCAAATTCCTTAATTATGGTCAGCTAATCCAACCTATAATTTTTAACTGTGTCTGGGAAAGGAAAACTGAAATCAAACTGGGTGTAGATGAAATACAGACATAAGGATACAATATATGTAATTTATACTGTTCCTGATACAGTTTTGTTCTTCAAAAGATAAACTTGTACATGAAAGCTCTTCTGACTGGATATCAAGTTTTTTCTTTGTGCATATTTTTACTCATTGTGTTAGACTGCAGAAGTTGAAGATATGAGGTTGTCTTTTCTTTTAAAATAGTTGTATTGTTTTGTGTATGAATATGAGTGGTAGTAAAAGTTTTTTTTCCATAGGTTTTTGTAGAAGTCCATCAAAAGTTTCTTTCAACAGGTTGTTATGTTTTTAGAAAATTATTACTGAAGTTTGTAATAATCTCTGCTATCTATAGTTGGATTTTGGTATAGATTAAAGTTGTAAGTCATTCAGTAGAAAAAAAACCTGTAAACTAATTGGTTATTGCACTGTATATTCTTTGCTTAGGGAGTTGGGTTTATAGTATATCGTTTAAAACCTTCATGGTGCCTTTCAAAAGGACCACCTCATTTTGTTTTCTTGTATAGGTAATAATTTCTCCATATGGGTACCTACAGTATAAGGAGTGCAAGGTCTGGCCAATGACATATTTTGTAGGAAAGATTTGAGGCAAATAATGTAATAGGAAAGGCACATGGATAAGTTATATGGTCAGACTCACAATAGATAGTTTTATGGATCTGTCAGAATAATTCAGCTTTTGATGACTCCTCTGGCAGTAATGTGATAGCTTTTCATAGGAAGATTGGTGGATGGATGTAGGTAATGTGTGGACAGTACTTCACACACATCCAACCTCAGTTGTATTTAGGTATGTATACAAATTAACAATGGCTAGGAAACAGCATCGAGGGTGTGGTGTTAGGTATATAGTTCAGGCTGGAGTAGGACATCCATATTAAGCATACAAGAACCCTTAGTACTTAAGAATAGATCTTATATGTTAATGCCCATGCAAGGATAGTTAGCTTTTGTAGCACAACAAGACAATCACATATCAGAGTCCATGTATTCACTTACATTATGCTCTTGACGCATTCCATAATACATGTAGTACATAAGTAGTTAATATCAAGAACAATTTTGTACGGCTCATATACGTTGTATAATGATTGAGGAATAATCTTGAAGTCATAACCTGTGATCTAAATTGAGTTTTAGGTATTCATTCCCAAATTTTGGGATCCTGAATAATATACAAGATGACATTGAAGGTGCAAGCTGCCACAAGGGAAATAGGTTATCATCATGATCATTTCTACTTGATTTCTTTGTGTGCTTAATTCCTGAACTCCTTTCTCCATGATTTCATTGGCCTCTGCTACAATTTGTATAGTCTCATCAAGCAAGTGTTACTCCCAGTGAAGCCTTTCTGATTTGGCAATACACTTGTATTTAAGCTTTTTGCTGAGAAAACTAAACATACAGTTGTTGATGATGTCATATGGAACAAAGCTCTGAAATTGAACTATAAAAGAGCAAGAACATAATACTGTGCCCATCAGCCAAAGAGTAAAGCTCTGTCGTGTTAGTGTTTTGTTTGACATGCAAAATAGAGAGCGTGTGTAGCAAATATAAAAGGTAGATGGAGAGTGCTCTTAATCTAATGAGATTTAAACCTAAGGTGCTGATTGATGAGCTCTAATGTTGCTGTATAGCAGTGGCATTTTTGTTTTTATATTTTGGAAGTCTGATTTAAGGACAGCATCTGTTCAGAATGAAAAGCAAAACTGCATTGGCACTTTCAAACTGTCCCCAATGCTGCAACTAAAGTGACCAGATCAGAGGTAGCCATCCCTAACTTTATTCTAAATCTTTCAAATGTAACATCTTGAGTAAATGGCAGTTTTAGAGAACATTGAATGTGATAGTAATAATTTGAAGCATACCAAACCTTTCATTGAATTATGGCATTCTTCAAACGAAAATTAATTCAATTTTTAAATAATTTTGTTCGTGAATTGGTCATGCTCACCTGATCTGTAGATATTTGATGAATGGCTGACATAATCCCGTCCCTATATGCAGAGTAGGTAGATCAGTTTTACCATAAATATTTTTTGGTCATGCTCACCTGATCTATAGATACTCGATGAATAGCTGACATAATTCCGACCCTATATGCAGAGTAGGTAGATCAGTTTTACTATAAATATTTTTTGTAAGTAGCTAACAGATCAGACATGCATAAATCAAGTCAACCCAAACCGCAACCAACAACTGAATGATTGACGATGAAATTTAGGTCTTGAAGACCAAGCACCGGAACCCATCAGGATTATTCAGCGCCGTAATGAAGGTGAAATATAAAAATTAATGGTATGATTGATAATGAATAGGTGATGTCAGGTTTTTAAAACAAATGTTTTACAGAAATTTTGTGAAAATCTGCGTCATTTTCGTTTATCCAGTTATTAGATTTTTATGTAACTGCAGATAAAGTTTAACTTTTGACAAGACAAAAAAATTCTGTCAGCCCTTTTGACGAGTAAGTATTTTAGCCTGGTGGTCTTAGTAAACTACCCAGTAATAATATTGATAATACACAGTGGCTTCGTAACTGTGCTTAGTGCAGTGAGACTACAAGCAAGTGATTCTGCCACTGAAACCATGTGGGCATAAAGGGGAAATGAAGGTGCCGACAAGCAGCCAAAGCTGCAACTATGACCAGACCAAAAGTAGCCATTCATGACAGTGATTATTTAACATCTCTAAAACCCATTATCATGAATGGTATACAATGAATAATGAATCAGATACATGAAAACAGATCAAACCAATCTTAGGTATAAGTTATTCTTCAAAGCCAAAAAGAAATACCACATTTCTTATTATTTCTGAATAGTTCACATGTTTTTACCCATGGGCATTTGATGAATAACCCACATGATGCAATCCCGGTATTCAGAGATTGCAGGTCAATCAACATTTTAATATAATTTTCTTTGAATGACCTAACTTCAGCCAACAGTGAGAATCACGTTTTAGAAACAATTCTGGAAAGGAAATTTTGTCAGAATCTTCATATACATTGTAGTATTATTTAAGGACAAAAACTTAAGGTGAACCGTATGAAGCTCAAGTATTGTAACACTGTGTTTGATAGAATTATTAACAGTTTTAGTCCCTCTTACTTGATGCTATTTTTTCTTTTCCATGTCTGCTCCTTGTCAGACTGACTGTTCCTTATCCCGTCTCTATACATCCAAACTTTCTTGGTCTTTGGGATTCTAGTTTGTGAAGAAAATAGACCCTTTTCTTTTGTGTAAATCTGTATATATTGCTAAAAATACATTGTATGATCTTTAAACCTAATGTATACTACTGCCCTCATTGTCGAAGGAAGTGAAACCAGTTTCATTCCCCAATAGTGAGGGTGGATTAAGGGTTTTAATTGCATTTTTAGTGATATACAAAGATTTACACACAAGAAAAGGTGTTCTGTTGTTCTCATCTCTAAAGAACATGATTGTTCTTTATGATGTTGATTTTAGTATGTTATCTACCCATTGGTTACCACTTTCTCATTTGTAATATGATCTTCCCACTATACAGTACTGTATAGTGTAGGCATTCGTTTTCATCCTTGCTGGTGTCCTTCACCAAAGTCTTTGCTCTCTCTGCTCACAGATATTTTGTATTTACCTGTTATATAGTTATTCCTTTCCATTTAATTCATGCTGTAGACTTTTTTTTTTTTATCTTTCTCTCAGTCTCTGTCTCAGTCCAGATTCCCAAAGTAATAGAAATGTATTAGATCCTTCAACCAGAATAGTATTCTTCCGCTTTCGTATTTTCTCCATTTACTCTTTTCTTTTACAATCTCTTCTAGCATATTTTGCAATCCTGAACATCTTTGTTACTGTCTGTTACATTTGATCCACAATACTGAGTACATAATCAACCCCTATCCTTGATCATCCACATCACCCATTTAGTCTTGGTTAGTCAAATTAATTTGATTTAGTTTCAGAAAAAAATAACGCATTTCCTGCTCTCCAAAGCTCCTTGAAGACATAGTTTGTTTATACTGATAACTCCAAATCTTCATCTGGTGTAGGATTTGCTGCAGTATTAACTAATGAAGCAAACTAGTTTTCACAAGAAAACTGTTTGCAGTATGGTCAGTGGGTATGAGTATTAAAAATATGCCAGTCTAGAATGTTGTCATTGTCAGTGAAAAATAGTGCTTTAAAGACCTTCCAGCATTGTTGGCTTAGAATTCCCTTTTTTCAACGAATGAAGTTTTATTCTGTAATTTATATGAGACTAGTATAAATGTTGAAATATGTTGGATCCCTACATTTGTAGGAATTAAGAAAAATGATGGGGCTCATTAGGTATCTAAAGCTACAATTGATATGATTCTGCACTATCTTTAAAAATTGCTATCTTAAGAAAATGGCAGCATTTGTGGAACAGTGACTGATAATAAATCCACTGTTGGTTTGTGGTCACTTCATTTCAAAAAGAATCTCACATTGAAGCAATATGCTGTCTTCAAATTGGTCACACTTGTTTGACCCATGGGTATTTGATGAATAGCCTGTGTGAGGCAATTTCTTAACACAATGGAGAGAAAGCAGAACATCACTTACCTGTAAGCATATATTATGTGATTGTGCAGTTTTCAGTTAGCAACATACAGTACTGTATATTAGGTTATATTAACAAATCTTCAGAAAAATTATTTTTAGTTTATCCAGCTGTTAAATTTTCATGAATTGTAATGTATTGAATAAGATCTGGTACTATATTCTTTTTAAACAAGCTATTCAGGCCAGCCTTGTTAAAGTTAAAGTCTGCTCAGCTTGGTCTAGCTACCAAAAAAATTATAAAAACACCACAGCCATGTGGCCAATTTCCTGACTGCTTTTTCCCTTGCCTCATCTTGATTTTCAGTCATCTGCTCCATTCTGCTGTTCTGTGTTTTAAACATTTCCACAGCTTTGTCAATTCTGTTGTTAACACTAGGCCATCTGAATATTGCAGCTTGCAGGGGTCTCTTCTCTCTATTTTACTGTAGTTTCCTCCATTTCTGTCATAAACAGTAAAGGGCATCAGGCTAATTCATGATGGATGGACACATTTATCTCACATTCTTATGATACATCTACCATTGTCTTCAACCTAGATATTACTTGACGGTAGAGTAACATCTGTAGCGTAATGAGTCATTCTGATACCCTTTACTTAGTAATGCATAACTACTTGTTTTTCTGTGCACTCTGATAAGTGTCTCACCAAGATTCACAAATCTGTGATTTAATGAAGTCCTCTTTTCTTGGTACCTTAACCATAGTGGCCTCACAGCATTGAGACCTCATACACCCCAGTGCTTGGCGTTTGGCGTAAATTCTATATTCAAATCATTTCAATTCTTAGTGGCCTGATTATCAAGACTGCTCCTGTTAGTGATCTTTCTGGTAGGATGGCAAACTGGTTACATACTATTACCAGTTTCAACTTTTTCTCAGCCTTTTTATAGAACCATATCCAATATTTTTGTTGCATGAACAAACAATCTTATTCCTCTATAATTTACACATTTCAGTGCATCTTGTTTTCTTGTATAGTATTTTGTCAGGTTTTCATCCATTCTGTTAAGCTCATTGATGATTGGCTTTATTCCTGCTTTTATTAAATTGTACATATTATTCAGGATGTCCCTGGGGCCTGGGCTTTTTCATTTTCTTCTTACCGACAGCCATTTTAAGTTATTCAGATGTTGTATTAACTGTTGGTCCGTGTATCATGCTAACAGTCCCTAGTTCATATTCATCTCTGTTTTAGAGACCTTCAAAGTACTACATTGTTTTCCAGTATCTTGGCTACCATGAATATTTTCTCTTTTTGCTCTTCAATATGAGTCTGATTCTGCTCCTCTTAATGATTTTTCTTTGTCCTTGCCACCTGCCTTCAGACTCCTATTTTTTCCCTTTGCGTACATCTTTCTCCTCTTCCTTGCTTGTGCTCTGCCAGCTCTTCATGTTCTCTTCTCTTTGGTTGGCCCTTTGTAGATTTTGATTCCACGACCATGTCTCTCTTTCTGTACAGCCCTCTTTGATATGTTTTTGCCAACCATGTTTTGATGCTATATTTGCTGACACTTGCTCGATACACATTTTTTGACAGTAATTTTTCAATATCCATGATTTTTTTTTTTTTTTCTGCTATAAAGTTCTCTGATGTTCATGAGGATTATGTTAGCAACTTTAATTTTTTGCCTTAATAGGGGTCCATTACTACATCTTCCTCCAGATTCTTTTTCCCAAGCTGCTTCTTCCTATCTTATCCTCAGAACCATCTGCTATAATCATATGTGGCCAGTGAATACCTTCATACCAGTGACACTTTTTTCAATGCATGTGGTAACCTTTCCAAAAATTCTTGTTTTTCTTCTTCTGGACATTATAACTGGGATGAGTAAATTGAGAACATACCATTACTGTACCTTCTTCGCCCCACTACTGTCATATATTCAACCATTTCATCTTTGACCAGTATGCCCCCTCCATTTTGTCTTGTCTCACCACCATTCCACCAGACGCTATTCCTTGGAGGTTGTTTTAATATTTGCTTACACCGTATTTAGCTTTTGAATTCAGCAAATGCATACATTCCTATTAGTCAACAACATTTCCACTTTTCTACTGTTTTTTTACCAAGTACATAGGTATTGTTACTTTATTGGTATAGTTAAAATTAGATTGAAGTTTGTATGATCATAAGAAAAACTAAAGTATTTTATTGTTTCCAAGATTAAGACCTGTTTTTATTGGGAGAGCTGTGCTCATATGTAAATCTTGTGATTGATAGTTTTTAACAGTTACGGTCCATTAGTGAAAGTGCTTTGAAAGATAAAAGGGGCTCCCTGCATTGGAGAGAGGTCATACGCATCACTAGCCTAACCACTGCTCGGGTAGTTGAAGCAGTTATTCATCACTGTTTGCCCACCATAACGTTATTTAAGGCATAAATACAAATTATGATGTGACATTGCACATTTTAAAATGGTTAAATGACAGTGAATCGATTTTTCATAGTAAACTTCTTTACTAACAGATGTACCACATTTTACTGCCTGTCTGAAAGTAAAGTTGATCCTAGAATGTCATTGCCAAAAAATGTTGAAGTTGTTGCTCATTGAAATGTTTTTGAATATCCTTAGGGTACTTGCAAAAGCTTTATCATATCAGTGGACAGTATCATTGTAGATTTTATTATATACCACCACTGAACAGATTACAAGGATTAGGATTGGATCATTGCTGGTTTGTCGTACAGTATTCCTAAATATAGAATGGCATTGTTTGGTTGTAAACTCTCTCTCTCTCTCTCTCTCTCTCTCTCTCTCTCTCTCTCTCTCTCTCTCTCTCTCTCTCTCTCTCTCTCTCTCTCTCTCTCTCTCTCAAAAACACACACACACACAAACAGTGTTGATACACTTGTGAATTTGATATCAGTGCAGATTAATGGTGTTTGGTTTTACATAGCCACATTTTTCCACATGTTACAATTTGTAAATACTGTAAGGTGAATGTATATTTATACATGTAAACTATGCTTTTAGAAGTATTTTTGGGAGTGTAACTCAAGATAATGATTCTGATATTTATATTGCACTATTAGACACCACAAAAAGTACAAACTGCTCCATTATCATGGGAATATATAATAAAGACATTGTCATAAGTATTATTTTGGATCTCACTGTTATGAGAAAGTAAAGTGAGGGAAGACTTTGTTTTGAACTTTATTTTATGAAGATCATTTCTGTTAGGGCAGAACACTAAAGCATTAGCGTTATATTGTTAAATAAGTCATTCCCACTAAGGGGATTTAGTTTATAAAACTGCCCTATTATGTTGAAATTGGGTAGCTACATGTTACATAACTTGATTCCAAATTGAGTTGTAGCTACTGAGTGTGTGAGCACTGAAAATTTATCAATGTATAGTACTTTAGAGAGAAAGGGCTGTGTACCTGATACGAAGGGTTTTTTCAATTATGATAAGGTACTAAAAATACTTTGTTGATTCATTTGAAAATACCTTGAAAATTGTATGGTTAATGGTGTAACAGGAGAATGATGATTCAATTTTAGCTATATTCTAAAAAGTATGTGGAAATGAGAATTTTGAGAAAATATGTGACGTTTATTCTTCTGAATGCAAGTGCTTGTATGTTTGCAAAGGAGTAACGTTTTCATTGTAAAAAAAATAAGGTGATTTATGTTAGGCATTAGCATATCACGTAAATGTACGTACCATTACTGTACAGGTGTAATTGGATGTTCATGGGGAATTTGTACATTTTCAGCATCATTCTATAAAAGTTTCAAAAATTATACATAAAATATCCATAATTATTTTACATAGAATACAGTACAGTATTGGTTTGGTGGTTTTTATTTGCCTTTTTATTTTTATAACTTTAAAATGGATTATAATTATTGAAATTTTGAGAGACTATCTTAAATTTTTAAAAAAAGGAGATGTTCATCTTGGAAATTTTTTTATTGATACAATATCGTACAAAGCAGTCTGTGACTGCCTGTGTCATTTATCTTCTGGGTAATAGTAGTAGATAGAAACTTATACAGTATTGCTTTACGTGGAGCGTAAGTAAGAAATATTGTTTACAGTGTCTGCATTTCATATCTGCAAGTGTAGCAAGAAAAAGTGGGGGGCTTTTGGAACAACAAGGCAGATGTGTGTATTCAAAAATTGCTTTGGAAAAAAGCTTTGCACTTAGAATTTCAAGGGAAAATGAATGCATAATATCACAGCATAACACACTTAACCTATATCCAACTTATTGGTTTTGTAAATGAATCAGTGCATTTATAAAGCTTGATTTGATAATGATGCTGATGTGAATCATTTTTATGAACAAGTGCATTTTGAGCAGAGCAAGTATATTTTATACATCTTCTGTCGTGTTCTGTAGCATGTTTAAATGATTTAAATTCCAAAGGATAGTTATAAATTCTTATACCTAATACTGTGGAATTTAAAAAAAGTAAAAAGGAATTGCTATGCCAATTGCATGGAAGTACTGGATGGATGCACACTTATATGTATCTCACCCTCTGAAAGCTCTTGTATTTAGATCAGATATAGATTTGAGCTTATACTAGACTGGCTCACAAACTGTAGTCGGATTCATTTTCATTAGAAATTAAGACTAGAAAATATGGATTAATTATAAGATTGTTCTCATTAAAGATTAGTAATGTGTAATCACATGGTTTCCAATTCCCAGATGTAGATGCTTTTACTTTTGATATAAACAAAATTTTTTATTTTGTTTTTCATCTGTTATTCCACAACCCTATTTTGGGCAATCAACATTTATTTGAATTGTGTCCAGTGTCAGCCATTTCTGTAGTTGTGGTCTGTGACCCAATAATTTCACCCAGACATTACTGTAGTAATTGACTTCTTTATACAGTACAGTAAAACATTGCTGTGTGATGTTATCTTGGCATTAACATTTTACTTTACTGTGGATTAACCTGTGTAAAATAAAAGTGATTTAAGGCGATCGTCAATGATAATATTTGAGTTTTTCTTTAAAATTTGACATTTAAATTTCTTGCCCATGCTCTTGCAAGACATCCAAGATTGCCAGGTGTATGTTTCAGGTCCATATTACAACTTAAAATTATAAAACAGCTTTTTCCATGGGTATCAGGCACACCCTTTCTTGGTATATTGTGTATATTGTTTTTTTTTTTACATTTTGTCACTCATAATGTACATAATCTGCTATTTGGCAGCAGTAACCTGAAGTTATCATAATGTATAAATGCATTGTGTGCAGAAACAAAAAGTTTGTGTACTTGGTGTCGTGTTTTATTTTCTCTGCACAAGATTTTCTAAGATTCCAGAGAAGAGGCACTCTAAATTCCAATCTCAGGCAAGAGGGTGTATTAAGTTATGAAAAATGTACAAGAAAGGGAAAAATACATGCTACCTCTTGTGGCCTTAAAGCTGAATCACAATGTGTGAAATCAGCTGATTTTCAATATCATCTTACCATTCCCCCACACACCTTCTTACCAACAAAAAAAGGGGGATGACCATTTTCTCATAACTAAAAGTTTTTTTTATATTCAAAATCTATAGGCTTCATTATTCATTGATAAGGTTTAAAAAATCAGAAAGGACATGGACCTTTCAGACTTTTTAATTCAGTAATTCAATAAGTGTAATGTATAATTATATATAAGTAACTTACCAAATAATTACTTAGCTATTAGTTTCTACTTTACGCGGTAGCTCAAAATTTGAAAATCGCGGTAGCGCTCTTTTGTTTTGGTTGTAGGTAGCTTAACCTGATCACTTTCAGGGAAGAATAGGTACAACACTGCTAAAGAGCTCAATTTGTCTCTGCCGATCAATGACTAAACATTGGTTGCTGAGCAGCTCTTTGGATTAGTTTTTTCACCAGATGGTTGTGATTTTCCTTTCATTTGGTGAAGTATTCTGTGTTTTTGATATTGTGCTAATCTTAATTAGCTTAGCTAATATTCGGGACTTTTCCTGTTGTGACTGTTTTTGACTCAGTGTGTCAGACTCTAGCTTGTCTAGTGTTAGGTACTGCAGTAAAGGCTGCAAGACCAGACTCACATTGCTAAATGTGATAGCCACACTATTTGTTGTTCTTGTAGAGAGCAAGTTTGCTCACCAGACCTTAATTGTGACAAATGTAAAGACTAGGATAGGGAGAGATGGAAAACTTTAAATGCTCATTTGGCTAAACTTCAACACAACTGACAGAGGAAGCCAACTGCTAGGGCTGAAGCTAGAGCTTCTGCTAGTCAGGGTAATTCACCTGAAGTAGATGATGTTGATTTACCTGTCCCTTCAACCCCTGTGACTGCCTTTTCCCCTAATCTAGTCCTCCAACTTTTCCAGCTACTCCTATTCCTGGCTCCCATTCTTCCAAACCCAATGCTATTGCCAGCTTAGAAGCTCGTGTAGATCAGAAATTTGATCTTGTTAATACCGTTTCCCAGAATGGGAATTTGGTTAAAGCATAAACGAATTGAGCCGTTTAGCTGTTTTGTACCTCTTCTTCCCCAAAAGGGGCCAGGGCAAACTACCTACACCCAAAACAAAAGAGCACTACCTCAAATTTTGAATTTTTAGTTGCTGTGCAAAGTAGAAACTAATAGCTATGTTATTGTTATTTGGTAAGTATATATAAAACTATTTTATTATAAAAATGTCATTTTTATA
This sequence comes from Macrobrachium rosenbergii, assembly GCF_040412425.1. Classification (NCBI taxonomy): domain Eukaryota; kingdom Metazoa; phylum Arthropoda; class Malacostraca; order Decapoda; family Palaemonidae; genus Macrobrachium; species Macrobrachium rosenbergii. The sequence continues at coordinate 26,735,609 of NC_089792.1, read as the reverse complement.
GTAAAGTTTTATAAATACCAAATAATTACATGATTGGAGCCCTCCCTCCTCCCCTCTCATGGACATAGGGCGTAAATGAATTGAGCTGTTAGTTGTGTTGTACCTATTCTTTTCTGAAAGGGGGGCAGGCAAGCTACCTACACCCAAAACAAAAGAGCGCTACTGCGATTTTCAGATTTTGAGCTGCCACACAAAGTAGAAGCTAACAGCTACGCAATTTTTGGTAAGTATATGTAAAACTTTATTTTTTTTTTTTATAAAAAATAATTTTTTGTTTAAAAATTCAATAAAAATTCAATAATAATTTTTAGGAATATTTAAAAAAAGGGATTTTGACAATGGAAAAATCTATTTCTGGGGGAAGACCTGTGTCACCCAGTGAAATGGTTCCAATAGCACACATTTCTAGGTATAAATGTTTCTAAATATACCAGAGAAAAAGCTATCCATAATGCCAGGGTTACTACCCCTGGATCGATCACCACAATGGTGTCAGTATGCACTAAAGGGGTGAGTGGTAGCCACTATGAGCCCAGAAAACTTAGTGTTTAATGTTTTATATATAATCTTTAAAAATTTACATTTTTCAGTTCTGTAAGAATATTTGTTTATAGACATGTTTAGCTTCCTAACGATATTTTAAAAAAAAAAAAATTCCTAGAAATAAAAAGCATCATGAAAACATTGCAGAAAGAATAAAGTGAAACCTTCAGAGTGCATGGTAACAATATATCTTTAAAATTTTTGAAAATTTGGTTAATATTGAATAATTACCAAAAAAGTAATAAAGTTGTTCACATGTTATAAATACAATAATTCCTTTGGTCTGTTGTACATTTCAGTCTGGACTGGCAACTGGCACACTTAGCAATCATTTCAAGAATGATCTGCTCATAGCTGTTGTAGATAAACATTGATCACCTGAGCCTAACCAAGCCTTGTATATATATTGTGAGGGTTTAAAGATCTAATTCAGTAAATTACCCCAAACAATATATATTGTATAACTTAGTGGAAAATAAAAGCTCATGCTCTCTCTCTGGCCTCATAGCACTTTGGTCACACACACCTAGCCATCAGACAGAATGACCAACATTCCATTCTTGAGCCCAACAAGGAGGGACAACATTAACATTTTTCCTTAAATCCTGTATTCCTGTGTTTACCAGAGCAGTGAATTACTTACCTGTTTGAAATGCAACAATGTTTGCAGTTCCCAACTTGGCTAGAATGAGAAAGAACACTTCAAACATTAATGTCCTTTACTCCATCAAATGTATACCATAGAAAAAAAGTTGAGGGCCTCAGTGAGGTAATCATCTGACCAGGTTCAAACACAGGAAATTTATGTGATTTTCTCTTATTCTTTACATAATTGAGTCCACTTTGCCTCCTAAATGGCACCTTTGCATCTCTTTTGCATCTTAATTTACATGCTAGCAGTAATATTTTATTAATGACAATAGCAATAATAAAGGTTACAAAACCTGAGAAAATTACTGGTACAGTAATAGTAATAGTGAACACACTCTCTCCTCTTTGGTCTTTGTGGTGCAGTTATACCATTCGTGACCACATTGAATAAGCCATATTAATCCCAGAACCAGGTGAGGAGAGAATCAGCATAGACTTAAAATTATCCAAATTTTATAACTTTGTGGTGCACTAGAGATCAGATAAAAAATTACTGGTGCATAAAAGCTTACAGAACTGCTGGTATTTTTTAACATTGAAAAACTTTAAAATACTGCAGAAACCATTAATAACCTTTTTATTAATTGTGTTTGTGTGAAACATGAATTTTATGTGTTTTCATGATTTTTTCAATTTATTTCTGTATCATTTGGAATGAGTCTTACCTACTGTTCAAGTTAGTTTATATCTTCACTCCATTAGGCATTCAAAATACAACAAAATAACGCTTGGCTAACCCGCTAGGACTGTCTCTGTAATCACCTGTTTCCCACAAGGTGGCATTGGAATGTTTACATTCTTGTCAGAATTCTTCATACTGTGTCCTTGTGCAGATGTGTGAATCAGCGTTAGTTATAATTTTGATGATTTCTGGTTGATTTTCTCTTGTACGCTTTTGTGCTTGTTTTCTGTTAGAGTATGTGGAAACCAAATGTTTCGGTTGTACATGATGGCCATGTGGGTTAGCCTGGTTGTTGAGGTACAAGTGTGGTGTCTTGAAATGAAGATAATAAGTGATCTAATGAGAGGATGAAAATTTTATGAAGTATAGGAACATGCTAGAGGCCAATAGATTACATAGACGAGGTTAATTCTTCTCCCACTCCTGCTTTGCCTTATTTTTGCTCCCTGTCTGGTTCATGAGAAAAATAATAGATAATTGAGAAATATTCTTTTATTATGGTTAGAAATTTGACCATATGTATTAGGGCGAGATTCCTCCCCATAATTATCGACCTTTTTTGTTTTCCCCCACGTGAGACATGTTGAAGCATTGGTGTCTGTTTGTAGCCCAGCTTTTGGACTTCCCTGGTGTGTCTTGGGGGCCAAGGTCTGTGGCCTTTGCCACCTCTCTCAACCTTCTTCTGGTTCAAATTCTCCTCATACTACCAAGGTAGTTTAGAGCCCGCACTCACCGGCTCACGCATCATCCAATTTGGAGAGTGATATTGATGTATGTGAACTGGTAGAGTTATTTTGGGGATACAGACATATTACATTTACTGTATTTTCCAGCACATTAGACACCCATTTTTCAGTTTTAAATGTATAAAAAACTGCCTGAGCACTTTAGGCTAGGCTAGGCCCAGCTTATGGCAAGCATACTGGTTAGGCACAAAAATTATTGTTAATAGTAAAACATTGAAAAACAAACCTAATTATCACAGTAAATTGTGTAATTAATAATAAAATATTGAAAAGAAGCTGAATTATCAGTCTGTTATGACATACTTATGAAAAATTGCTTACAGTACGTCAGCAGTTAGCCTATAAGGGAAGCTCACATCATCTCACCATACCTCCCTCCCAAGCATATATAACCCACACCTGATATGTCTTACATTATATAAGGACTGTTTTACATTTAGGAAACATTTATTTATTCTCTAAATTAAAAAAAACATTAATGCCACTGTCAGCCATTTACAATGAGTGGATGTAAACAAAATCATAGTGCCACCCTGGTGGCTTATCGTGGTAGCACACATAAACAACTGTACAGCTGACCTGAGAGGTGAGAGTTTGGGTGCTGTTTCCCATGAAGTAACATTGTTTATTTATGGTAAATTTCATACAGAGTCCAAACCCCCATGGCTTTAAAACATTAAATTTAAACTAGAATCATTACAACATCACTTATTAAAATATCTTTCAATAAATGTATGGTGAAACATAATAAAATTTTCCACAAATTATCCCTGTAAAATAGGCTTGCATCCAGGCCAGGTAATGATTAGGTTTACCTGTCAGTCAGTTGACAGAGGAGCATCCACACGTAAAGATTAGAATTGTCATCACCTCAGGTCTCACCCAGTTCTCGCCCAGCTCGTGGCAACACTATATGGCAGTGATGGAAACTACGCTGGCTGGTGGAGATGGAGCTACATAGACTAGCTGCTGTGGCAGTTCACATAAAAATAGGAAAGAAGCAAAAAGATGTACCAGAGTACTTTCTTCTTCTTCATTTGACGTGCTTTTTCCCATTTTTCATATGGGGTAAGCACAATGCCTTCTTTTGAAGGACTTTTGATTTGGCGTTGGGGTAGGCCGTAGCCTCGATCGGCTGCCCTGCCTGACATCGCTTAGACCCCGGTAGCACATGTGTATATGTATCGTGCCAAATCCCCAGCTCCCTTTCTCCCAGCAGCGAAGAGACGTGAGCGGTTTAGGCCGACAGTTCGAGACGTGTAAGGCGTCTGTTATGTTTTTTAGAAGATGTTGGAGTGGCTTTGTTTGTGTGTGTATTTGTCTGTAACACCCATTTGCTTTCAGCAAACCTATCCGTTGGTTACATACATAATCCCGGGGTGTCTACACGGATAGCAAAGTGTCCGCCCTCTGACCGGCCTGGCTGTGGATTTGAACCCGCGACACAGACTTCTTATGAAGTCAGAGTCTGCTGCTCTACCGACCGAGCCATCGAGGCTCCATGTACCAGAGTACTTTTTGGTCTAAATGTTGCTTATTAAAGAGATGTCTATTCTCATATATTGTAATATTAACCCATAAGGTGCTGTGCATTGCTATAATCGACACTTTATATGTTGTGCTAGGACGACGACCATATTATTGACGCTTTATTTTCAAATATTGCGGTAAATTTAGTTGCTCGACTTAACTCTGTTTGAGTGACTCCAGCAGTCTCACTAGCCATTCAGCTCACTCATGAACATAAAAGATGCCAGATTTCTCTTAATCATAAGTATAAAAATAGCAAAATTGTAAACTTTTCATTAGCCTGGGGGCCAGGACCAGGGAAGCTTTTTGCATCCTGAAGTTGAGCTACGGTCAAAGTTTTTTGTAAATCTTTATTTTGTAAATTTTGGAAATAATGGCCTTTGATGATGATGCTCATTCATTTTTCATCAAATAGTGATATCGAGATAGATAATTACAATGACAGTGACAATAATAATATTGGTTTAGATAATTATTGGTTTTAAAGTTAGTCTGCATATGACAGTTGACATATGCACACATATACACCCATTCAGCAAATTAATAACTTTTTTATTTATTGTACTTTGAATAGCTAAGGAGTTATATTGCCATGAAAAAATTTGAAATTGTCTCAGAAAATACTGCATAAAGCATTCCAGAACTAAAAAGTGGTTTTTAAAATAATGTTTTCTTTCCAAAAAATAATCTTTTTAAGTATCAGTTTTTAAAAGTATCTTTTATTTTCTTGATTATTAATCTGCAACACAAGGCGATTACAACCAAGTTTAACATTAGGTGATAAGTTAAAATGAGCAAGATATTGGTTCCATTACTGAAGTTTTAAATGCATAATACTGTACAGTATTGCTGTCGTCCTTACGTGGCATCCCCCTAGCATCTCCAGGGTTAATGAATAAGGTTGAATTTAGAACTGGGGGTTGGTTCAGTTATTTATGGAGTGGACCGTGAAGCCTACTTTCACTAGTAACACCTTTCATGAAAGGACAGGACACTGGCCTAGGCCTATACCAAATTGTCTGTATCACATGGATAGTTTTTTTTTTATTTTTTATCATATGATTTGGACTCACAACAGTCTATAAATAGTTTATTCATATTCTGGTCCGAGTGGCTGAGATCCTTCCCAGGCAAAATCCAGCAGCGAACTGTCATAAAATTGTTGCTTACCTGTCCACACATGCAATCACCTGTCAGTCAATTGAAAGAACTTTAGGTAATTCCATCAGTTCATCCGTTTTGGTGAGTGGACTCACTCCGCCCACGAACTATCGTCCACATATAAGTTTTAATGTCAGTTTTGGTGAACTGACAGGTAAATGTGATTGTGAATACCTGACCTTACATGCCGGCAAATATGTATTTCAGTAGTTTCAGAGCTGCACATCAATTCTTCTGCCATCATTCACTTGCCCTGTATCATTCTCCGAGCAAACGATAACTCTCCCCCCTTTTGCCCAGTTTTCCCCTCTATCGCTGAGCCTAGTATTCATCACCTTGTGACGACAATTGTTCCTATTCGTAATAGTGGCTCTTCCTCTTCTGCTGCTTATTTATCTAGAGTGAGTTAGCATAGTGAGGGAATGGCTCTCACTTCTTGGCAGCTGCCTCTTAACCTCTTCTTTACTGACAATTTGTTTTGGGGTATGGGGAGTACTATACCACCATTCAAGACTATTGCATAGTACTGGATACATGAAGGTAGTACGCACATACTACCAACCTTTCTCTTTTCAGCTCTAGACCTCTTATGATTTTATAAATTCGGTGTGAAGGGTTTGAAGCAAAAGAAACAGTATTGGCACTGCCAGGCATATGGTGAAGTAAAACAAACATTATTGCTGGCTATAGATTCAGACATTTGGATATATATTGTGTATGCATACATGCACACATATACATATAGTCTCTCTCTCTCAAATAAATGATAAAAAAAATTAGCACAGTATTTGGAAACAAGCATAATTTCTCTGAAATAGATGAAAAAGTGTTACATGGCAACATTCGCTGTATTCATGTGTGGCAAGTGGAAGGGAATTTCAGTTTGCTTTGCACTTCTGGCCAGTATAGATGGAGTATCTAGTAAGCTCTGGATACAGTTGGGTCCAGCCCCTTGGGGATGTATGTAAAAAATATAATTAAATGTGTGGGTATGTATATATATGTGTATATATAATATGTACTGTATATACCCCAAGAAATTCAGTTCGGTAGTGAATACAGTGTTTATGTTTTGTTTAGCTTCTTGGTAAAGAAGAGGTTAAGTGTTGTTTAGATAGCTCTGACTGTCATCATGGTTCTGTATGATGTCATGCAAGAACCCTTGACCTTCCCCCCCAGCCATCTCTCTCAGCCGTCAGTACTTGTTACTGGCATTCCTTGATGCTATTGCTGGCGTTCCTTGGTATGTCACCTCTGGGGTTTTTCACCTTCCCATCATCATTTGTAGATTTCCGTGTTCTTCTGCCTCAGTTCTCCCTTTAGACTTTTGGGGTTTCAACTCTAATTTTGTTGATTCATCTTTAGTGTTTAAGTGGTGCATAGCACACGTTGTTCTGCTTTCACTTCCTTTGTCGAAGATGAATCTGTTGACCAGCGCTCTTTAGATTACTTCTACCTTATCTCTTGTTAAAATGAGTAAGAAGTTAACACTGATTGTGGCAAGGTGTGTTATCATGGAAGTACTGTATAGCCTTTAGGAAATAGGTGAACAGTTGAAAGAGAAAGCTAGGAAACTGTTTGTTGTTAAAAAGCTCTGCACCTAACCTGAACAGTGTATTGTACTCGCTGCTATGTTTGTAGAGTGACCTCTTAGGAATCAAACAACCTAGGCAGTTTTCTGGCATGTTGCTGATGTAATCTAAACAACATAGGCAAATCTTGGAAGTGTCTCCTTTAATGCTGGTTCTCAGTATGCTACTGCATCTATATCCAGTTTTTGAAGCTGCTTAGAGCTGGGTCAGGACTTACATACAATATCAGTATTTCACCTTCCTCTGTTCAACATGCAAGTTTCAAGTTCTTGGACCAAGGAAGCAGACTCTCCTAATTGGTGAAGTACTTTGGCCTGATTGTGAGGGGAAAGTACCTTTGAATTAGTATTCCAGTCTTAACATGACAGCTTGATTACTGCAAGAGAAATATATATACAGTATACTGTATATACAGTAAAACCTCACTTTAGCAGACCCGGAACTAATGGACAAAATCTGGCAAAGTGTAGTGGCTGCTGTTGCTCATGTTTACTCACGCACTAACCTCAGCATTGGTGCGAAAATTGGAACTTAATGTATATTTCTGTGTATGAGACAACCTTTAGATAAGACAAGGTAAAAAATTATGGCAAATTTTCATGAATTTATCTCATCTGTAGTATAGAATGACTGGTAAATTACAAAGCCATCTGTGTATAGACTAGCTTTTGCAACAACAGGTATCTTATGAAGTATTGTTTATTTAAAGATGATGTTATTACAAATGCTGTTTTACTTATTGTATCCTTAGAAATTCAAAATAAAAAAATAAAGCCGATTCTATATCATGGTTTTCCTACATGTTGCCTAAATGGGAAACATTGTTTTCTTAACGTCTCATTGCCAATCACAAAAACCCCTAAAAGTATGATAATTATCTTATATAATTATTGTACATATAACTGAATTGTTCTAAACTGCTATTTACCACCAAAATGATAATGAATTTTTAATGAAAAATAAATGTTATCCTAAATGTTATTACTGCCATAATTTCCATTAAAATTTCTGGATGGTTACCAAAAGATAAACGTTGCTGTGAATGCAACCGTAACCCAAAGTTTACATTTTGCCAGCTAGCCTCACATAGATAAAAGGTGATTTCATTGATATGGAATTATTCCTCGAATAAGCTGTTTATTATGAAGATATGCTAATAACGTATAAGGTAAAAATGGTTTTATTATGTTTAAATTCCATTGCCATTCACAAACAGCAGTACAGTAATGTAAGATAATTACCGTTCGTATGACTGAATTGTTCTAATCAGTTATGTACCACCAAAATGATAATGAATTTTTAATTAAAAATTAATACTGTGCTGTATTATGTTATCCTGAATTATGTTACTACCATAATTACACTACCATTAAAATTTCTGAAAGGTTACCAAAAGATGAGCGTTGCTGTGGCGCAACCATAACTCTGTGTTTACGTTTTGTCAGCCAGCCTTCCATAGATAAAAGTTGATTTCCTTGATATGGAATTATTCCTTGAATAGGCTACTTATTATGAAGATATGCAATAATATATAAGGTAAAAATTATTTTATTAGCGTTATTATCAATTTATTCATATTGTGAATCTTTTCATGTATGTCGATGGTTATTGCACCTAGGCTGAAGCTAGCCTACCGATGAACATCACTTAGGACACAAAAAAATAATACTTTACTTTAATGGACAGTCAGCTTTAACAGATGACCTTTTCCCCCTATTAGTCCATTAAAGTGAGGTATCACTGTGTGTGATGTATATTATATATATATATATATATATATATATATATATATATATATATATATATATATATATATATATATATATATATATATATATATATATATATATATATATATATATATATATATATATATATATATATAATTTTATAATATATAAATTATATATAATATATATCTAATATATATATATTTTATATTATATATATATATATATATATATATATATATATATATATATATATATATATATATATATATATATATATATATATATATATATAAAAGGATTTTGACAAAGGAAAAATCTATTTCTGGGAAGACCTGTGTCACCGGTGATAGCAATAAATTTACCTAGAAATGTGTGCTAAGTGGCAATTTCACACGGCTGACACAGGTCAAGGCCCAGAAATATATATATATTATATATTATAATATATATATTATATATATAATATATATCTATATAATATATATATATATATATATATATATATATATATATATATATATATATATATATATATATATATATATATATATATATATATATATATATATATATATATATATATATATATATATATATATATATATATATATATATATATATATATATATATATATATATATATATATATATATATATATATATATATATATATATATATATATATATATATATATATATATATATGATATACATCACACACAGTGATTGTAATGTATGGCTAACTCTTGATTTTCAGGTGAAACTTGTGGAAACCCCCCCAAAACCGGCCATGACAAGTGTTCACACTCAAGTAGGGCAGAAAATTCAGACCATCCAGCGGCAGCCAGTGACAAATGTACGTAAAACCTTGTACAGACGGATAACTAGAAAAAATGCAAAGGGTGAAGTTATCTCAGTGAAAAAGGTAAGATAGTGTTGTGTTTTATTTAACTCAAGTGTTAAATTTATAAATTATTTTGGAAACTATTGCATCAAAACATGAAACATAGTTTATCATATGACATCAGTGATGGGTATCTAAGCTAAGATGCTTACATAAAAATTATGTAAAGCCCCACTGATACAGTACATTATAATTATTTAGGGCATCAGTAATGACAATTCACTTGTTGGGGATGCAGTAAGTGTAACTGTTTTTATATAGTATCTAATGCCACAAGTTTGTGAATTTTTTGAAGTAAAATCAATGGTAAATAAAAATTCTGTTATTAATTACAAAAAACATAAATTTATACAGGTATATTGGAAAACATACTGATGTAAATTTCTAATATGCTTCTTTATATAATATATATATACAGGCAATACCCGGTTATCGGTGATCAGGTTTTATGGCACTTGTCTAACAACGAAAATCAGTGATTTTCCTATAAAAATCGGCGCTTTTTTGGTGCTTATCATAACCAAAAATCGCCAGTTTCCAGTTATTGCTGCCTCTGGTAGGTATGTATTGGCACCAATGCCCAAGTATTGGTGCCGACAAGTGGAAATCAGCTGTTTCTGGCACAAAAATTGCCAATTTTCGTCGCTAGACAAGCACCGTAAAACCGGATTGCAGATAACTTGTGGACTGCCTGTACCTATAAATACTTATAAATTTACTGTATTTCATTATTTTCATAAAGTGTATGAATATTAAACCAATGTAGAAATGTTTGAATTAAAGCTCATGGTAAAAGATGAAAAAAGAAGAATAAAACATGATAAAAATGATAGAATTCAGCCACATATGTAGATGCCTAGGTGGAGACATGAACACATAACTGTTAAGCAAAAAGAAGTGGAATTTCTAAAATGAAAAGTTGGATAATGAAATTTAGATTAAAGGTACACAGTCCTTTACCTGAAATCCTCGGGACCAGATGTGTTTCGGTTTTTGGAATTTTTCAGATTTTGAAACTGTGGGGTCAGGAGCATAATCAAACAAAAAAAATTTTTCCCTTTTTTCTTGTTTTTTAATTTTAGTTATTTACTCATTATAGTTTATTATTATTTATATTAATATACTGTTAAATGGATGTGAGATAATTAAGATCATCAATAATAAAATAGTGGGACAGTTAAGATCATAAGTTAACTAAGACATTTTGTTTTCAACAAAAATATTCCATACAATGCAAAAATATACATGATCAAAATAATTGTAATTCCACTTGTGAATTTTAACGATAAGTAAGACTATAAAATACATTTGATCATATCGATCTTGGAGAGGGTTGTTTTTTATTATTACTAATGTCGACATTAGTTTGCAGTCGTAAATCTGAGGACGGTCCAGGAATAGGATTCGCAAGTAATGATGCATCACCACGACAGACTGTTGTTGGATTTTTCATACCACTATATTAAAGTTAAAATTATTGTTGAATTCTTGTTTTCATGAAGAAATAATTATATAAAGCAAATTACTGAGTAATTTTTGCCATCAGCAGTCAAATAATCACGTTCATGGCAACGTACAAACTTTGTGCCATCACGACACACTGTATGTCTATAAATAGAACAGAAGTTGAGGGCTGTCATTGGCTAGCACATCTCCATGGCAACCAGCCAGCCAATCAGGTTTTAGCTGTATTCCGTCTGAGAAAGAACATTTTGCTCAGAGAAGCTGACGATTACTTAAGTGCGTGTGTTTTGAATACAATACGTAGTTTTTAATAGTGTATGTATTTTGCTGGTTACATGAAGAATAGAATGAATTCCTTCTTATTACAGTTTTTTGAGTGCAAAATTGTTGGTTCAGAGATTCTTCAGCAACAAAAGATATTTACTAACATGACATACCTTGAAAACAAAAATTCTTCTCTTTAATCTCACGAGGATAGATTTGAGGATCTCTCTCTCTCTCTCTCTCTCTCTCTCTCTCTCTCTCTCTCTCTCTCTCTCTCTCTCTCTCTCTCTCTCTCTCTCTCTCTCTCTCTCTCTCTCTGAAATTCACTTTGCATCATACTTAGCTACCAGTCAGGCAGCATATAAGTAAAACTGTTGATGCTCAGAGGTTGGCTACAATACTGCCTTTCTTTCCAGACAATAGCATTTCCTAATGATGGTACGTACTGTGCGCAAGTTAAATTGGTTACAAGGTAAAAGCATTTCAGCTTGGTACAGTATAAATACGTATACTGTATATAAAATAAAAATATAAATAAAAAGTTTATTTACCTTTGGTAAATAAAAAGGAAAACGGCACACGACAAGCGGAGAAACAGTAACTATCTTAAATCGTGGACAAACATTACGTATTTTAAATCGGCTGACCCTCTTCGGTGTCCATCTTATCTGATATCCGGATTAACAAGGTCCGATTTAACAAGGGTTGACTGTACAGTAAATAAGTGTAGTAAGACAAATGCATCAAAACGTGAGAAGAACTGTAAAGTAATACAGATATATTGATTAAAAAAATACCAGTCAGTACATGCTAACAATACTATAATTGTCTCTAAATATTACCCATCACTGGGTGGTATCAAGTATCATCCTATTACATATTGGGTTTCATTATTGTACAGGCTCGGTTAACGGTGATCTGGTTTTATGGCACTTGTCTAGCAATGAAAATCGGCAATTTTCAGCTCCAAAAATAGCTTATTTCCGCTTATCGGCGCCGATAATTGGGTATTGGTGCTGATAATTGGGAATTGGTGCTGATAAGCCCCGAAAATTGCCGAAAAAGCACCGAAAACACCTATTTTTGGTTAGCAGCAATTTCGGTTATCATCACAGAACCCCCGCCAATAACTGGGGACTGCCTGTATTCTGGTTTGGTACCTGTTACATATTAGGTTTCATTAATACTGTACACTTTGGTTTGGTAAGGTAACATGAATTGTAGTCTCATTAGTTTTTATCTGGGCCAGAGAACAAGCTATAATGTAGTTTAAGTGATTCATCATGGATTAGACAAGAAAGTATATTTCACTAAGGAAGGACATAGAAATAGTTGACTCCCTCCAAAGTTAACTGATACTTTATACCTGAAAAAAAAAATGTTTTGGAACTCAGAGTCTGTGCTCTTTTTGGATCTTGATTAGTCAGTCTTGAGAAGCTATGATTAAATAAAAAAGATTAGATGTACTGAAAAAATAAGAAAATGTTATTTATGTTTATCCAGCCTATGGGAGTTTTTAGATATAGCAAAGTCTTTTGCTGTACTATGATATTAACACTTGTGATAAGAAGGGTTCACTGAGGCAGAGCGTCACTGACCAAGTATGACAAGACAATGCCCTAAACAAAAGAGACAAGGAACTTAAGAATAATCAACACATGCAAGGTACAATGCTTCAGAAAGTGGTCACTATTTTAGAAACACAGGAATGAACCACAGGAATGACCATTGGTACCCCTCTTTAACAAATATGGCAGATTTTATGAAGAATAAAGTAAGTTTTGCTAGTCACCAAGACAAGACTACACAATAGAAATAGAATTCACAATGCGTGTTACATCACAAGCATTTTGGAAATACCATATCCAATTTTGAGGAGGTAGAACCAACACTAAGTGGGAGCTTCGTGATATAAAAATAATACAGAACTACTTACAATGTATTTTGAATCAGTTGAGAATATATACTTGTTACAATAAAAACTTATCAGTAGAACAACTAAAGTATACTCTCTTCACATGTATTAGCCCAGCCCAGGAATAGAATCCACTTTTAAATGATAAAAAAATATTTATTTTATTTCTTCATTTTCCTTTACTAAGAACTGTTTTTAATTCTTTATTTTCCTTTGCTAAGAACTGTTTCCTAAAGAATGAAACATCTATTAACGTTGCCACAGCTTTCAAGTATTTGTGGCATTGTTTGTTGGAAAATGATTAAAATTAAAGCATTTATAAAGTGTGCTTGCATGACACCCCTTCTGTGATTGTAATAAAGTTTTAAATGTTTCATTTTACCAAAGTTATGTTGGTATTTCAGATTCCTGTTGATGAGCACGGTGAACAGATTGGTGAACCAATTACTGAATATATGAAAAGTGATCTTGTCGAAAATCAACAATGCATACCAGTTGTTAGTCATCAACAAGTTCAGGTGAGTATATTACAGTGTCTTTGAAGTGCAGTTTATATTTAACTAAATAAAACAGGTTTTGATGTAGGAAAAACCTATTTTTGGTAGCCGCTGTGAGTCCTCAAAGGTGTTACTCTCATGGTCCCTGAGGGCTCCATAAGATAGACCAACCAATTTCAAAGAATTCTCATCTAGTTGGTCTTGGCCAGTACAGTGCACTAGCGCACGTTGACACTAATAGATTATAGAACTCAAGACAAGAGGGCTCTTTCTCTTGTTTACAGCGACTGCCTAGGTTCAGTTCCTATACTCAGCTTGAGGATGTGGCACCAGCACATCGCATGTCAGTTACTGTCTCAACCAAGCACTCTGCACGGAACTATATACTCGTTGCCCTTTTTCAGGTCTGTGCACGATAACTGTTCACCCAAATCTCATGCCTTTTCATCAGGGAAAGTGGGTGGGTTTGAGGACTCACAGCAGCTACCAAAAATAGGTTTTTATGTAAGTGACTTACCAAGTAATTATGTAGCTATGAGCCTCCTACCTATGGCAGTCTAAAAACTCAAAATTCGCGGTAGCGCTAGTGATTGTTCCAGTGTAGGTACATGCACTGCCCAGTATCAGGAACTGTGAAGAACAACTAAGCAGAAAACTTCAATTCGTTTTCTGCTAGCTCCCGAGTAACATCGGTGGTTTTTTGGTGGCCTACTTAATTGTCTTTTGGATAGTTTTCTGGAGTTTTTGGTGAAGTATTCTGTTTTCATAATAGCGCATGAAGATTAGTTGTCCTTGATTGACTTATTTAGTTAAACTTGGGAATGTTTGAATCTAGCAAGACTAGGTTAGCAAAGTCTTGCTATGACTCTGTCAAAGTGTAGAGGGCAAATTTGTGGTGGGGAAACTATTTGTTTTGAATGTAGAGATTGGGACGATGAACAATGGAAAGTTTTTAGATCTCATCAAGACAAAATGGATAAAGACAGGAAGAGAAAGGACAAGGCTATCTTGCCATGAGTCCTTTGTATTTTATCACTGTGCCAACAAGCACTATTCTGGCAGAGACCGACTATGAGAGAATTCTTTTAGATTGGTTGGCTTATATTTTGGAGCCCTGGGTACCATGAGAGGAACTACTGTGAGGATTCACAGTGGCTACCGAATATATGTTTTTCCTATGTCAAAACCTGTTTTGTGTCTAGTTTTTACTCTTTAGCCCTTCCCTTTTTGTCTTCTGGTCTCCCATGATTCTGAAGGACTTGCAGTGCTGTTTTGTGGTTTTTGTTTTCTGCTTTGATGACTGTAGATTGAGGGTGACTAATTTTTTCATTGTTCATTATTATAGGAACATGTTCCAGTAGTGAAAACCGTTCGCCAAATTGTGAAAAAAGTCCCCATAACTCATCAGCACCAGGATCAACAAACACAAGTTCGAGTACTACGTCAAAACAAAAGACAGCAACTGCAGCAAGGACAGCAAGCTATAAAAGTTGTCAAGAGAACTGTTATTGGTCCTAGTGAAAGTATTTCTCAAGTAAGTCATTTGTAATAGATATAAGCTTTATGTACTTTTGATTATCAATTTTACAGTACAGTATTCATGTTCAGTCACATAGTCACTATGTTAATGAAAAAACCTATTAGAGATACAGTATATTCTTATACAATACCAACCATTATGAGAACACTAACCATCGTGATACTAAATCCTGTCTCTTAGTCACTGAATAAAAATTCACTGGTGGGAGAGATGCCCTTTAAGTGAGCTATACAGTGCCATACCTCTATTTTATGTATACTGTGTACAAAGAAATTTGTTATTTAGTATGTTTTACTGCCAAAACCTGTGATTTTTCAGTGAATATGCAGAATAATTAAGTATTTTCAACTGTATAATTTTACCTAACAGTACATTGACAACAGTCTTTATGTTAAGGTTATCTGTTTTGCAAAAAATCATTTTGTCATATACAGAACAAAGCCTTGGTCTTAACGTAAGGGGATTTCTCTAGTGCCTAGCTGGAGTCCAGTTATTAATAGCACAAGGTTTTAGAGGCAATGGGAGCTAGCCAGTGGGGAACGAGGTGGGCAGAGCCTGACCTGGCTTCCTCTAATGTATGCTGTGACGTGACCTGGCTTCTCCAAACATATGCTGTGACGTATCAGTTCTCTTAACCGCCCTCCAAGCAAGATGAGCCTGCCTTTCTTGCCGAGAAGCCAGTTGTTTTAGCTCTTCCTGCCCAATTTATGCCTCGGCTTTCTGGTTTTTCATTCTGTTTTTGTGTGTGTGTGTGTTTCTGTGTAATAATGTGCTATCTGTGTGTTTTTGCATTCCTAGAAATGCAAACCCATTAATCATCTAAGCAATCCAGGCCTCAGAGAAGATGCCTGGGTGTTCGTAATAACCCATGCTCTCATTATTTGACCTTCTTGGATACAGAACTGCATACAGTATGTAAGCACTGTTAATTTCATGCCTATTCTTGCTGTTAGCACCGTCAACAGCGCCTACAGTGCCATAACTTGATGTTGCATCAAGTTACGTCCCTCTAAAACGCCATTAATGGCGCTGAAAAAACACCATAAGATCGAATCGCCATAAGTCAGTGGTGCAGTAAGTTGAGGACACACTCTACCACTTGTAGCAGATGAAGATCTAATTACTGTAATGTCAGTTAATCCCTGTTCCGAGAGTCGTGATTGGTCTCCTGAGCAATGAAAGAATTTTGGTAGGAAGAGATGATGTAAGAGGAAATAGGTTGCTGCATCTTGGGAAGGCTTTCCTCCTCCAGTGGCGGCAGACGCATCCATTCCTTCTTGTTCTACCTCTTCCTTGCTAAAATCTCCTTAAGTTGTTGCTTCTTCTTCTCAGGAAGGTTTTACTCCTCATTCTTGTATTGCTTTACCTTTAGATGATTCAAGGAGAGGTTTGGGAGATTCTTTAATTTGCAATATTATACAGAATGTAAAACAACAGTTTTTTAGATGATTCAAGGAGAGGTTTGGGAGATCTTGTACAGTCTTTTCAGGCATGGATATGCAGATGCTTTCTGAGTGTTGGACATCTTTAGACCTACTGCACCCCCTGTGTCTACTGCCATGATTGTTTCCACATCTACAGTTTCTGTGATGCAATCCCGAGTTTCCACAGCTGCTCTCCCTGCACCTACACTGTTCTGTCATCAGCCTTGCCACTTCCATTGACTTCCATTCCTGGACCTTCTATGTCTGCTGCTCCCGACTCTCTCATTCAAGTCCTCCTTGATAGAGTCAAAGGTGTTTTTCTGAAGAAATACAGCCATACCAAATTGCTGAAATCGAAGAAAAGACATTGTAGGTCTCCATCTTCATCATTGTCTTCCTCTTCTTTCTCCTCTTCCTTGTCTGTTTGTTCCATCCCTGTCAGGTGTTGGAAGAAGGACGACTTAATTGCTCCTCCAGGCAAGAAGATTTGCAGGCCCTCTTCGGATTCTCACTCCCTTTCTCCAGCAGCTGTTCCTCATTCATCCAGATATGTCTGTGCTTTAGTTGACGAACAGCGTCCAGTTCCTGACACCCATGTGGCTGCACACATGTCAGGGGAAGCCTCCTCTAAGAACCATGGGTCTATGGATAGAACTTCTCCCCAAGAGGTCTGAGTGATCTCGTCTTCTTCTACCTGGCTGCGTAACCAATCATGGCTTTCATCCAGTTCCTCATTGGATGGGTCGATATCGTACTCGGCTAGCACTCTCCTAGGCCCGCATTCGATTCTCCGGCCGGCCAATGAAGAATTAGAGGAATTTATTTCTGGTGATGGAAATTCATTTCTCGGTATAATGTGGTTGTTAATGAACAGTACCTTGGTAGTTCTTTAGTCAGCAAGAGGGGGGGCTTGTGTCCTGTCATCTCCTCAATTGACGGTGCAGGTGCACGGGTTTGCAGTAGCACGCTCAGCACAGCGGTCAACCAGACACACTCCAGGATTGATGGATGTATGATAGACAAGTTGGTTTTGCATCCAGGATTCAAGTCATTTTCTTACAACTTCCTGTCATTTTGCCTGATTTGTTGGAAGATCAACAATACCTCCAAATTAAGCTGTGACAATTTTTTTGGGTTCCTACTCAGTCAAGAAGCAGTGTCTAGGAACTTCATTTCTTTTGACTTGATGTAGTTACACTCCTCCTCTGAGGAGTGAGAGATATTAGTGGTAGCTGCTGCTACTGTGATTACTAGTTGATCCAGAACCTGAAGAGAGAATATTATGTGGATCTTAAGACAGTTTCATGAGTCTCAGTGTCCAAATAGGCACTCCTTTGATAGCAACGACACCAAGGTAGTGCCATTGGTTACACCATCCTCCTCCAGAGATTTTTCATTCTTTGGAACATTGACCAGGGCTTCCTTTCTTGGAACTTAAGCACAGTTCTTTTTAGATTTTCAAGAGTCTCAAGATCCAAGATAGACACTCCTCGGTGTGATAGCAACAACACCTCGGTAGTGCC
Organism: Macrobrachium rosenbergii; assembly: GCF_040412425.1. Lineage (NCBI taxonomy): Eukaryota > Metazoa > Arthropoda > Malacostraca > Decapoda > Palaemonidae > Macrobrachium > Macrobrachium rosenbergii. Next base: position 26,717,440 of record NC_089792.1, on the reverse strand, counting down.
GTGGTCAACAAAAGGTCCTAGTGCCCTTTCATCAGCTCTATTGGAGTGCAAGTACACAAGCAGGTAGAAGAACATTCTGTGCAGTGGCCAACCAGACATCCCAAGCAAGATGGATGTAATTACAACATTTATTCACTGAATCAAGAGATAAGGACATCATTTTGATCTTGGCACAGATATATATATTTGCTATATATATAGAAATTCTTTATTTTATCATTAAAATATCCTTTATTCACTGAAAGGAGATAAGGACAGTTGATCTTACCTTGACGGAAATTCATTTCTGTCTTGACCTTCTGTCTTTGAAGAAAGTAAGACATCTTTGATACCCATTTACGTCTGGAAGCATACATCTTTCGTCATTCTGCATGTTTTGAAAGCGATCAGTGAGATGGATCATTCCACTTCTGTGGCCTGTGTTGCCTCCTTAAAGACTAGACTTTCAACCCAGTGCCAACTACTCGTTGTTACCTTCAATTTGGGTGAGAAACTGTGTCCAAATTGTCATTTCTCAATCTAGTGAGATGATCAAATGAGCATAGCCTGTAACTTCTTGGTGGACATCAGCATGTTTTGGACCAGATCTTTCGAGGGCAGGGCATTGGTCTGTCCATCGCATTCAGGAAGAACCTGTCTGTCGAGTACTAGGATGGGGTGTAATTGTGCAGATCACATTCATCTCCTTTTACCTTGGCACGTTGCCAACGTTGCCCACAGGTCCATGGGCTCCTTTTCCTTGGATCTGATGGTGGATGCTCAGCAAGTTATGTAGTTCACCCAGCTCTTGAGGGACAGGTTGCTTCTCACCTAAAGTGTGCAGCTGCAAGGAGAAGGCATGTGTAGGACTGGCCTCCTCCCTTTCTCCTGTTTTCCTTCCTCTTCCAGTGGACAAAGGAACAGTGAACAAGCCATCACATGCTGGACTGGTGTGCATGCAGGTGATCTAGATGACCGATTATCCTATCTATAATCTAGCTGTGTTTGGATTAGTAGATGCAAATCCTTCCTTCTCTATAGCAAGGGGAGAGAGGGACTATGAGCAAACCAGTCAGTTATTCTTAGTGCTATAGTCTCCAACACTGGGGATTCATCCAAACCTTTTCAAATCAAGGATATTACATTCCTTTAATTTGAAATACCCAGAAGTCTGATGATTGAACATCTCTCTTGTTCAGTAGATCAGAGGCATGGTCTCCTTCCTTTACTCTTTCATGACCAGGAAGAGAGGTACCCAGGTGAGCCGAACTACCCATCAGTTTAGAGATTTACTCGGAATCCTCCCTCCAAAAGTAAGTCTCCCGTATGTAAAGATTGAGGGTTTGTATTTGTGTAGGAATAAATGACAAATTTTTAAAGTAATTTGTATTTTTCCTAAACACAAACCTGAGGTCTTTACATTAAGGGTCCACCTCTTACCACCCCTAATTCTCTTACCTGGGCAAAAAGGTAAGCTGAAGAGATTGAATGCATACCAGTTGGGTGGGCTATACCCCCCCCCACCTTAGGTAACTGTTACCATAACCGTCTTGCAAAAGTTTAACGGCCGAACTTTCCAGCGTCGCCGAAAGTTATCTGTATGGAAAGACTGAGAGTTTGTATGTTAGTAAAAATACAAATTAATTAAAAATTTATTTTATTGGGTGCATCCTACACTATGTTCTTGTGATATGAACACAAGTGTGCACTGCTTTAAGCTTATTTAGGCTGGCACCAGAGCATTGAAATTTTCAATTATCAAAGAACTTTTACACTTATTTTTCAGTCATATCTTGAAACCATGAGATACTGGGGTCAATTATTTCAATTTTAATGCATTTGAACAGGAAGAGAGGTATGAAAACTGTATGATTGGCAACAGTTCCTTAGAAGTATGTATGATACAAGACATACATGTTCAGTATCAAACTTGTCCAACTGAAACTTGTATCATACATGTATCAAATTCAGAGGTATGAAAACTGTATGATTGGCAACAGTTCCCTAAAAATATGTATGGTACAACACGTGATCAGTATCAAACGTTGTTACATATCCTAATACCAAAAGAAAATTGTTCTGCCTCAATATACGAGTATATACAGCAATAAAAGGAGAGGAAAAATCATATTAAAATAGCAAAAAAAAGTCTGTATTTCAATGATTCCTCTAATTCCCGTAATCTAGAAGGAAGGTGTTAGTCTTAAATAACATCATAAGTCTGTAGTAACTATAAGTAAGGTCTTAAAAAATGGAGAAATTGGATGTGAGGGAAAAAAATTGAGAAAAGCACGAAATGAAAAAGTTTTCTCACAACCCTACGCTCACTATCCTAAAAGCTGCCTGAAGCAGTCACCACTTTACTCGTATTATATGTGAGGGCAAAAGTAAAATAAATAATTGTTATGTATGACCTGTAGATACAAACTTTGCATTTCTGTGTGGAGTATTTGGTTAAAGGAGCAGGACAGACTTTACAAATCAAAGGATATGAGTTTTAACATTTTTTTTAGTGGAACATTTGTTTAGTAGTATTATGTACACTTGGTTGTAAGTAATATATAGTGTTTAAAGTACTCACTCATTTTTAGACCAAGCAAACAACAAGAAGAGTTATTGCGACAGCATCTCAGCCAAGCACAAGTGAAAATGTGGTACAGTCTCCTGGGCGTCGTCGGGTAATCACAGCTGCAAAGTCACTGAATGAAACTGACCTTCCTACTGTTCAGCTTTGCGATTTGCCAAGCAATCTTCACTTGACTGATATAAATAAGATGGTAGCTGGGTCAGGGGTGGAAGCACCTTTGGTGAGTAAGAAATTCTTGTTTTGCAATGTTTCATTCATATTAAATTGTGAAGTGTTTGACTTTATTATACTAATAAAAGGGAATACATGATTTATCACAAACCCATGGATATATCAGTTGTCTTATTTAAAGTGGAAGTTTACTTAGTGCACTTTATAAATTTAAAGAATTACAGTACATCTAGTTCATTTAAAGCTTAAGAGGTAAAGGTCCTGTAAGGACTTAGTAGAGCCATTCATTACTTTTTGTTGAATAAAAAAAAGTGTGTGTGTGTGTGTGTGTGTGTGTGTGTGTGTGTGTGTGTGTGTGTGTGTGTGTGTGTGTGTGTGTGTGTGTGTGTGTGTGTGTGTGTGTGTGTGTGTGTGTGTGTGTGTGTGTGTGTGTGTGTGTGTGTGTGTGTGTGTGTGTGTGTGTGTGTGTGTGTGTGTGTGTGTGTGTGTGAGATGGGAAAATGTATCTCATCTGTTATCATTACAGTGCTAATTGCCAAGAGGAAATACTATGTTTGGAAAATGTGGTGGTGTACACTTACATATACTGAAGTATTACAGGAAAGTAGGGGATATGCTCCTTTGAGTAAAAAGTCTTGTTAATCTTGTGTGACTGAATAAGTCATTAGTAAGCTAACAAGTTGGATTTTGCCTGTAGCTGTTTAGTGTGAATTTCATGTACATGAGTTTTTGAATGTTCTATTAAGAGGAATGAAGTACAAAGTTTTTAGAACTGTATATTTGTAAAACAGCTGCTGGTGCCATTATGGAAATGCGCTGCTGTGGTTAGTGATGGAATCACTTACAAAATGGAAAATATCTTTTGTTTGTGGATTGATGAGATGGTGAGAAAAAATTAGGTTCATAATTTTGGATCACACGAGCAAGCTCTGTTGTCATGGATGTGACCAAGGGTTAACCAGTTCTAATCACTTTCCTGTGAGCAATATGTGCTCATGTTTTAAAGAGTTAGAATGTTCACAACATAAAACTAGAAGTGAGATAGGTTTGGTTCCCAGGAAAGTCATTGAGAGAAGGTGACAGAATACAGTCAGAAAATGTTAAACAGTCATGAGACATTTTATCCTGTGTGAGAGAACTAATTCATGTAGTAAAGGAAGACTCTAAGCATTCTGTATTTGAAGCATTGGATTACCTAAACCTTCCTTGTACTAGTGTCAAAGGTGATTAAATTAACTGCAGGGGAAAAAACTTGCACATGAAGTAAGTTGCTGACTGAACAGTTTATTGTTAGTTAAAAGGGCAAGTCAAAAATTTTACAATTTCTCATATACATGAGTAACTTAGATGCAAATCTGAAAGTTCTACATATAACTAAATTTTTGTCATTTTCCCTTTCTGAAAAGTACAGATCCATACGCTGGGAAAAGGACACTCTTTATATGACTGTACCTACACACTCTTCGTAAACTTACCACATACCTGCAAACTTTTTTGAGTTATATGTAATTTTTGTTTGTATTCTAGTAATAATGCATTACAGTCACTACCTAACTTATGAACAAGTTATGTTCTGGATGGCTATTCATATCTTGAATTGTTTGTTTGTTTGTTTTTAACATCATTTAATAGGTACTGTACTTTTCACACCTATTTTAAGTATGGTATAAAGTCTGAAGGTTGTTCCATACATACACAAGCGCAGTTTATTTCCAACAAAAACCTTCTGTGAAAATAGAAAATATACAGCAACAAAAAGAAATGTAACTTGCCCATATAATCGTGTCATCCGATCTCATTAGCTTTTAACTAATAAATAGGCCTATATGCAAAAGTTCAGTAAGTTAAATGCAAATCTTCAAACATTCAGACAGTTGTGGCTTGTCTTACAATTCATTACTATTTCTTATACTTAACCATTTACTGGCATAAACAACAGTAAGTACTAACATAAACAGCCGAATCGAGAAACAGCTGTTTGCCTATGTTAATTAGTGTAACTAACTTACATATATCAAGTGTTGTGTTACAGTTGTCGACTTGTTAAAGACTTGCTAATTTTCAATGGTGTTTTCCATAAATAAAAGTAGAATAAAAATTGTATTCATCCGTCATACATTAGAGAAGAAACTGTTAAGAAAGTATGCCACTAAATTCAAGGTTATAGGTATGGCTGAAGAAATGAATAATGTGCAGGCCACAAAGCATTTTGGCAGAAGCAAATGCAGTATCCTAAACTTCCTTTAATTTACTGTATCTATAAATAAAGTAAGTTCCACTTTTAAAGCCAGCTTTGATAATTTATGAAAAAATGTATTTCCAAGATACGTTTCATTTAGTAACAAATGGCAGTGATGATATTAGTAAAACACAATCAGCTGTTGATTGTAAGAATGTAAACATTCTTAGAATGCAAATGGCTCATGATCGCTATGTTCACAAATTATAATATGAAAATATAACATAATACATGCAATATAATTGCATGTAGTAAGTAAAGCAAGTTTGATTAAAATCATCATTATTCTCAGTAACCAAATACAAACAATGCATAACAAGACCAATTTAATTAGTATTCACTAAAATTTGTATAGTAATTTAAGAAGTTCCAACAATATCCTGCCTCAGAACATGCTTTTCCAGTCAAGAACAACAGAACACTGTTATTCAATTTCTCATACTCTCAGTGTACACACAAACTAATTGTTTCCAGGCAGTTGCCAATTTGATACAAATAACAGTGTCACTGCACACTATTCAAAACCTTTGAAGCCCTGTCTGCCATACAGTCGATTAAAAATACTACAGATTTGAGACTGCACACAAAGGCAACGGACAGTCCAAAACACTGTACCACAGTCTCTCACAACTATTGGCCAGCAGCCCCGTGGCTTCTAAGGCCAGGGGTCTATTTTCGCGATAATGCAGCCAAATGATATTTTAAAGTAATCCCCCCGACCACAGCAGACTCGCAATGAGACGGGGTCACTGTTAGTACTAACTGCAATGTGAACAAGGACTGTTACATAAAAAAAATTTCATATTCAGTATTAAAATTTACAGGAATTTACATTGCAAATTTCATATTTCATATACAATACAGAACAGCCAATATATAGCCACCACAGGGTCTCTCAACTTGAGATTGACCCCTTCACAGGTGTCACAAGTTCTCCAATCAGGTTAGTCCTTTTCCTTGGGTGCCTGCAGCCTGGGTAAAGATTCAGAGAACACTGTCAGATCTGTTGCCATACTGTTAAACAATACTCTTCCTTTGCGATCTTCTGCAGCTGGCTCTGTGGATGTCCTGATTCAGGCTGACTCTGGTCAGGACACATATTTTCTCCATTTGGTCTTCTGAGGTGCTGCTGGGGAGTTTTTGAGCCCCATCAAACATCAGTAAGGCTCAAATACTTAATGGCTTAAGGGAGAGTGATTCCTGGACCTACTTGGAATCATCATGTATGCAATTGGTTTCTTCAGGTGAAGGGTGACCTTGTGATGGGGATTGCCCTTGGGGGATCCAGGGGGTCAGGAAACAGCGTGGTTTTCAGTTAAATTCAGAGGTGTGAAAGCTTTTTGTTATGATCTGACCTGGATGCAGAGTGCATTCATGGACAAGCATCTAGGCTTGTGAAATTTGTTTCATTTCCATTTTTCATAAAAATTGTAAAAGTTTTGTTCAATTCTCATTTTAAATTTTTGTTTTTTCAATCAGTTTTTACTCCTATATATATTAGATTATAGTTCCATTTTGAATCTAATATAGTCCAAAAGAAGGCCATGCGTTAATGGTTGAAACAACTGTTGGCTTGGAATGAATACATACAGTAGCATTTTAGCAGTTTTTGCATATCATTTCAAGACTTCAGCCTTGAAGATTAGAAGCACTGGAGATATTGGAAGTATTACTAGTATATTATTGATTACTACCTGTACATTAGCACTTGAAGAGAATACAAGGAAAACTTCCAGAATATATACATATATATATATAGGCAGCCCCGGGTGTACAACGGGGGTTCCGTTCTGACACCATGTCGTAAGCCGAAAATCGGTGCAACCTGAAATAATCATTGAAAATTGTAAGAAAACCTTGCTTTTAATCCTTTGGGTGTCTTGAAAATGACGTAACCTGCATTTTTGATAGTATAGTCACTTGTTTTGTCTCTTAAGGAGTTACCTTCCATGGTCTACCAGAACTCCATGGTGTCCAAACTAATATCAAAGAATTGTGTTGTAATGATAAACATTATAATGTGATGGAGTATATAATGGACTCAAAGATAAGAGGGCACTTTTCCTTATCTTCAAAGAAGCTGAGCCCAGTTTTTCCAATGTCAAAAGAACCTGCAAGAAAGAGGAGTGACTATTGCGCACGCGCATCCACCCTTTTGTTTACAACCTGGCCATTAAAGACTAAGGAGCCATTAACTCTCTCTTTGGTCTATAGCGAACGGTTCACATTGTACCAGTGCTCCGAAAAAATTTGACTTTTTCCTCCGATTTCATTATTGAGGATCATGGAAACATCAAAAATAGCAAGTGCTTAATATTAAGTTCCAGTTAAAAATTTTAGTTTTAAACTTTTGGAATTTACAATTTCTTTGTAAAAGCCGGAACTCGGCTCTTTGATGGCTACCTAGTTTTGTAAAGTGTTGATTGTGAAAATTGTTTTCAATTTCAACTAAATGTTTTAACTAAAAGAAATGTTCCACAACTTGTTATTAATATAGAAAATATTTTCAGATTATACGATGTTTACAATAATCTAGGCATTGAGAATAATTTAGACTAGATTAATAATGGATGTTGTCTGTAGCCTATGTCCTAGGATTATGTATCCTTAAGTGGCATAGCTTATACTGAGGACCCTAGGATCAGACAATAATAATATCTGGGCAAAATAAATTGATAGTCTAACAATAAGGCTACATATTAGTAAAAATTTTTTCCTTTTATATGAGCCTGTGCACTTAAGCATGAGCTAAATAATCCAGGACTAGCCTAGGCATTACATTATATCAAATTAAGTGATAACTTTTTATGAAACATCCCATTTTTAGACTAAATTGTTAGCCTAGACCATGTAACCTAGGACTAGATGAAATAGTAATCTGTGCTGGATGAGATGGTAACCTAGCCTTAAGGCTACTTACTAAGGCCGGCTAATTGTGTTTTTTGTAGCCCATACCCTTAAGTGTGTATTAAATAATCCACATATACGAAAAGTCCCCGGTTATCGGCAGGGGTTCCGTTCTGAGGGTGTGATGATAACCAAAAATTGCCGCTAACCGAAAATCAGCAATTTCAGGACTTTTTGGGCGATTTTCGGAACCTATTGGCACCTCTATTACGTATGTTTCGGCGCCAATACCCAATTACTGGCGCTGTTAAGTGGAAATTGACGATTTTCAGTGCTGAAAATTGCTGATTTTTGTCACTAGACAAGCGCTGTAAAACCGGATCGCCGTTAACCGGGGACTGGTATTGCCTTACTTACAATGGGGTTAGGTTCCAAAAAACCCATCTTTTGTTGAAAAAAAAATGTATCTCAAATATAGCCTAGCCTACACTAGGGTAATCAGTACCATCTACTCATATAAGGTAGCCTAGCCTACACTACACAGTATACTCTAAACGTATATGGTATAGTGATTATTAGTGTCAGCTAATTCTGCAGGTTCAATGCAGATTGACTTAGGATAATTCAGTATAAAGAGAAATTGAATAACAAAAAAGGCTTAGCCTACACTATGGTATATTGTATACATATACAGTAGCCTAGCCCACACTACACTGTGCTCTATATTCACATATTAAAATCGTATTATACAAACATCAACATAATGAATGTGCATCTTTTCCATGGATCTTTTAAAAAGATATGCTTTACTACACTGTATACAATAATATTGTATATATTCTGATATTGCTTTTGTATTATAAATTGCAATCATAGCGATCAATGTTTTGGTTTGGAAATCAATTATGGGGTAAGTTCATTTCGCCACATTTAACTCAGTTCAGAGGGTTTTTCTTGCTTCTAGTTCGCATAAATGAATCCCTAGATACTTTATTTATATGGGACAAGGATATTTTTCGTTGTATGAAATGTTTTTAAGTCAAAATATAACTTAAATATGTCTCATGAAATTAATTTAGCTTTTTTTCGTTAATAGATGACATTGGCGGCTGGCCGTTGGGGGGCAATTTTGTTTTGTGTAAAAAAAAATCAAGATTCCATTCACTATTTTCTCTTGATTTCATCCTAATACGAGCTTTACGTATTTATCTTTTATCGGCGTGAAAACAGCAGTAATATATGTTCTTTCATTCCCAGTAGTTTTGATTAAAATACTTTCTCTCCAATTTTATTTACGGTTGAGTTTCATCCAAGTTGTCAATGCACGATAATTTATAGTCATTAGCAACTTGAACATTATTTTCTCAGCTTCAGCTAAAACTTGCAGCTTAAATTCAGCAGTATATTTCCTTGCCGATCTTTTATCCATAGTGAATAAGGGTATGATGTAAAAATATATCAATCCTGTTCTACTTTAAACGTCATTTGTATTGTAACCTACGGTAATTGTGTATTACTGTACGATGGTTGAAATACAAGCAAAACGGCTGTTGCTATCCGATTCGGTGATAAGCAAAACACAGTTTCTCGGTCGTTTGTTTATGGCTGTTTGCATTTTTGCAAGAGTATAACAATACTAACAGTACTTATATCATTCTCTTTTACTTTTTTAACTAGAAGGTGGGATAAAGTGATGGAGGAAAAGAAGTTGGTCTATTGTAATTTGGTCTCTCTCGCTGCCTGCTTGTCTGCTGCTGCCTGCGCCTGCACGAAATTCAGAAATATTTTATAAATATTGTTGTATCGGTATTAATTGCTTACCTAATTGCAAAATCAAATTAACATAAGGTGAATTATTGTAACTCAAGCACTACCTGAGTATTTTAATGGTTTTATCATAAAAAGTCCATTTAGTCATGATAATATTAGTGAATATTTCTCATTGAAAAATACTGTGAATGGGCGAATTTTCAGCGAATAATATATATGTTCCATAGAGGAATCCGTGAATCGTGAGAGTGCAAATGTGGGGGTTTACTGTACGTATAGTAAAGGAGCTGAACAAGAAGAAGCATGTTAACTAAGACAGTAACATCCCAGCTGAAAACTTAGATAAAATTACATCTCTAAAACTAAATGAATGATGATGATTAACCCAAAGGCGATCCTGGGAAAAATGGTGATTTTGGCTATACAGTATCAGTGAGCAGGATGAAGCATGTGCAGTGAGGGTTTCTAATTCTTATTAATACAAGTACTGTATGGTGTGACTGGGATTGCCATGTATGCATAAATGCAGCAATTATAAGATTAAAAAGGTTGTGGTGAAACAAAGGACTTTCACAATAGGAATACAGGTAGTGATTGCCATTATTGTTAGAATGGAAGAAAACAAATTTTCATCATTTTTTTGCATGCTGTATTAATATAACTTGTGCAGAGCTATCTCACAAAAACCTTTGTTGATGTATTTTTAAAATGAAGTTCTAATTGACCACTTGTGAATTATATACTGAAATAGTAATTGCTTCTCTTGTTTATTTACAGAAAGTCAGTTATATTCCAGGATCAGGAGAATGCTTTATTTCATTCCGATCTGCTGAAATTGCTGCCAAGTTTTACCAGAAAATGAATAGACGTATGGTAAATATGTCAGTCATTAAAGCTAACATGCTGTGCTAGACAACCAGGTTGGACATCTTGCACAAGTAAGCTAACTTTTTATTTTTTAATTCTTTATGAATACAGTATATATATTAATGTTGATTTTGCACCCTCTGTAAGGTGAACATGATTGAACTTGGTTTGAGTACATACAGTGTACTGTACTCTGCATATGTCTTTTATCTTTGTTCGTGTGCCAGGGCTTTGGGAGAACTTTTCCCCATTATCATTAATTTGCATATATAAAATTTGAACTTCCTTTTTCTGATGAATATTATTAATGATCAATCTTAATCAAAATGTGTTGTGCAGTACATTTTTAACATCTAAATTTATTTGAGTACTTTTGTTTGTGTGTTAACATTTTCAAGACGAGATGTGATATGAAATACTATTCATCGGGGAAAATTCTTCAAAGTACAGCTTTAGTGGAAAGTGTGTGAACTGAAGGAGTTCGTCAAGCATTGGAAACACCACAAGGATTTAGCTTTTAACTTGACAATCATCAAGATCAGTATGTTTTAGTTGTCAGAAGAAATTTATATTTTGTGTCAATCATTTCCTATTGAAAAATGTATTGTAGCATCATGAAAATTTTAGGAAAATGGAAATTGGCCAAGTTTTGAAAGACTTGTGATGAAACTTGGCAGTTTAAAATTATATAAATCAGATGTAAATGATTATGGTTAACAGATATGATATACATTTTTTATTGAATGACAAAATCAATAACCTTTTAGCTCTGCATTTTCACTTTATACTTCAATATTCTCAACAAACTAGTAATTTTGAAAATAAAGTTCTTAAAAGTGTGAAAATACACTTTGTTGACGGTTTGGTATCTAAAGATCACCAGATTGTGAAAGCCAAGAATATTTTCTTTTAATTATGGAAAATTATATTAAGCAGCTGCCATTTACATTTTCATTGCATTGTTGTGTACATTCATTCATATCTGTAGAGCATATGAAATACCATACTGCCTTTACAGGAGGCCATTGAAGATCCTAAGTTGCAAATAATGATGATAGCAAGATATATCTGTTATTATTGTAATTAACCTGTGAACATTGCCGTATGTATATTGGAGATCAGTAATTTCTTCATAACCTATTTGCTCTCGTTTCACATCTTTTGGAAAAACTGGAACAATTGTATGATTTGATCAAATTCTTACTCTATTTTTATTTTTTTATATTTTTGTTTTTTTAAAGTCAGGATCCATTGAATTTAAGGTTTCAGATAAAAAACATGTTACTTCCTTTATTTTTGGTAAATTAGTATCATAGATAAAGGAAATTCTTTAAGGTTTGTTCATAATGATATGGAAAAATACTGATAATCTTCATGATATTGAGTAATGGTAACAGAAAGTCCAGAAATGATATTATTTTCAGCATTTGGCCATGTCGTTATTTTGGAAAATATCTAATTGACTGTTCAGTGGGGTGCATTGTAAGGATGTGCTGAAACTCGTCACACTGATTCTTTTTTCTTGGTTAATATCCTTATGGCTAGGTAGTACAGTTTAGTTAGCTCCAGTAACTAAATGTAGCATTTACCTTAAGGTTATATTTTTTTTTTTAAGCTCCCATAGGCTTCCTGAATTATGGATTTTGCAAACATTATCTTCATTGACAGCGTTTAAATCGTCTCCCTTTAAACCATAAGTTATCTTTTTTTTTTTTTTTTTTACATTAGGTTGTTATCATCACAGTCAAAGGTCTTTAAGAGTAATGGTCTTATTTTCCAACTTGAAGAATTATATATACTCTACTTGAGTTTTCTTAAATGTAAAAGTAGGTATTTGATCACATGAGTAAGCAGTTTATAGTTTTCACATGTAGAATCCTTCAAATATCTGTTAAAAGGATATGAAAAGGTAGAATTTCAAGGAATAGCATTATCTTTTTATTGGCAAAACTCTGGGTTGACTTGTACTTACTGTACTTGCATCACCAATTAGATGTAGTATCACACTTAGCTAAAGAGGACCACTAAATTAGGTAGGTTTTCCATAACATTTGGTGTGAATAGGAATTGAATATGTTGGGAGTAGGTAGTTAGACATTAGGAGGGGGCATTGGTTAGGTCATTTTATTTCATTACACACCTTTGTGTTTTTGGCAACAACCAAAGAATCATTATTTTTGTTACTTCATCTCTTTAATCATTTTTAGGAATTTTTTTTCATAATTTGATGTCCCATTGTCATGTTGAAGAAAGTAATTATATTGAACTTGTTCAGTGTCAGGAAAGAGATAAGTATAGAGTTGTCTCATTATTATTCAACTCTGTGATATCCAAATGTTTAGAAGCTGGTAGATTTTTGTTTCATAGGGCAAACTTTCTGGTAAAATTATAGTTTGATTTTATATGTATAAGTCACATCATGTTTGTCATGAAAGCAGAGTTAATTTATTCATCATAGAACTCGTTGAGCTAACTATAGTCTTATCAGTAGTAATTTAGGGTCATGTTGGATTAATGAGTGGGGCACTGTTGAGAGTTAGTATGTAAGTTATTAGTGTTGAACTAGTTTTCTTCCATGTATGCAGTATATATTAAAATTGTCTTAATTTCTTTAAAGTTTTCTAGTGTAATGTTGTCAGTGTTTGCCATTATGAATGTTGAGTTGAAAGCACTCCATAAATGTAAGCACTAGATTTATCTGTGTTTCTTATTTAAGCATCTTGATAACTTTAGAATGAACATCTATACCATCACTTCTAAAATAAAAGTTTAGTGAGAACTTATATTAGGTGGTCATCAAATTTGAGCATTGGAATGTATTTTTGTGGAAGAATTATCATCCTAATGTGTATTCATGTAGGAGAGTAAAATTTCCTAGCATTGTTGCTTATCTGGGCTGTTTTCTCTTTTTATAATCAGGGTTTTCTAAAAATTAAGCCAGTTATTCTGCAGTAAAATTAATTAAATTTCACTTCACCTCACATAAGACAGGAATTCTGTTTTGATAGTACAGTATGAGTAACACATGCTGGAAATTTCTGTTTTGAAGTATGTAGCTGAATATGTAATAGATAATTTTCATGTTATATAAGGTGAAACTTTTATGCCATTATTGATGCTTTTAGGTTAAAATTTTTAAATAATTACAGCCTATAAAATTAGAATATTCTAGAATTTTGAACCTAGAGTAATGGTCATATATTGGGTTCTGTAACACAGTACTTCAGAGTTACTTATAAATTAGTCAGTGGTTGGTCTTGAAGATACAGTATTTTGGAAGAGTAGAAATGTGCATTAATGAATTTTTTTTTTATTAAAATTGAAAAATATCTAACTGAATTGCTCTCTTTTGAAAAATACGTAACTGAATTGCTTTCTTTTTTAAGCATTTTGACCAGTTACATGAGGGTTTAGTTTTTAGCTCTGGGCTGGTTAAACTGGTGAAAAATAATAATAATGATGATGATGATTAATGATAATCATAATAGTACTGATGAAGGATTTGTATCGTTCAAGAGCAAGGTCTTTTTTGGTAACTTGAAAGCTGAAGTACTGTTTTTGTAATTTTCTAATGGTTTGGCTTAAATAGTTTCAACTGTTGAGCTATGTTACTAAAGTATTTGTTGAAATTGATTGTAAACTTGTGATCTGAAATGGAGTAGTATTTGGACTAATATTTTCTATGTTTGTCCATTCATCCATACTCAGAATAATGAAAAGTAATAATATGTGATTTGTACTATTTAAGCCTTGCTGTTAAATATAATAAGGTCATTTAACTGTGAAGGCAAGTGTTGGAGTTTTTGGTTCGATTTGAAGTGGCATAAAAGTTGTATATTTTTAGACGTTAAGGCTCTTTTGATCTGTATTTGAATGTACATGAGGAGGTTTAATATAGTCTCTCTCTCTCTCTCTCTCTCTCTCTCTCTCTCTCTCTCTCTCTCTCTCTCTCTCTCTCTCTCTCTCTCTCTCTGTGTGTGTGATTTACTTTAACAATTAAAATAATCTCTCTCTTTCTCTCTCTGATTTACTTTAACATAAACTAATGGTATAACCTGGTTTTCAGTCATTATGTTAGGCAGTGTTAAACTGAAACCGAATTCTTTAAGAAATTTTCTTTTATCTGAAGTGAAAACCAGTGATTGAGATGAGTGCACAGGTTCCATTGTATGTGTTTATTAATCTACAATTATTTGTAGGTAAAGTTCTTAACCTCAGTGATGTATACCTAGTTCTCTGCTGTATTAAAGACAATTATATCTGAAGTTGTTTTGTAGATCCTTATTACTTAACTTAAAAAAGGATATAGGAGTCTGAAGTAAATTGTTATTCAGTAAATGGTAAATACATATTTTAAGTATAATCATATACTGTAGTTTATAAGAGAATTTAAGGGTGACAACACAAGATTACTCGGAGAATTTCAGGCTTAAAGGGTCCTGTTATTTATTAAATCTCTAATAATTTTTGAGATAGATCCTCTAAAATCTATTAGTGCACTGATACTATAAGAGGTATCTGATTCTCGTTTTGCTTAAGTATTTGTTATAATTGCAACAAAAATTTCTTATTTGTTGAATAATTTCATGGCAGTGCTTCTTTTGTTAGATTGTGATTGTTGCTAGGATAAATTGTATGTAAGGCTTGGTTTATCCCCAACCAAGGTTGAAATCATCAGTTTAATAACAATTTATTACAGATTCTGAGCAATAATTTTAGAAATATAAAACTTTTGTTGGCACTACAAAAATATGTAATTTTATTGTGAGAGTTGCCTTGTATAATTTTCTTCTCAGTTTGAAATTTGGTTTTCAATATGGTGTCTGTCCTTTTGTTAGAGAGTAAAGAATTAGGATTTGTTTCATTAATACTGTATATATGAAGTAGTTTTTATTTGTACATATTTTCTTTTCGTCATCTTCATGTATGGTGAAAGTTATTGCCCTCATGTATTTGTGTATCCTTTATTGATTTTTCCATTATTTTATGACACTGGTATGGTGTTAAGGAAATTTTATTGTGAATTCATTTTCTTTGGCAACATAATAGTATGTCAGTTTAGATAAATGGAGATTGGATGTATCAGGATGGAGAATTTTCTGTGACCAAGCCAAAATTCAGTTACCAGCTTGTCGAGTGTCTCATACCTTGTACATTAACATGAAAGTTAAATATTCATTTTAAGAATATTAAAACTTGTTTGGGTGAAACTGTATGACTAATCTTTAAAATAATAAGGTAGTTGTGTATCTACAAAAAAAATCTTTTTATTTTATACTTATGCTATCAGTATGCAATAACGTTCTGAGGTTACAACACTTTTCAAATATATTCATCAGAAATTATTTCCTGGTTTATGACACTTACGATGCCGGTCTGATGGAAGAACGGAACCCTTAATAAACCAAGGACTGCCTGTATATATATATATATATATATATATATATATATATATATATATATATATATATATATATATATATATATATATATATATATATATATATATATATATATATATATATATATATATATATATATACATACACACACACACACACACACACACACACACACACACACACACACACACACACACACACACACACACACACACACACACAGACAGGCAGTCCACGGTTATCAGTGGAGGTTCTGTTCTTGACAGCATGGCGATAACCGAAAATCGGCGATACTAGCGCCGATCCCTGGTTATCGGTGCTGATATCCGTTATCGGTGTCAATAACTGGAGATCGCGCATATTGGTGCCAAAAATTCACTTATCGTCGCCACTAGGCAAGCGCTGTAAAACCAGATCATCGATAACCAGGGACTGCCTGTATATATATATATATATATATATATATACAGGCAGTCCCCGGATTACGACTGACAGTTCCGCCTTTGACGTTCGAGGTTACGACGCTTTTCAAATATATTCATCAGAAATTATTTCTGGCTTACGACGCATGTTCGGGGTTACGACGGCGTCGCACGCCGATCCGACAGAAGAAATATGGCCCCAAAACGGCAGAATAATCATAATTTGAAGGTTTTTTTATGTAAAACTCAATAATAATGCAGTTTACATCGTTTTCAATGCACCCAGAGCATTAAAAGTAAGGTTTTCTTATGATTTTTGACGATTTTCGACGATTTTCCGGCTTACAACGATTTTTAGGTTCGACGCGGCGCAAGAACGGAACCCCGTCGTAAACCGGGACCGCCTGTATATTATATATATACAGTCGTCCCTCATCTATTGCGGGGGTTATGTTCTAGAACCCCCGTGATAGGCGAAAATCTGCAAAGTAGCGACCTCATATTTATTTTATTATTTAATGTATACATATACATTTTGAGTCTTTATAAACCCTCCCCACACTCTTATAAACCTTTCCCACACTGTTATAAACACTTCCTATGCATGTGAACACTTTCTATACTCTTGAACCTACGTAATAGTTCGTAGCACAGAGCATCAATAGTGATGAAAATTGAATGTAGCAATGATTTACTAATTTTTAATATATTAATATCAATGTAAACACATTAATATATTATTTTACTTACAGAATCCATTTAGTATACTATATTACTATTTTGTTCTGTTATCATCGTAATATGCATAAAAAAAATTATCGTCCCACGTTTGTAATGTTTATGTTCTGAGAAACAGCTGACTGAAGCTGCTCACTACTACTGAAAGAATTAGGAAAATAATTTTTTAGTTGCTAAAAGAAACAGATTTATTATTAGCATTATTATTTTTAATTTTGTACATAAAAGTTTATGATACAGCAATTCATATTTCATTAAGAGAGAGAGAGAGAGAAAGAACTGGTGCTTACTACATATAAACGAAGTCTCAGTACAGTAGCTTAGACGAGACTAAGTCTTGTCTTGACAAGCCGGGGATTAGAGAGTATACAGTAACCTTGAGTTGCTTATGTACGAATTCAGATTTTAAATATTGTTACGTTAATTAGAGATGAAACATCAACAGTGATAAAATATTCTCTTGTGTACTGTTATATATGTGATAATCATAGAGTCAACTACTAAAGTTGTACTGAAGCACGGTTCAGTAAATCAGTTACAGATGTCAGGACAATTACTACGATAATAATAGATCAGTATAGTTTATTCTGTAAGTGAATAAAGTTTTATTGAAAATTTGCTGTTTTTTCGTTAAAAGACTGTATACTGAGAGAGAGAGAGAGAGAGAGAGAGGGGGAGGTTTTATGTATATTGGTAAGCTGTTTTGTGATTTTTTGAATTTTAATTTAGCACTCTACATATTTTTTGTTGTTGACATTAATATTAATATTTGAAAATTAGTACAGGCAGTCCCTGGGATTCCATGCCCAACGGCGTGAC
>NC_089792.1:26622099-26694599 GCF_040412425.1 Macrobrachium rosenbergii | reverse complement strand
AGGGGAACCAGATTCCAGTCAACAGAGGAGCTGAAAGAGGCATCGGAAAGTTACCTGAAGGGACTACTGAAAAAGGACTTTGTGGAGGTCTTCCAGGATTGGGAGAGACGCATGCAGAAGTGTGTAGCTGTGAGAGGCAATTATTTTGAAGAAGACAAAGTTGTATAAGCTTATGAAAATAAATAGTCTCTCTCCTGACATTTTCAAATTACTTATTGAACATACCTCGTATATATGTATGTATATATAATATATATACATATATATAGTACAAAACACACACACAGACTGCATATATCACATACATGTATACAGAGTATATGTGTGTGCCCATACACACATGTATATACAGTACACATATGCAGACATAATTCATATCAAACATTATTTGAGACTTGCAGATATGTACAGGTTGACCATCACTAATCCGGCAATCAGTAGTCCGGAACAATCAGTAATCCAGCACAAATTTCGGCTAGAGTAATTTCTAATGTTTCCATACTAATTTTCAAATTTCCTGGGTCGCTGCGCTAACTTGCTCGCCGGCCGCTTCGACTTGGTGGCGCATTGTGCTGCATCAACAAACTGGAGGTGTTTGTAAGCACAGGCATGCTTTTGCTGTTCCATTTTTTACATTTATTATTGTCTTTTGGCCTACGCTATGGTATATCATATAGGCTACATATACGGTAGCCTAGCCTACATTATACTAAACTCTATTCACATATTAACAGTATTATACAAACATCAACATAACGAATGTGCATCTTTTTCATGGATCTTTTAAAAAGTTATGCTTTACTACATTGTATACAATTGCGTATATTCCCATATATTGCTTTTGTATTATAAATTGCGATCAATGCTTTGTTTTGGGAATCGATAACGCTGTGTTTATTTCGCCGCATTTAACTCAGTTCAGAGAGCTTTTCTTGTTTCTAGTAATCGTAAATGAATATAGATATTTGGGACAAGGATATTTTTCGTTATACGAAATGTTTTTAAGTCGAAATATAACTATTTTCTGGGCTTGGTGGAAGGCCCTCTGAATGGAGCCTTCTCAGTTACTCTCTTTTGTTTATGAGTATTATCAAGAGATGATTTGGAAAGGACTGGTCATGAGAGGTTTGGTTTATTATCTGTTGATTTACTGTTGTAATTTTTTTTTCCCCTTTCTTGTCAATTTGTTTAAATTCAAGCTGGGGCTCTTGCATTGAGCTTAGTACTTTGTATCTATTACTAAGTGATGCATGTTTAATTGGAGGAGAGGATGAGGGGGAACATCTCCTCCTTTGGTGCTTTTGCTCCTCAGTCTCCATTAAATCAGGCAGAGACTTTGCCTGAGACAGTTTGAAGGTGGTTGGGTTAAGTGCCATCTTATCCTCCTTGGAGGCTTGTGCTCTAGCCTCAACAGGCCATGCACCTTATTCAGATGGCTGGGCGACTACCACTGGGGTTGATGCACCTACTACATTAGAGGGTGCTGCCACTGCACCCCTAGTGGTAGGTAGGGGTAGTGGCTTAAGAACTTGAGCATAGCTCGTAGGTTGTTGTCCTTGATTATATGTTAGTTTTATAAGTTAGTCATTATTTTCTTTTTATTTTCTGTGTTAGTGAAATGTTATGGGTGTTACAAAATGTATAAAAAGCACGTTTAATTTTATAAAACTTTTTATAGCAAAGCATTCTTTATGTTTAAAAAGTATCTGTTCTTGTTGTGACATCATAGGACCAAAATGATGGGAGGGAGAAAAAAGGTTAACAAACGCAGACAGGAGTGTTAACAAATGGTGGCAAGGTAGAGAGAGCTCTCTGAAGGTTAGGTTGGTAAAGTTGGGATGTAAGTCTGTTTTGTAGTTTTTGTTGTCGTAAGCTGGATTGCATAGTGAAAGAAGAACTACGTGAACAGGTGGCTGGATCGCATAATTGAATAATTTTTGGACGGGTTAGGCTAGGAAAATTTTCAGTCCTAATTGTCTTTTTGCAAAACTGATAAGCTCTGCATTGGCTTTATTTAGTGCAGACAGTTCAAATTTGTAAATTTCTCAATTTTTGTTATGGGATTTTTGTTCCAGTTGACAATTAACACATTTTGCTTCTCTATTACATTCATCATCGTGATGGATTCTAGAGCAGTTTATACAAATTTTATAATTTTTGCAGTTTTTTGATGGTTGGCCAAACTTAAAGCAATGATAGCACTGCATTGGTCTTTGCTGGAAAGGATGTACTCGTACCCTTTCATTTTCAAATATAACATGAGAAGGTACTTCAGAGTCTACAAAGGTTAAAATGATCATGTTGGCAATAGCTGCCTTTTTCACTCTCCAAATTGAAGTGGGACTCATTTCTAGAATTTCTTCTTCTGTCATGTCATAAAGGTCTTTATCAAACAGTACTCCTCTCCCATAACTGAAGCTTTAGTGGGGCTTGATCTTCATAATCATTTCATCATTTTTACATCCAACAAGGTCAGCATATATGCTTGGGTTGTGGATTTGACATGAATAAGAACAGTGTTCTTCCCAAAACGAGAAATATCACCGCTCTTTATTCCTCCCACCTTTTTCTGAAGAAATCTGCAAAATTTATAGTAGTTATAATTTTCCTCCTTGGCTGAAGCTACCACCCACACAAGAGGTTTAAGAGTCCTTATTTCTGCATTCTGGTTTCTCTCTGGTGTATCCTGAGCCCATTTAGGTGGCACATAAACGTCCATGTCTTTGGGAACTTTGTCTGTTAAGGCTCCCTGTACTGTAGCTTGACCTATTTGTATGGCACTTATCATACTACTAGCCTTTAGAGCCTCATCATGGCTACTAACGGTAGCCCACGCTTCCCATTTCCATTCAGTATCAGTGAAGTTCATCCTGGTATCTACAACAGTTCCAAATGATTTCAGAGCTGTCGAGATCATTTCATAATCACAACAGACTGGTAAGTCTTCAATATGGGCATTCTAAAATTTTTCACACAACCTAGCTGTGTTGAGGATTTAATTTTGGATGAAGATTTCTTAGAGAAGTTTGTGTCCTTGCTTGAAGTCATCATCAATGAAGCATGGCTAGAGGGTCCAGGAGAGGGGAAGTCAGGAGGGGGATCAGGATATTTGTTATTACTGCTTTTTGTTAATTTATTTTTCAAGAAGTCATCAACATTTGGAGAAATTTCAATCTCCAAGGTGGGTGCAGAGGTCGCCATCTGTGCCAGAACAGCACCATCAGAGGGTCCAGGGGTACTTGAATCCTTATAAATCCTAGACATAAAGATTTGAGAGGGGTAAAAAACAAAATAATAATAATAATAAACCTGAAAACCTTAAAAAGATATCATCAGTCTTTCATGGGGATTATTCTTCCACCAATGGCACAAATGAGAACTGACTCCCAAATGTCCGCATCCCTACCCTACCCCACAGGGGATGGCACAACACGATTATAGTGGCCCAATTGTAAGTCAAACCAGCTTGCTAGGACCGAAGGTATTATGGGAATACTATCATCCCCACTCTAATCGTGTTACGGGCAAAATGGATAGAATGCCTTGAGTCCTATCCCCAGAACCGAACCCCCCTGGAAAAAGAAAGTATATCTTAGTTTAACCTGACCATTGAGCTGATTAACAGCTCTCCTAGAGAGGGCTGGCCCGAAGGATTAGATTTATTTTACGTGGCTAAGAACCAGTTGGTTACCTAGCAATGGGACCTACAGCTTATTGTGGAATCCGAACCACATTATAGTGAGAAATGAATTTCTGTCACCAGAAATAAATTCCTCTTATTCTTCATTGGCCGGTCGGGGATTCGAACTCGCGGCCAGCAGAGTGCTAGCTGAGAAAGGAACCCACTCGCCCAATGAGAATACGTGGTCCAGCCTTAAAGAATAGTTCCGCCTGATATCTCTCAGGTCCGAACATTATCGGGCAGCTGATGGTCCTATCACAGTTCCCACTATTTAGCTTCGGATATAAACCCAATCCCAGTCATGATTATCTTTTCCTGTTTATCAGGTCCAATAACCATTCTACAACACCCTCCATACATCATCTCAGTGCTGCCTGGCATTAAAAAAATTGATTAATTTTATTCTTTTCTATTATTTGGAATTCTTTTATTTAGCATCATAAGACTCTCAATGAAGATGCTTGCTTGATGTCATTAGAATCTTCCAGGGCTTGCTTGATGTCATTAGAATCTCCCAGGGTCAGTTCAGTATACACTAAGCAAGAAAAGATGAATTAAGAGATAGGGTGAGGGTGAAAAGAGAGATGAAATGAAGTGGTAATCCTTACCAATATCCAATAATGTCTGGGAAAGACTGTAAGTTGTGAACCCACTTGCAGACACACGAGGAGAGGCGGGTAATCATTTTAGGCTTAGGGGAACTAACTGTACACTCGGCAAGTAAAGTTAGGATACAGTTTTTTTAAATCTTCGGACATATAATGCGACATCTGGCAACTTTAGAAAGGGGAGGAGCTTTAGTCTTATTGTGTTTGTTTTTTGCTAGATATCCTATAACTTTCAATCATATTCTACGGTTCTGAAATCATTGATACTTAAATGCAGTAGTAAGCTTTACAGTATTCGTTCAAGTTGTAATTTGCAGCCACAGTTCTGAGCAAAATAAACATTTTTCGACATAACCTACCAACCTACCAAGTAACCTTTCACAAATGAATTTATGACACCACAATGAACGGAATGATTGCATAATCGAAAACGTGATCTTCCATAATGAAATCAAGAGTTAAATTTGAACAAAGTCCAACGAAAAACAGGGGGAACAATAAAGGAATGATTGCAATGTTATGATGAGAGAGAGAGAGAGAGAGCTGCTGTTGTGTAAGCCTAGGCCTATATCTAGAGCTACTCATTTCATTATTTTTTTTCTTTTAGAGATTGAGTGATACTATATTTGTATAGTATGTTTTAGTGATGGAGAGAGAGAGAGAGAAACTATGGCAACGTCAAGAAACATCCAGTTACTTGTTTTTTCCCGCCGAAGTTCTCGCGCTGCTCCTCACATCATAGAGAACGCTCTTGCGGATTTAAATAGATTTGGTCAACCTACCCAAGGTGTCACAACATTTACTGCCATTAATTCCAGCTGACTTTTAACACCGTGAAATACAAATATGAATGTGTAAAAATTAAAGAAATTATCATTACCTGGTAGGATGATGCAATAATAAGCCTGTTCGTAACGGAAAACGAGTAAATATTGCCGTTCTGATAAACAGTACTACACCAAGGTATCCACACACTATCTTTTAGATCTCTATGAACGAAGTCATCTGAGAAACTCTGATTACTTCAGACATGCATGGTGTTTTTAAGTATCTGAACGTTTTTGTTTTGCAGATTTAACATATATGATATAATTTGCATTGTATGTTCATATTCTAGAGTAAATTTACCGAGATTATGTGTTTTCTGTAAGAAAAAAATTAAAATTCGATGAACGAAATCTAATGAAAACTGTGTCCTCACTTTCCTTGCCGAGTGTACATGAGTTAACTTACTGGGAGAAGCGATTTTTTTCATGTGTATGTGTCTGGGATTTTTGCACGGCTTGTGAAAGGCTATTTAAAAGTAATTGGTTTGTGGCTGAACAAACTAATTTAATAATATGGCTTAATTTTTTAATAAATAGGACATCACAAAGGTATTCATTGCTCAGTGACACTAGAAGTGCAGTTGTAGCTCCTCAGCATTGCCCAAAAGATTCTGTTCTAAAATAGGTTTAGTTTCACTTTCTTATGTTTTACAAGGCTCATTGTTCAAATATCTTGGAACCTTCTTTGTGTAAACATGAAAGGAAAATAATATGAGAGAGCAGCTAAGGTTGTGTTCTTTGATAAAATTAAATATAGCCATTCCCGTTAGTGATTTATGTAGCAGTGCTTGAAACCTGCAGTGATAAATAACTGGCAGAGTATGGGATGATGATTCCTACAATAGCACAAATTACACATGCTAAAGGATTATGGCATTTGCCATATGAAGGAGTTTTTTCTTCCATTGGGTTTTGAAAATATACGCTGTGTATACACAACTCTGACACGAGTCCTGAATGCTATACGGAGTACGGTACAACACAGACAATAAAACATTCTCTGTCTGCTTTAATTTTAACCATTCATAAGGCAAGGTTTAGACACTGATCACAGAAATTTTGAATTTTGTTAGAATCTTCAACATTATAAATTTACCCTTTGCTAAGTTTTCAATCTGATTCATTACGTGAGGTATATCCTTTTTATCTATATTCTGGTCCCATTCAGACCTTAATTGAATTCTTTTTAAACCTCTTAATTCATTATAAAATATGAGACTTCATTATTATAGATGTATGATGATAAGGTTTTATTTTACTGGACTGAATTTTTATTTACTGGAGTAGTGCATATTGCATAGAAAGTTATATTTGGCAACCCATTAAAAATTCCATATTTTTGAGAATTATCAGAACTGTATTCTAACAGCTTTATGATTTTGATGGAGCAGTGTGTACACAATCAGATGAAAATGTGACTACCAAACCTCAATTACAGATATATGTTTACATGTTAGTGTAGAATTGGTGTGTTTACTTTTACAATTTCATTTATTTTTCTTGTTACACAAGCACAGTATCTTTAATTGGTAATTACTGACCATCTTGTAACAAACCTCTCATGGAGGTGGCAAGTAACCATAACGAAATTCTTTTTTACAGTTCTCTCATCTTAAGTCTCATGGTGGAAAGTTTTTCACTCAGTTTTCTTATTTCAGAAATTTGATCTCTTTTATAGCTTAAATTGTCCATCTCCTTTTTGTATAAGATATTTCTAATTATTAGAAATAAATGTGCATACTATGTACATAGTTATTGGGTTGCTGTAAATTATAAAATGATTAGAGACTGCTGCAGTATACTTGCTAATTACACAGCTTTATGAAAGAGAAAGTCACGGTGTATACCATACATATTCATTAAAATGCAGGTCAATCATTTGCTCTTATGGTATTGTTTTTATTGTAGAACTTATTTAATTTATCCTGGAGAATTTTCTGAAACTGATCTTTTAAGTTGTGCCAAAATATTCTGTATATATTAATTACCTGTAAAGTGTTCAAAGGAAACTCATAGCTTTATGTATAACCTCGATTCATGAAATTATTGCATATTGTGGCCGTGTGCTTATAAGTCATTAATTTATTAGACCCAGATATCTGAGTGCTTGAACAATATTCATGTATTGTACAGGCAATTTGTTTTGACATTTGTGTAATTTATTGTGGATAAATAATTATTCACTATCATGTGCTCTAATAATTTTCTTGCATGTGATTAGAGTATTTAATAGGCCTAATTCTACCTACAAACCTTATCATCTCTCTTTTGGCCCCTTGGGCATCTTGATTGTTATCAGTAATTGGCATTCCTTTTCAGTGTTTATTTTGGTGTATTTCACAAATAGTATGTTTGTAACAATATACTGTTAGTTGAGGGGGTATTCCTATACAAAATTACCCCTGATGTTTTACTCAAGCTTTTATCTGTGATAGGCATATGAAAGCAAAAATCTGAAATCAGTGATCTGGTTACACTAATTGACATCAACAAGACAGCAATAATCTCTAAAGATAGTAAGCAGCCCATTCAGTCAGTTAAAGCTCACGACTCTTCACTTTCACTAAAATTTGTTACAGGAACATGTATATCAGGAACATGTATATTGATGGTGTTAGATCTTTTTTTCGTATTTCATTCTTTTATCATTAATGCAAAATTCACTGAATGGATTGCAGAATCATCTTACTTTTGTTATATGAGATTTTGTTGTATGGCAACATTGTTTATATTTATTTGTGTCATCCTTTACAATATTATGATACATTCGAATTATTACTTAAGGTGAAAGTTGGCCATTGTCATTTTTTCAAGTGTATCTGAAGTGTCTTTGATCCATTTGGAATTACAGCATTGGTATTTAATATACATTTAATATGAAGGTATAAGCGGTAATTTTAAGAGGAATGCTGTACATGTTTGGTCACTTGTAAAAGTTTTGCAACACACTCCAAAACTATTTGGACAGCAATAAAAGTATTATCTGAAGTCACCTCACACAATAACTATCATGGTTGGTATGTTTAGGGAATTTTCTGCTTGTTCCCTTTTATGGTGTCTTTACGTTTTACTGTCATATACCAATATGTTATTAAATTAGAGATATTGCTATACTTCCAAGGCTACTAGCATTTTGTAAGAAATACCATTTTTACCTGAGTAAGACTGGTAAGCATGTGTTTGAAAGCACCCTATTAGCATGTGCTGTGATTTTCATAAAATTTTATAAGCATAATTTCTTGGATAAAATTTTCATGGGGTATTATAATGAATTATTTAGCATAATGTCATGGGTGAAATTTTCATGAAGGATATTGTATTAATTACTATTTACAAATTGTGTAAATCATTTCACCATATTCGTTCACGATATTTAAATTAAACAGATAGTTTAGGTAAAATAAATATGAATTTTCAGTAGTGCAACGTAAAGACATTTTCTTTCTTGAAATCTTCAGCTGAAAACCCTTATGGACAGAGTCAACTGACTGTAAACCCAAGAGGGTTTCAAAGGGAAATCAGCTTGAAAACAGAGAAGTTAAAGAAAAGGCAATAATAATTAAATATGAGAAAACAGAAAATAAAACATACACCTGAATTCAGGAGATGCCAGCAAAAAGCAAGAATGAATTTGCTCCTTGCTTAAATATCTAGAGATCAGAAGACTCCTCAGCTGCATTAAGCATACTATTCCACATTTTAGTTTTATCCAAAATAAACTCTGAGCAAGCTTGTTACTAGAAAATGACACACTAGTTTGTATCAGCAGACTGACTAATGTTATGAGCAAAACAGCTGGGTCAGGTAAAGAAAAGTGCAGATGATGAACGTTGTAGTAAATTTTATGCTACAAACATGATAAACTCACTTTATGTCTGTGCCACTATTCAGCAGTAGGAGTTGACCAAATAAATTTAACTGAGGACTTAACACCATTCAAGAGTTTGAGATGAGAGTCAGCACCCAAAAATCACACTGGAGAACAGTACTCCACACAAGGAAGAAGTGTTAAAACACTTAGATATAATAGCTTCATCATAAAACATTTGAAAACTTTTCTGCAAGACCCAAACTTTTTGAGATAAAAAAAAGAGGGAGCAATATTTTGTGTATGCTTCCTAAAAGCCAATTTCTTAACAAAGGTTACACTTAAAATCTTAAAATTTGCTGTCATTTGAAACTATACCATTTGTGTGTAAATTACAATGCAAAGGCAAACGTGTTCTGGATTGACGAAGTATCATACTTAGAGTTTTAGAAGGATTTCACTTCATGCTCCAAAGCTTACTCCACTCATTAGTATATGCCAGATCCCTATTCAATGATTCTGCAACCAGAGACCTAAGCCATGGAGAAGGAACAACAGTTAGAAGAGTAGCATTATCAGTGTATACAATAATTTTGTTCTGACTTTGCCACATATCACTACCATATATAAAAAATAGCGAAGGTCCAGGAACACTACCTTGAGGAAAACTTGAAATGACATTACTAAATCTACTGTACTGGCTATCAACATATTTAAAATAATCTTAGCTTGTAGATTAGTGCCTTATGATTCACACTGTTTGTGCCAGCCCTAAAATCTAACCCAACCATGTGTGCCTCTGCACCCTCATCAAGAGAATTCTGCAAGACAGTAGATGTTGATAAAAGTGCATTACAATTACTAAGGCATTTATGAAACCCAAACTGTACAGCTGGAAGCAGGTTATCTTTAACAAGCCTACAAAGATGCTCCGATAAAACAGGTAATTGAAACTGGCCTATATTCTGAGGGGTATGATGATGAATTTAGTCCCGTAGGTAGTGCAGGAATGTCATCTTTTCTCCAAACAGAAGGATAATTTGCAAATCCATCTAACTTTTGGTAAAAAGTGGTAATCATAGGAGCAATGAAATCACAAGATGGGAAAGATCCTGTTAGGGTCTATGCCGCCATAACTGCTGAGCCCCAGAAGCAAAGTTTTGACTTATTCAAATCTGAAGGCCATTGAACACAACTTAGGTTCTGAAAAGCATGACTGAGGGAACTCCAAGAATTCACCTTATTATTTGCTCACAAAGACTTGACTCAAAATTTCTGGTTTCTGTTTAGGGCAATATACAGCTGGTCTGTGAGTTCCTACTAGAATAAACTCCAAAGAGTGATGACTCAAGGGTAGACCACCACCTATGATTGTCACCACTGAAGAGCAAGATCTTCACAAGCTCACTAAAGCTCTCTCACAGGTAGCCTGAGCTTTACTTCTAAATTCAGTAAAATTGGGCCACAAAAAATCTGATTGATTGTTCCTCCATAAATGACAAGGTTCTTGTTTTTCATGGTAGGCAAGCTTACATGCAGCTTTAAGCCATGGCATATCTTTAAGACAAAATTTGAAGATTCTAGAAGGAATTCTCATCTCAATATCAATAGTATTTTGGCTTCTATACATATCACTCAGTGAGGTCGAGGTGACTACCAACCAATTGGCCTGGGATTTCAATACCTTCCTTGAAAAGCTAACACCATATACAACTTGATCAATCTCCTCAAGTCTTAATCAAACTATGATCAGATGAGCCTACCAGCTAACCTACTACACAAGATACAATCCGTGTAACATCTATGAATACAAGGGCAAGGTAGTTGCCAGATTGGTGTATGGGTTCATTTATTAACTGCTCACAACCAGAAAGTGGAAAAATCTAAAGCAGCAATTCCTGATTATCTGTGGTAGTAGCTGAGCTCAGCCATTCAGTAGGATGAGCATTGTAATCAGCAGATATTGAAACTAGCTTTGGAGTAAACTTCCTACACTGCTGCCATTTTGGTGAGCAAGCAGCCAAAAATACTCACCCAGTTTGGTTTCCTGTAGTTATTAAAAACATAAAGATTTATTAGTCCACTGCAGATTTTAACCATGTGTGTTTCTTGATATCCACACTCATATGGAGTAATCCCATGGCCCTTTGGAATGGCATTTTGCTTGAGTAAAATGGCTTCTTAAACCCTGTAATCAGTAATTCTGAAATGTGTCACAAATCAGAAAGAAGAATTTCAGAACATAGAGGATATCAGAGTTGACAGCAGCAACATCTTTTGAGTTATTATATGATCCACAAACATTGCTATGCAGTACAAAATATGATGTTTCCATCATTGATTCCCTGGACCAGAAAAAAGTTCAGTACTGACAGAAAGAAGCAGTAACATATAAAACAAGTATAACAGAATATTTAAAAAAAGCAGGAACAATGTATACATGTAAAATTAAAACAGAATGTATGTGCATAAAAAGACTAAATTATAACTAGAATTAAACATCAGTAGTCATCTGGGAGGAGCCAGCACACCCAGCAGACAAATACTTCTCCAGATTTGCTAGACACTGAAGGAGGGACAGTGATGATGGTTTTGGAAATGAAGTCACAGGTAAAGATAAAGAAAAAGAAAATTATAAGAATAAGACAACCTCTTGCTAAACCACTAGGCATCCTTAGCCCTTCTACTAATTCTGCCCTTCAGGGAATGCAGAAAAGTGTGCTTAAGTTGTACTACCCAAAGCAAGGTTACTACAACCCTGGACAGTGGATGACCAAGGCTATGGCACTGTCCAATGATTGAAGAACAGAGGTTTATCTTGGAATGACCTTGTAGAACAGATGTCTACCCAATGAGAAGTATAGATAAAAAAGGATAGGAAGTGTAGGGTGTTCCATGCTGTCAAGTGTGTGTCAATGGTGAAAGATATGTAATGAATACACAAGACTATTCTGAGTTGGTGTGCTGGCCAGCATTGAAGTTTGTAGAAGTAGTGCTGTTTCAATGGGCAGCTGGTGCCTTGGCCAGCCTACTACCTTCATTAGACCTAAGTTAGTTAGACAACTGATCAAATATATCTGTCTGTCAATCTTTCAGTATTTTGGTGTGATGCCCATCCTATCAGTAACTTTACCCAATCTAATTAACATAGAACAAGTGAGTTTTTCACTAATATTAATATTGTGATGCTTTGGCTGAAGTAACTGACTTAACTCAACTGGTCAGAGCTTTTTGGTCTTTATGTGACCACAATCCCATTTGCTAACAATATAAACCAAAATATTCTCTCTTGGGTTCCAGTCTTGAGATTTTGCTGACCACTTAATCCAGATGATCAGTTGCCATAGAGATGAGGTGGTGTGCATTCATTTTCCTGTTTTCCATGTTTTTCATGCAAGTCAGCTGACCTTTCCCACCCATGTGTAATATCATAATATAAGAGGTGAGATTAGTTGGAATTATTGGAAAATGGTCTCGAAATGCATTGTAACTCAGAAAAACAAATGCAAGTATGATTATATTAAAGAAAATGATTTTTAGATATTATAAAAGTCAGCATCTGATAAGGACAGTACTAATTACAATGTATTGGACCCAGTGGATAGTTACAGAAAATTAGCCATAACTATTTAATATTTAAAATTTTGCCTTTTATCATGTAATTCCAAAAGACTATACTGTACATAGTTGTACATCCCTCATCCTTCATTTGGAAACTTTAGTAAATGCACTTTGTAAAGAGGAGAAATAATTAACAATAAGAATAGAAAAATTTTTGCAAAAAGAATGTCTACCATGCTGAAAAATTATTTAATATTGTGTGTTAGTGATCATGGTTAATATTCAGATGCAAACTAGTTTTTTTTTCCTTGACTAAACTTACTAATGATCTAAAGTGAATTTTCAAAATGTTTCATACATAAAACTGTTTTCTTGCCATTACTGTATTTTGTATTGTACATTGCTATCCAGATGATTAATAATGATATTCCAACGAGAAAAATGCATTTACTTGAGTATGTCAGAAGAATAAGTCAGTTTTTAGTGAATGAAATATTTGGAAGAATGTTGCAAAATTTTTGTCAGTGAGTGTACAACTAATGGTTTGGCACTAACGTATTCTGTTATTCCATTTTGAACTTTCAAATGTAGAATAATTTAGAACAAAATTGAAGTTATGTATTCATAGTTTCAAATGGATCCATTTCCTTTGTGTACAGAAATTGAGTTGTGTGCCCATTTCTCCATTTTTGAATGCTAAAGAAAATTCTAGTACTGTAATGTTACTTAATTTAGCTACAGACTTTAGACCATGGTGAATGATGTCTTAATATACCATTTCATAAATAGATGTACAGCACAGTTATTATGAATTATTCTTAAGAGTCTATCGATTTATTAGTATATTAACTTTTATTAAGACAGGGATGAAAGCTAGATTCTTAAATGTGTAATTTAAGCTAGCTAAGTCATCAGTCTTTTCTCATGAACTCGCTCTTAAGATCAGGCACTTCAACTTTTGCTTGACTTGGACCTTGCTTAGTTGCAGGCTGCTTCTCTTCATTGCAGTCATAGAGCTTGAGATGTTTTATTCATGAAAAGAGAGAGGATCTTGCAAAGGGAATGAGTCTGGGCTGCTTGCAGTTGCCAAGTATGCTGCCCAAATTTTAGGCAATATCTTCTGATATGTGTTTGGACTGTGTGCCCAACTAATTTGTCCATGTGTGCTAAAGCTAGTAAATTATTGTTTATTGTTGAGCATCTTCAATTATAGGTGCAGTAGTCAAATAATGCAGTTGCCAATGCACAGCAATTCTGCTCAAATAGAACAGAATTACTTTTGTGCCATATTAAAATCCTTACTATTTCGTTCAGTGTGGTTGACAGCAACCAGAATTAAGAGAGTACCAGTCCAGTACTGTAATATGCATATTAAGGGGACGTATTTACTACATTAGACTGGGTCATGATGTGCTGTAGAGCACACTGATGTTTATTCACTTCTGGCAATTCTTTAATGACTGCTTAAGCTTTTTGGCTGCAACAAATTATTTTTTGAATACCTTCTTCATTGGGACTTGCAGGCAAAGAAATTTCTCCTTCAGTAAACTAATGGCAATTAGTCTCTCTCTAAAGACTGAAAAGATGAATTTTACTGGTCTCTCTCTAAAGACAGAAAAGATGAGTTTTACTGGTGACACAAGTATTGAATTTGTTGAAAGAACCTTTCACCTTTATCATGCTTAGTTTTAGGCTTTTATGGATGTCATATTTCAATTCTTAAGTACAGTACTGTACTGTAATATGAAAATGATACTGTATACAGTACTTAAGAAATTTTACTCGTAATTGTTGGATGGCTCAAATTAGCATTAATTTTAACCAAGGATGGATGAGTGTGTTGTTCAAAGGTGATGTACTGAGTTTTTATTGAAGGTTTGATGTCAGATATTTTCATCTTTTATAACCTGAATATTTACTCTGGACTTGGCATTTCTAATCATTTATCTGCACTAACAGAAAAGTGTGGTATGGGGAAACAAAAATTTTTTTTGTCAAGAAAAGATGTACATTATTAATGTTCATATTATTTACAGGAAACACAAAGCCATAAAATAAATACAAATTACAGATCTCTTATCATTACTTATGACCATATGCCTGATTAGCCCCTTCAGCCTAGACACACCATAAGTGAGAGATATTTGGGAACATCTTAGGAGCTGGGGAGCCAGGAAGTAACATGTGTAGCCCAGAAACTTAGATAAAAGTACAAAAAACTGTGTGAATAAGAGTAATTCATATTTACAATGTTGGACGAAAGTTTTACAACACTTATGAACATCATATAAAGTTTTTTTTTTTTTATTCTTCATGTTATATATTTTTGTGCACATTTTGAGTCCAGTATTAACAGAAGTGCAGTCTTATGGAATTTTCTCTGGTGTGTAAGTATCTGCAGTATTAAGAAGTGCTAGAGTGAGAAGCTTTCTGAAAATGGATGGTGAATGTCAAGAAAGACTGGCGGGAGAGTTTATACACATGAATTCAAAACATTTTGAAAATCATTGTATCATTTCTAATATCAAAATCAAGACATGGGTGAAATGTAAGAGACAGTTTTGGATTTCATTTTGAATCTAATTGTGTTTGAGCACTCACTATGACTGACTGTTAAGTAGATCAGATTAATATTTCATGGCACAAAACTAGGTTTAACTAAGTTGACATGGAAATGACCAAAATTGATGTTGGTTGAATATTTGGCTAATCTCCCCAGCCCCTGGAAGAGTTTGGTATGTAGAATCCTTACATCAATACCAGCTAACTTGAGAATTGAATTTAATGTGTGCTGGCACTGTGGCTTTCAGTGTTTTCCTTTCTCAGGCTTTAGGGGCTAAGGGTGGATAAACTGAATGTGAAAATAGGGGAGTCCCATACCTCACCTGTCAAACCTCTCATTTCTTGATAGTTTTTGTAGAAACACTTTTCTGACTGGTGCTCTTCAGACTACATATTGCTATTTTTTCACCAGTGTTGACTTAATGTCAGTATTAAGAATTTTTGCTTCTTTTTTCATAATTATTATTGACTGATATAATAAATACAGTATACAGTGTGACTGATATATAATGAAATGTCATTTATGATCCCAGATAACTTATAATCATTCAATCATTGACAGATGATGAATTACTGAGGCAATTTTGATATTGTAGCCACTGTGAGTCCTCAAAGGAGTTACTCTCATGGTCCCCTAAAGCTCCATAAGACAGGCCAACCAATCTCAAAGAATTCTCATCTAATTGGTCTCGACCAGAATAGTGCACGTTGGCACAAAGACAGAATGTAAAGGACTAAGACAAAATGGATCATCTCTGTCAGTGACAGCTTAGGTTCTTCCTTCATCCTTCACACACCGATGTGGCAACAGCTTGTAAGATTGCCATTTTCATCATTACTTTCTTGGTCTCTGCTGAGTGAACAACCTTTGTAGCTTTGCTCCCAGATTGTTTTTCCTGAGATCTTATTATCCATGAAAGAACTAAACTCAGAAGCAAGTTCAAGTGGATAGGTTTAAGTCCCGGGAAAAAGTTTTAGGTCTTTAAAATTTTTAACGGTTAGATTTACTGGTAAAGTTGGGAGCCAGTGGGTCTCTGGCAAGGTGAGAAGTTAGGATTGGATCGCTAGGCTACACTATTGTGCCTTGCTGTTTTCCTTTTTTCCTGTGTAACAGAGCGATACTTCACAATAATGCAATAATATTAAGACATTTTTAACACTGGTAGATAATTTTAGGCTTCTTGTTTACAAAAGGTAGCCATTATAGTAGTTCCCAATCATGTTTAACTTCCAAGTCTTCCAAGTCTTGGCATTGAGTAAAAGCCAGTTTTTTATTTGTAGCATTTGATGATGAAACTAAATGGTATTGTGATATAGAAAGTTCCCCAATTATCCTTGATATTGGGGGACTTTTATCAAGTGAATGGAAATTCCTTTTGCAGATTTAGTAACATCACTTTAGAAAATTCTCGTGACTTGCTTTTACCTACTGGAATATTAAATTTACATTTTCATAAAAGAGAGCTTTGGCAAGCAAATTAAAATCTTATAT
Source organism: Macrobrachium rosenbergii (assembly GCF_040412425.1). NCBI lineage: Eukaryota > Metazoa > Arthropoda > Malacostraca > Decapoda > Palaemonidae > Macrobrachium > Macrobrachium rosenbergii. Next base: position 26,678,059 of record NC_089792.1, on the reverse strand, counting down.
AATCAGGCAGTCCTGGTTTACGGCGGGGTTCCATTCCTAAGACGTGCCTTAACCTGAAAAATGCTGTAAACTGGAACATAATAATAATGGGATTAAATGGTGCTTTTGGCGCCGAAGCGCTGTAAAACCGCTTACAGTACTGTAAAATCAGGTTAACGGTGCCGTGAGCCAAGCACCGTAAAGATGGAATGCTGTAAACTGCGACTGCCATAACCCGGAGATTGCCTGTACAGGCAGTCCCCGGTTTTTGGTGGGGGTTCCATTCCAACAGCATGATGATAAGCGAAAATTGCCAATAACCAAAAATCGGCAATTTTCGGCACCTCTGTTAGGTATGCATCGGCACCAATACGTGATTTTTGGTGCCTATAAGCAGAAATCGGCACAGAAAATCACCAACTTTTGTCGCTAGACAAGCGCCGATAACCGAACCCCCTGATAACCCAGGACTGCCTGTACTTAGTTTAAATAAAATTTGGCACACTAATTCTGATAACTAATACTTTGAATATGTACCATCTAGTGTAGCCTATAACATTTACCAGCTGCTGAAGAGTAGACCAGGTAAACAAAATTATAAAAAAGTACAGAAATAGAATTTATGGTATCCAGTTAATTTTGCTTTAATTGAGTAGAGTAACATCTGTGAGAAAATATTTTAAGGCAAGGTTATGGTAGTAATTATGAATTAATATTTGAATATACATTAGTACTGTTTTTTGGGATATAAACCATTGACTGTGATACCTAACAGTATACTATGGCTACATACATGTGACCAGGTCAGCCTGTTTTATATTGTGTGTGCTGCATATACAGTCGACCTATGGTATTCGTGGGGGATAGGGACCATAACCACCCGCAAATACTGAAAATCCACGATAAGTTGGAACCCTCCCCCCCCTCTAAAAATGCTTATAACTGCCTATTTTAATAGTTCAAACACCAACGCCGCCCCCCCTAAAAATGCTTATACAGGCAGTTCCCGGTTAACGGCTGGCGCGGTTAACAGCGACCTGGTTTTATGGCGCTTGTCTAGCGACGAAAATCGGCAATTTTTGTAACCAAAAATAGCTGATTTCCGCTTATCGGCGCCAATAATTAGGTATTGGTGCTGATACATACCTAACAGAGGCGCCGATAACTGAAAATCGGCGCTTTTAGGCGCCGATAACCCCCGAAAAAGCGCTGAAATCGCCAATTTTCGGTTAACATCACAACCCCAGAAACGGAACCCCGCCAATAACCGGGGACTGCCTGTAACTGCCTATTTTAATAGTTCAAACACCAAATATACCTTAAACTATCATCCTAAAATAATTTAATATTGTAATATTATTTGAATATCACTTTAATATTTTAATATAATTTCAATATCACTTTAATGCCATTTCTGAGTGGCGTAGCTGTAGGCGCTATAACAAGGTGAGAAAACTGGTTTAGGGAGCAGTAGCCACTGGGAGGGTTCACTATAAAGAGATCCCTCCTATGGGAGGGTTCACCATAAGGATGGGAGAAAACTGGTTTATTACCAGGGTAAAGCTTAAAAACCTGTTTCTTTCCCCAGGCTTACTTAAGCCTCTCTCTCTCTCTCCGTTTAGAAATATTAAAATATTTTTTATTCATATTTTGCTGTCTTTACATTAATATCAATATTTGAAAATTAGTAAATAGTTTTTTATCATAAAAATGAGTCATGAAAATAACCTGAAAATACAGTTATTAGTGAATATTGCTGTACAATAAAATCTGCAATTTAGTGAATTTTCCGTGATATATCTGGAGATATGTTCCACAGAAAAATCTGCAAATAACTGAAGCTGCGAATGCTGAACCGCAATATAGCTGAGGTTGACCGTACACTGATTTAGGTAATTAGCATTAGGTAGTTTCTAATGTACACTTGTTCCTTTAATCGCTACAGAACTGCTATTACAAGTTTGCATGAAGAATAACCTAGACCCAGATGCTTGAAGTCATTAGCAGTAGAGGGGACATTTCCCAGCCAGCATACAAAAGGTCTGAAATTCCTTAATTGTTGAGCAGTGTTAGGTAACACCCATGACAATTAATACTATTCTGACAAGAAGGGATGTTGCTATCTCCTTAATAACCTCATATTTTACAAAAGCAGGTGCTAGGATGAACATGACTGATTCTGATAAAATTATTTTGTTTTATAATAGTAAGGCAGTTGTTGTACACAAAGAAATTGAGCCCATTCATTGCCCAAAACCTGTTTAGATCCTCATATGATCATGCCCATCCATTAAGGGTTAAACCACAGTTTGCATGAAGAATATCCCAGACCCAGATCCTTGATGTTGTTAGCAGTGGAGTTGGGACATTTCCCAACCAGCATACAAAAGGTCTGAAATTCCATAATTGTTGAGAAGTGTTAGGCAACACCCATGGCAATTAATATTATTCTGAAGAGAAGGGATGTTGCTATCTCCATAATAACCTCGTAGCTTACAAAAGCAGATGCAAGGATAAACATGACCGATTCTGATAAAAGTATTTTGTTTTATAATAGTAAGTCAGGAGGGGCGTTGGAAGCTTGGTGGTGAGGCTTCAGGGGTTTTGAGTACAGTCTGAGAGGGATTCAGAATCCCATTTTCTGGTGATTTTTTTTACTCATATCTTTATCTGTGGTATGTGTCTTAGTTACCATTCAGGAACAATGATGTAGCTAGTGTAAGGGCCATGAGAATGATGCAAAATGATCTGGATGGGCCCCAAGCATTTTACAGGAGTCTTCATGGTTTCCAAGGCATTCGGAGGATGAAGACTAGTGATAGACCTCAACAGTTATTTCTGATATGCCCCTTTTTGGGTGATGACAAGGTCAGCAAGATGGTTTACCCTACTGGGAGACTAGTATCCATAGACCTGGAAGCCCAATATGGGTTGCCAGGTGATCAACCAACATAATGATTAATTATTGACCCTCCAAGGCCCAGGAACTTATATAGAAGCTCCCAGCATGCTTTTAGTATGTCTAAATGCTCATGGAGATAAAAATGCAGTTGTCATGGTGATTGGTCTTAGTGTCTGGCAAGGTAAAAGACTGCATACTCATGTAATGCATCTACAAGAATTAGTGTAAATAATAAAAGAGGGACCATAGATTGAAATGAGGTGATAAGAATGATAATACCAATTGGGCACTGAAAATAACATCTACTCAAGTCATACATAAAAGAAATGTTAAGACAGTCGTAAATAAGTGACCGTAGGCACAGGTATATAGTACAGGTACCAAATCAGTAATGCAAAAAATAACATATCTGAAGAACATCAGCTCAAGTTGTGATCTACAAGGGCTACATGAAAAATAATTAATAAGAGGTACCAAAGATCTCAATCAAGTTACCATCTTGGTAATCCATTGGTGAAGAAATATGCACCTGAAAAGCTCTCATGTTAAATGCCTTCACATCCTCAGTTGACACAAGCTATATTGTTTTAAATTTTCCCCAGCAAAAAACATCACTTTCACAGGAATTGCCCTTCTATAACTCCTGTAATTGGTTCATAGGTTGATTCCAGGAATGGAAATGTTTGACAGGTGAGATGGGGAAATAACCCCATGTAAAGAGATTTGTAACCCATCTCTATCTATTGCTTTACTGGTTGAAGCAACTACTTGGCTCCTTAAGTTTGTACATAATTAGTCTTGTGGGCTTAAGTAAAATTAAGTTACTTTTATCTATGTAAGTAAAATTAAGGTGCTTTTATCTGTTTAAGATAAATATTACTTTGATGGTTTTGTGTACTATGGCTTACTCTCTGTAATATGAGTATATCCACACTTTTATGACATAGGGTAATAAGAGCAAGAAATTAATGCCTTTTCATTGATAATCACCCAACCAGTTATGATTTATTTTTTATCTAATATTACAGTATTTTTATGTCGTTATTAAAGGTTCCTAAGTATGTTGACAGTTCATGCGTTGACAACTTTGGATGCTATTTTTTGTTTCTTGCAAGTAAATAGACTGATATTCAGAAAACGATTTGAAGCTTGGAAAAGCTGCTTCTTATAAAACATTTTAGAAGCTTACTTATTACCCTCCTTTGTTCCAGTTTTATAATTCAAGATTAAGTTGTCAGATCATTTTCTCACAAATTTAAAGAGCTATGAATCTTAAGGTCTTTAGTTGACATCAGGCATATTTATTTTCTTTTGATTTAAAAGTACTGTATAATAGTTAGTTCTGTTTTCAGTAGAGACAGGAAGGAGGTATTACAGTTGTACTGTGTGTGCCTGTCAGCTTTATGTTTGAAAGAACATGATGCAGCATGTTTCTGATGATATCCTTATTTTAAAAATAGTGAGTCCAGAATTCCGTGTTGAACTTGTTGTTTCAACAGGTTGAAATTTTCCTTTTACAGTAAACCCCCCGTATTCACAGGGGATGTGTACCGCACTCCCCCCCCCCCCCATAGCTGAAATCCACGAATACTTAAAACCCCTCTGAAAACACTTAGAACTGCCTGTTTTGGTAATTTAAACTTAAGAAAAACCATCTAAAAATGCTGATACCTGAGTATTTTAATAGTTTTACCACAAAAAGTGCATTTAGTAATTAGTGAATATTTCTCAGTGAAAAATACCGCAAATGGGCAAATTTTCCGTGAATAATGGGTAGATATGTTCCACAGAGAAATCTGCAAATATGTGAGTCCGTGAACTGTGAGAACGCGAACACAGGGGGTTTACTGTACTTATATATGACAGAACAAGCATGCAAACTTTTTACCATAATTATTTTTTTTTTGTTTATTTAGATTCTGAAATTTGTTTACAGTAAATATTAGTAATAAAGTCTGACTTCGTAAAACTGGTACACTTGGGACCAGGCCACAGAAAATCCCAAATGACTGAAATCACCCGTAAAAAACCCTGTGTGTAAACAGAGTCTTGCCACCTCATTCCACATACACATTGCTGTGTTATCAAAAGTAGAACAAGGCTTATGAATAATCATTTAGGTTTAGTTCCTTATGAAAATTCTGGCCTGCTCCATAAGCATCTCCCCGGAAATGCTTACACCTTCACTACATTGGAGCTTTACCACTTTATAAGCATACTGTTGAATTCTTATCTCCTGGGATCTTTCAGTGCTTTCCAGCACTTCGGACTTTTCTGGCTTTCATTTTCAGCAAAAACCTTAAAACCAGCTGCTTTTGTTTCTTTAAATTCACTGTGTGTGTAAGAGATAGAGAAGCTATTGGCCATGTGTGTGTGTGCATGTGTATTTGTGTTTGTGTGCGTGTGAGAGAAACTATTGGCCCCGTTTAGGTTGTTACACTGACAGATATCCAGTTACAAAAGTCAAATAATACAGTTGTATTAAGAATACAGTAATTATAATTTTTATAAAGCTGTTGTTTTATGTACTGTATGCAATTATATTTCATGCATTAATTGAAACGTATTTCCGAGATTATTTTTTCGTAAATTATCAAAGCTGGGTTTAAACATGCAACTTTATTTATTTACCAGCTGACCAATCTGGCACTGCCCTGGAAATCTCTGAATGACAATATATATATATATATATATATATATATATATATATATATATATATATATATATATATATATATATATATATATATATATATATATATAGGTAGTCCCAGTTTACAACGGGATTCCGTTCCTCACGCTGCATCGTAAACCGAAAATCGTCGAAAATCATAAAAAATCCAAAGGAAACCTTACTTCTAATGCTTTTGGTGCATTGAAAATGATGTAAACTGCATTTTTATTGAGTTTCTCATAAAAAACCTCAAAATTTTTATTATTCTGCCATTTTGGAGCCATATTTTCTCCGTCGGATTGGTGTTGTAACCCCGGAACATGTGCCGTAAACCGGGAAATAATTTCTGATGAATATATTTGAAAAGCGTCGTAACCTCGGAATGTCATAAGCCGGACCCATCATAAACCGGGGACTGCCTGTATATATATATTGGGTAATGAAAGTGAAGTATGGGAAAGAATTTTTATGCTATAAAAAAAGCATTTAGACAGATATACTATGAGTTTCTGTATTAGTAAGATCTTAAAATATTTATTTACAGTAATTATGGGTTCATAAAGATGATGAATGGTAACAATGAAACCATGCATGGCAGAAAAATATGAATAAAATGTAGATCCTCTTGAACAGTAAAGAGTAAGATGAATCCAACACAGAAAAATCCCATTACTGTATTAAAAGATAACAAAAATCCCCATTATGATGAAATCCCATAGGAGCACTTTCTATGAACTTTACTGATTGATTGATCATGAAATTTAAGTCTTGAAGACATGGATATGTGAGAGGTCTTGACTTAAGAATGTAAATGAAATAGGCACTGGGGGGATGACCTGGGCAAAATGAAATTTGCATTTTAACATATTGGGGAACAGAACCCGAAGCCTCTACAAAGTCTAGAAACTCTTTATAATATGTATCAGCAACATCTTTGTTAGAACTAGCAGCCTCCCTGTGCCGCACTACACTGTATATGCCATTTCTCCTCTTAAATGTCTCAAATGACCTAAGGCTGGTTTTGAGCACTTTACTACCTGTATCAGTGCTCTTTCCAGGAGTGGTTTCAAGAGATCTCCATGCAGTTGTCTTGCCTTTTCACAAATAACAGACTCAGAAACACTAAACTGGCTGACTTTTTTTATTTATCCAAATTAGCAACAATTTATCAACCTCTTCAGTTGTTTGAGACTTCTTTTTTTAACAGATTTCACTCCCTTTGATGTTGAAGTTGTGGTTTTGGGCATACAAAACTCCTTAACCAGATCAGTTATGCAGACACCACTTTCAGCTCTTTCTAGGAGCTTTTGTCTCCCTGTCTTTTTGATTTGCTGCCCTCTTTAAACCTTCTTAGGCACCAAGATGAATTATTTGCACTGTAATCATCCCCAAGAAAATACACACACAAGGAAACACTAATCAGTTTAGTGTTGTGCACTGACTGATGATTGTGGAAAAACTGCCCACTTGCCTTTTGTCTTACCTGGGAAATGCACATACGTGGCACATCTAATCTCATACATATTCCAATCGAAGATAGCAATTTTTGTTACTTGGATAAAATGTCCAAAAACCAAATTGTATGAATTAAGAGTCATCTGAGTACAAGGTACCAATGTATATGTGTGTATGTAAGTATTTATGTATGTATATGTGTACAGTGTTCCAGCCGAAAACAGCAATTTTTGTTACTTGGACAAAATGTCCAAAAATCAAATTGTGAGTTAAGAGCCGTCAGCGTACAAGGTACCAATGTATATGTGTATAAGTATTTATGTATGTATATGTATATAGTATGTTTGCTTCTTAACTAGCAACCACAAGAAATTAATGTTACACTTAATTTGCTGGAAATGCCCAGTAGTCAGATGAATTATTATTTGATTGGAGTTGGTTCCTAAAATATCCCTGGTAGCATTGTATGCATTTTTAAGCACAGTACTGTAGTTTGATTTTTTTTACTGAACTTTTCCTAAATAACTTTCCTCACAGATTTAATGTCACTATAATGCTTAAAATATACACCTAATTCCTGTATTTTAAGACAATAGTAAAAGTGACTTTCTTAAAATATACACTTAATTCCTGTATTTTAAGACTGTAGTAAATGTGTTTTTTCAGAAAAGTAACTGTAATCACATTTTTGTCTGTTTCATTCTATGAAAGAGTGTTATGCAATTTTTCTTGATTGACTGATTGATTGATGGGTGATCAAGGAAAATGTAAATTTTGTAAATAATTATAGCTACCTTTTAAGTAGTTTGAGAGCAAAAAAATTTTTTTTTTTTTTTTTTTTGGTGTCTTGGTACTTTCATGTTTTGAGCCAAAAGTAGGTTATTAAACAAATTTTGATATTGTACTTGGAAGATTAAGGTATGATAGTGTGTGAAACCTATGATGAGTCTTATAGTAATTACCTCTACTTCATTATTACAGCCTGGGGTTGGAATGCCCAGTTTATAACAGTTGCACATCTAAAATCTCATTGCCACTACAGAAATTCAAATTTACATTGGCACATGTGTGAATGATATTGGTTGATGCATTACCAAATGATGTTAATTTTACTGAAACAAGTGTTGATTTTGTAGTTATTACATGTGACAAAGTTAATCAGACTGTGGAGTCTCAGACAATTCATTGTTTATGGAAAAAGTTAGAATTAAAGTACTGTACAGTTATAATGCTACTCTATGTTTTCTGACTTGAATGGAGCTCTGGTTTGAAAATGGTCCCCCTTACTATAATGACACATGTGAAACCAAATAGTGTTATAAAATATTGAAGTCATTATTTTTTGTCCACCAGCCATGTAATGAAGCAACCATGTAAGGATTTCTCAAGAGGTACTAAATGTAGAATGTATATACACCTATTTGTGTATAACAGTTTTTCATAAGTCTTATTTTGTGATTGTGAATTGTTTTGTAATAACTTCACCCCATAAAAATAATCTTTTCCAAAAGTTGGCAAGTGAGAAAATGGGCCATGGGAAATTGCTTCCTTTCCCCTATGAATAAAAGAATTCTGATGCTACTATTTTTTATTGTTAGTGGAAATAGTGATTAATAACATTAGTGTTTTTATTAGATGTGTTTTGCAGGTTGTTTTTCAAGAAAGAAATATAAATTTACCAAAATTCAGAATTATGGCATCATATTTAATTTTGAAGACAAAAATGCATTACAAAGCCCAAGGTTCCATAAATTAGAATTAGAATTAATCAAGTATTAAATGAACTAGTCCTACTATTTTTTGCCTTCAAATTGTGACAGATTGTTTTTGGTTGCAGTAAATTACCAGGCCAATTTGTTATTTTTCAAGTAGGCATTATATGTAATAATATATATTATTTCCATATAATTACTGTACTATTTTCTGATAATTGTAGTTTGTTAATGGTGCATGTAGAAAGCTTCAGTATCTTTGAAGAAGGATAATTTGTGTAATGAAAATCAAGTACAGTGATTGTTTTAATATGACTTTTTGAAGGCCATTCAGTTTGATGAGCCTATTTATATTTATTTATTTTTCATCATGTTTTCTCATTACCTCTATTATAGTGGCTCCTCAGCATATGAATTTAATTCTTTCCAAATTCCAATTTCTATATCAAAATGTTCATATATTGATCCGGATATTCCCATAAGGAATACAGTAATGAGAATTCAATTAATTCATCCCACACTAGTGAATTTTTCCCATACCCACCCTCTGTACCCACTTTAATACAATTATTTTAAGTGCAAGCACAATATGTAGTTTAATGATAACCAAATTCAACAAAATAAAAGGATAAAACATTTCACAATAAAATTCAAAATAAAAAATTAACAAAATCATATTTCACCATGGTGACGCACAGCTGACTTGAGATAGAGGATCGGAGCGTTTTTATTGTTGAGGAGAGATGAAGAGACAGTAAAAACATTACTGTATGCACGCAAAAGCAGTAATAATTCATATAAAAAAATAAAAGAAGGGAATTTCACAATAAATTTAATATATTGATACAATATAGAAACAATCAAATGCAGTACAGCAACAATAAAAAATCGAAAGAGGACTGTGCTGAGTGAGACAGTAGAGAGGATGGGGAGGGGATGGTTTTGGCTTTTGGGTGGGAGATGGGTGTCTGCTTCCTACTGACTTCCCAGTTGGGGCCAGGCTCAGATAATTTTTCTCTTTCACTACATTTTGCCCGTTTCTTTCACTTACACTCAATTCACCCAAATCACTTCTTTTTATTACGATAAAATAGCTATTGAGTGACACTTGGTTTTCACGATTTTTTAGCACTGTAAAAGTGGCAAATCCCCACATCATGAAACGCACTGGCACTGTGCTCAGCTTCTACGAGCCTTGGATTGTTTGTTTAAACGACTTCCTTGTGAAAAGTTATTTGACCTCTCTCTTTTTCTTACTTGGAGTTTGTGACCTCTCTCTTTTTGTTTAAAGTTATTTGACCTCTCTCTTTTTCTTACTTGTGAAAAGTTATTTGACCTCTCTTTTTCTTACTTGTGAAAAGTTATTTGACCTCTCTCTTTTTCTTACTTGCATTCTTTACTTATCACTTATTTGTTTGCAAAATCCTCCTTCTTGCACTCAAAATCCAAAATGTAAAAAAAACATGTTGACAATCATACATGCATGAGGGATTGTTTTCACGTCTGCCGGACACACTCTCTCTCTCTCTCTCTCTAACATGCACGCACACAGACACACATACACACTATCAATTCCTTTGATTATCCTTTCCTTGCAAAATGTGAATAAAATTGATTTTGTTGCCAACCTTTGCCTACTGCAACCATTTTGGTTTCTTCGAGAGGATCCTGTCTCTCCTCCCTCAATCCCAGCCGGCTGCACACCATTTTCCACAACGCAGCTCGTAAATTGAATTTTTAGCTCATACACAGAAACAAAATTTTTTGAAAATCTTATTTCGTATAATGAAAATACAAATAATGAGTCATTCGTATGCCGAGGAACCACTGTACTAGTGAAACCCTGTAAGATTTGCAGGACATTTATTTTTGGACTACAGATGAACCCACTGAGATGATTTGCTGCAGGTATTGATTTTTTATTTTGTGGTAACTTTGACATTTCTTAAAACCTATGCCAAGGACATCAGGTTTATTAAGCATAATGGTTACATCTGTTAAAAGCAGAAAAATATAGTGTAGATTATTGCTGTCCTCAAGCCAGTCTGAAATTCAGTATTGTTTGTATGGTATGTCACTACATTTATAATTTTGTGAACATGTTATTTTTAAGGCTTCATAGCTTTGACAATATAAGCTATGTTGTAATGAAGATCAGACAAAATGCATATTGCAGTATTCAGCAAGAGGTATCTGGCAACTATTGCCCAGGTGGCGCAGGTCCGTGCTGTGCCATGATGACAACTCCAGTCTCTCAAGTCACTAGGTCATAGGTTGCACTAGAGTGAGAGCTCGTGCCTGCACAAGGCTGGCTTAGTCTAAAACAAAAAACTGAGACACTTGCTAATGTATATTATGGCTGCTGAGCTAAATAACATTCCCTTTAGAGGAAATTAAAATTATTATCATGCTTTTGTATATTTTTTCTTTAAGAATTGTGGTATTAATTTTTTCTTGTGACTTGGCCTACACCAGTTTTTTCGGTCTGAGGGTTTTGTTTTAGCACTTAAAATTGTAGGATTCTATGTTGTGCTTAAACAGCATTAAAAGCAAAATTATTTATTATATTTTGTTTATCTATCATAATCAGAATATAAAAAAAAGGTGTTGAATATTAACCTATACTGTAAATGTTTGGCTAGGCCTAATGATATTTGCCTGATCTGTGAAAGGTGGGGAATCCTATAATACGCAGTATGATTTTGTTTATAGGTATTTTTGTAGTATTAGATTTTCATAATCAATAATGTGTTCTTTTACAGCCATTATGCAAATATACATTCATCATTTCAGTTCTGAATGGCCTCCTCGAATTGTCCTTTTGAACTAATTCAGAACCCATATGGTTGAGTACTGAATTATTCACTTGAGAGAAAAATGTTTATACTCTCCATAATGAGTAAAACAAATATATTTGCATAACAGCTGTAAGAGAACACATTATTGAATATGAAAATCTAATACCACACAAATACTTCTAGGCAAAATCATACTGCATATTATAGGATTCCCCACCTTTCACAGATCTGGCCAAGATCATTAGGCCTAGCCAAACATTTACAGTATAGGTTAATATTCAACATTTTTTTATATTTTATGATAAAATATAATAAATAGGTTTGTTTTTAATGCTGTTTAAGCACAACATACAGTCATACAATTTTAACATATATATAAAAAGTATTGTTAAATTTCGCCCGGGCACAGGCAGCAGCATACAATCAGGCAGCGAGAGAGACCGAATTACAAAGAACAACTTCTTTTCCTCCATCTCTTTATCCCATCTTCTAGTTAGAAAAGTAAAAGCCATAAACAACCGAATGAGAAACTGTTGTTTTGCTTATAACCGAATCGGATAACAACAGCTGTTTTGCTTGTATTTCAACCCTCCTGTGGTAGTAAACAACTACCGTAGTTATGTTACAAATGACGTTAAGTAGAATAGGAATGATATATTTTTACATTATACCTTTATTCGCTTTGGATAAAAGATCGACAAGGAAATATACTGCTAAATTTAAGCTGCAAGTTGTAGCTGTAGCTGATAAAACAATGTTCAAGCTGCTAATGACTATAAATTATCATGCATCGGCAACATGGATGAAACTCGACTGTAAATAAAACTGGAGAGAAATTATTTTAATCAAAACTACTGGGCATGAAAGAACATATATTACTGTTGTTTTCACACTGATAGAAGATAAATATGTAAAGCTTGCATTATGATGAAATCAAGTGAAAATAGTGAATGGAATCTTGATTTTTTTTTTTACACAGAACAAATATGCCCCCAACCAGCCAACATCATCATTTGACAAGAAAACTGCTGAATTAACTTCACAACGAGACATATTTAAGTTATATTTCAACTTAAAAACACTTCTTATAACGAAAAATAACCTTGCCCCATATAAATAAAATTTCTAGAGATTCATTTACGCTATTGAGAAGCAAGAAAAGCGCTCTGAACTGAGTTAAGTACAGCAAAATAAACTTACCGCGTAATCGATTTCCAAACCAAAACATTGATTGCTATGATCGCAGTTTATAATACAAAAGCAATATAAGAATATATATACAATATTATTGGATACAGTGAAGTAAAGCATAACATTTTAAAGATCAAATGATAAGATGCATATTGTTATGTTGTTTGTATAATGCAATATTAATATGTGAATATAGAGTACAGTACTATATAATGTAGGCTAGGCTACTGTATATGTATAGGACATACCATAGTGTATGCTAAGCTAATATTTGTTTGTTATTCAATTTCTCTTTGTATTGAATTATCATAAGTCAATTTGCATGAACCTCCAGAATTAGCTGATACTAATAATTACTGTACCGCATATGTATAGAGTATACTTTATAGTGTAGGCTAGGCTACCGTATATGTCTACATGGTACTGAAAGTGTAGGCTAGGCTATATTCAAGATACGTTTTTTCCAACAAACGATGGTTTATTTTTGGAACCTAACCCCATCGTAAGTAGGATAATACCTGTATAAGCATTTTTAGTTCTCTCCTTTTTTTTTTTTTTTTACTATCATAATAGGCAGTTTGAACTGTTTTTAGAAGGGCGTTAAGTATTTGCGAATTTTAGCCATTCGGGGGGTGGTACACATCCCCCACGAATACGGGGGTTTACTGTATATAGATAGAGATAACTGGCAGAAAGTCAGCTAGCTTCTCCTAACACCACTTGCTCTTCATACACTAAGAAAACGGTCTCTCTTCTGATGTTGTGAGCAGTCCTTACCTGAGCATCAGGAAATTCGAATTTTGGGGACCAATTTGAATGGCCCAATGTACCTTTAAAGGCACCCCTCCAGAATACAAGCTTTCAGAAAAACTAAGTTTCATGGCTGTATCTTTTACTGTTATTGCTCCAGAGGTGTGTTAGGAACCTCACCCACCCCCTAACACATCCTGAACACCAAAAAGCGATAATGTATCTGGATCTCTGGAACTGTTTTAACAGATTTAGATGAAATTTGGCACAATTAAAGACCTCAGTGGGAAACCTCTTAAGCCAGAGTTTCATCCTGGCCAGTTGAATATTTCCAGAGTTATAGAGGGCCAAAGTCAGGGTTTTTGTACAGCGAGTTGCTGGGCTTTACTAACCGCCAACTATCATGGCAGTGGATACACTAGCGAGTGTCTCGGTTCTTTGTTTTAGACTAAGCCAGCCTATTTGAGAGACTGAAGTTGTCATCAGGGCACAGCATGGGCCTGCGCTGCCTGGGCAATAGTTGCCAGGTACTGCTTACTGAATGCTGCATTATGCATTTTGTCTGAAACATTAAAGGAAATGATTCAATATTTTATACTCTAATTGTACAAGACAGGGAAAGCAGGTATATTTGACTTCATCTGAACAGCAGTATAATTAAGAAAAGCAGTTTACAAGATTAACATGACTCATTTTAAATTTTAGTTTTACATTTCCCCTCTATACATACAGGTGTATATTGCATGACCTTTCTAAAAGTGGTCTTATTCCTTGACTGTTGTTGGACCTTTTTATAGAAATAGCATTTTGTTCTGATTTTTTTTTTTTTTTATGTTGGGAGTCTTGGACATTGTATATTACATGAACAGCAAATTTGGTAAAATTCAGAATATTCAGCAATTTAAGTAAAATCCTTTTAATCCTGCTTCAGACCAAGAATAGACTAAAATGTCTTTGGAATGATGTTTCTTTTCTTAAATATAGCGCCATGTATAATGTGTAGGTGTAAAGCATAAACCCAAGTCTATGAAGAAAAATGTATATCTTGACATGATTATTGTTTGGTGTTGTATTTGATGGAGTACATTTTGCCTGTTTTGTTTTTCCATATGTACAAAATTCCACTGTACTGAAAACCATGGATACTGTTACCTTTATGGTAGCTAATGTTGCAAAATATTACATGGACTTTTATTGAAAGAAATTACTGGTTGTGAAGCGTGAATAATCTTACTAATACTTCATTACTCTTGAATGCGTGGAGTTAAAAAAATAAAAAGTCCTTGTTTAATATCTGTATGACGTTTGATAAGCAGTGTCTTATTCATTTTAAGAATATGTGAAGATCAACGTCAGAAATCCATATTTATGTATGGTCGTCAAATTTTTCTTTCTTCGGTCATATAATTTTTCTTTCTTCCTCTTCAGAACCTACAATTCATAAATGAAAATCAAGACTGGTCATTTGACCACAATGTAAACATTATTCACCCCTATCTTTCACTTTACCTATTTAACGTGTAATATCCTTTTATTCCATCCAAGAACCTTTCACTTACAAACATCTGTTGTAGTTCATTCCTCCATCCTTGTTTTTAGATGTTCATAACTGGTTTCCTGTTATAACTGTTGTTGAAGCCTCTCTCTGTTTAATCTGCTTCCCAAACAAGATCTATTTCGCTTCACTCACCCTAATCCATCCTCTACTTATAACAGCAACCTTTTGTCGTCCTTTCTCTACTTCCTAAGTTTACAAACTATTTTACATTCAGAATTCAGCATGTTTCAGTTTCACTTAGGACTCTTGACTTTATAAATTTCAGTACACATTACATCAAGCTCAGGAGACATTGGCAACTCCACTATGTTGTTACTTAATACTATTACTTAAAATTACTGTCATGTATTTATGAGTTTAGGAACTTCATTCCACAGGTAGTTTGACCAACAGCTTCTTGTTTGCTAGATAAAGGGATGTGTATCAAAATTCATGGAGCGAACTGTAAATGTATATAAGCATTGTGTGGCATTCTGTAGCCATTATTGGAGATTCCTTGCGCTCGGCTGCATTTCTTTATGCCACTTGCAGTCCATCCATTTCCTTTGGTCTCTTCCCACTTAGCTCACCAACATTTTAATGTAAATCTACTCCAATTTTTACCTCTCACTGAAGAACACATTCTTTGAGGAAGCCCTATTAGTCTAAAAATGTTTCAGTGGTCAATTTAGCTCAATTTGAAATATGTATTCTGCAACCCAAGTTAAAAATCTTAACTCTCATCAGGCTGCCTATAAGAATTCATTCTTAATTAAGAAAAGGGTCATCTTTACTAGTATATCACAACTAGAATATTCAACAACCAAATAGAATGACAGTTTTGGAAATCATATAAACCTGAATTTTTTTTTACATTCTATGTTATTGCATTGAGAGAAACATGAAACATGTTATTACTGGTTGTACCATACTTACAGACTGATTCATATTGGGTAGACACAGGTATTCAGAAATAAAGGATATCAAAGTCTACTATGGGATTCCATCAGTTTAACATGGTGATACTTTTTATGTAAAGGAATGTTTTAATGTAAACATGTTATAGAATTGATTTTATCAAATTCATTATTCATTTGAATGTGTTTAAGATGCTACAGAGGACAGTAATTTCTCAGAAAGTTTGGAAATTTAACTTCTCTGGTTTAATTGTTTAATCCTACCTTACCATCCAATTCAGGGACCTCGAAGTCATCATTTTTCTCGAATATCTTTCAAACTAATTATTTGATCGAAATGGTACTTTGACAGTGTACAAGACACCACCTGCTAATTTTTGGTAATACAGTGCATTGTCAAATGGTGTTAGTTAAGGTGTTTACTCTTGGCTTTTAAAGGCAAAATTGTATGAGTCAGCAGAACTAATCTACGCAAATGAACGTCCGCTATCCCCCATAGACAAGAAAAGGGGAGTGGAGATGGGGAGGCCAGGAAAGTGGGTTGAGGGAGGGATGAGGATGGGAAGGGGAAGGGATGGACAAGATAGGGATAAAGGATGTTCAAATGCATAGTTTGGCGATGCTTGGCAACACCATGTAAGTCAAGAGTAAACGCCTTAACTAAAACCATTTGACAATGACTGTATTACCAAAAATTAGCAGGTGTCTTGTACACTGTGTCAAAGTACAGTACCATTTCAATCAAATAATTAGTTTGAGGGATATTTGAGAAAAACGGTGACTTGCGGTCACTGAAATGGATAGTAGTATCTAACTGTACTGTGTATCAATATTTTCTTGACAACAGCATCCAACGTAAATACACTACAGGCAGTTCCTGGGTTACGATGCACCCGACACATATCAATCCAATCTATTCATAATAAATCTGGTTCCAACATATACAATGGTGACCCAAAGTTACAACGTAATGTTGGCATAGTTATGGGCACTGGCAGCATAGGTACTACTTTTTGTTGTTGTTTGGTGCAGTGTGGGAATACAGCGTAAGCGAGACGACTCAGATTTGCAATTTCAGCGCATTTCTGGACAGTCTAGCTCGTTTTTTTCTATCTGTTGCGGCCACGCTATTTGACACCTTCTAGACAAGTATATAGTGCTTTTCCAGCTGATAACATATAACATGATACACTGATTGCCCTAACATATAACATGATACACTGATTGCCCTACTTTATTGAAACAATTTCCATACGTTTCTGGCGCATTTTGGAAGCTCCTCCAGCGCATTTTCAAAATAAGAAATGACAACCCTCGGAAGACTGTGTCAGTCTGTACTCTGTAGAGCACCATTGTGGTATGTTGTTCTTGCGTTAGCCTGTGATTTCTTTACTGGAGCGTATAGTGCTTTGTATCGTTTTGCCCTTTACTGTATTATGGCTCCCAAGCGTAAGGTAAATTCTTCTGAGGCAGTGTGTCGAAGAAAAGGAAAGCCATCACAATGGAAGTGAAATTAGGCATAGTGAAGTGTTCACAAAAGGGAGAAACTGCCACCAGCAGCTTGGGCTTAGTTGGTCAACAGTTGCTATCATTATAAAGGATAAGGAACGTATCCTTGAACATGTGAGAGGAGCTGCTCCTATGAAAGTAACCATTATAACTAAGCAGCGTAGTGGTCTCACTGTTGAGATGGAAAGATTATTGTTGATCTGGTTTGAAGACCAGAATCTTCGTATTCCAGTGAGCCTTATGATGATTCAAAAGGCTAAAAGGTTATGTGAAGCACTGAAAAATGAAACGGGGGAAAGGGAGTGAAAGTGAACAGTTTATGGCAAGTAAAGGCTGGTTTAGTCGTTTTAAGGTACACGCTGATTTGCATAATCTTAAGGTGCAAGGTGAAGCTGCTAGTGCTAATGAGGAAGTAGCAAAAAATTTTCCTGGTGGGTTAGCTGAAATAATTAGGGGGGGGGGTTACTTACCTGAGCAAGTGTTTAATGTGAATGAGACAGGCTTATTTTGGAAGTGTATGCCTAGTCATACATACATCTTGAAGCAGGGGAAGTCAGCACCAGGCCATAAAGTCAGTAAGGAGAGACTGACTCTACTACTTGGGGGTAATGCTAGTGGCAACTTTAAGCTTAAGCCCCTGTTAGTATAGTATATTTGGCTGAGAATCCAAGGGCACTCGGGGGGGACTTTCAAGAGTCATCTCCCTGTCGTTTGGAAGTCTAAGAAGGCTTGGGTTACACTTCATATCTTTGAAGACTGGTTTAATATTTACTTTGTGGCAGCAGTGGAACAATATTGCTCTATATTTACTTTGTGGCAGCAGTGGAACAATATTGCTCTTTAAGGTTTTGCTTGTGTTGGATAATGCCCCTGGACACCCTTCACAATTCAATGACATGCATCCAAATGTGAAGGTAATTTACCTTCCTCCAAATACTACATCCATTTGGCAACCAATGGACCAGGGTGTCACTGCCTCCTTCAAAGCCTACTACCTCCAAAGGACGATTAACAGTGCCTCCAAAGCCATTGAAAGAAACAAGGACATGACTCTCAAGAACACTGCAGATGCTTGGGACAAGGTAAAGCAGACCAATACGAATGGGGCCTGGAAGAAACTGTCTGCAGTTTGTGAATGACTTTCAGGCCTTTGAGGAGACACTTGCAAGCGCCACCAACAAAAGTGTTGGAATAAGTAAGGAGCTAAATTTGGAGGTGGATGCTGATGATGTCAACGAGTTGTTGGAATCCCATGGAGAGGAGTTATTGAAGAGGACCTCATTCAGCTGGGGAAGTAGACGATCAAGGAGGAGGAAGCGGCACCCGTCCCAGAATCCAGGTTATTAAGAGTAGAGGGCTTGTCAAAAGGTTTTTCCATGGTAGAGGCAGGGATGGCATGTTTTGAGGTTAAGGGCCCCAACATTGAAAGGTACACCAGCTTTTACAGGGAGACTGTGGAGGAGAAGGAAAAAAAAAAGTACTCTCCCGCCTAGCCTTGGAACGTTATTTCAAGAACCAATCTCCAGCACCATCTACCACTCTAGACACAGTGACCCCAGCACTTTCTCTTAACCTAGACTCCCCAGAAATTGCATCACCAGCTCCATCTGCAACTTTGCATCACCTAGACTCCTCTGCACCTGTATCTCCAGCACCTTCTGCAGGTTCTCCTCCTGCATCTCTAGCTCCCTCATCCCTATAAGCCTGTCTCTACATCCTTCAAAATGCCCGTTCTGGTGTGCAAGTGAACACAGGATTACTCCAGCATACCAGGTCATAGGAACAGGTCTCTGTCATAACTCAGGGACTGCCTGTTTATGTTAAAGATTGCCGTCAGCCAAACTCTTCTCTCACCTCCGGTTCTTTTAAATTATGCAGAGAAGATAACTCAGTTCAACGCTCAGGTGGGTACTTCATTACTATTAATATCAGTAGTCATTTATAGGAATGATGTCAGTCATGGTTTTTACTTCTTCGTAACTGGTTTCCAAACTACTGATGATGGTGGGCAGGGCCCAATATATTACATCTTATATACCAGCACATTCATTGCTTGGTAAAAATGCAGCTCTACACATTTTGTAAAAAGAGCTACTACTCAGTGTAGAACTCTTAAGAGTCCATTTTCACTGCATAAAAGAGGAAAAAACTATAAAATTAACCCGAGAGAGACAGAAAATGGCATTTATAATCCCTTGCTTGTGTGTGTATACACACACACACACACACACACATGTACTTAACTTCCCTTCAATTGAGGGAGGGGGGCGAGTCGCTTGAGCTTCAGACTGTCACTCGATGGGCCGGAGTTCAATTCCCGCGGCTGGCTGATGAAGAGTTAGAGAAATTTATTTCTGGTGATAGAAATTCATTTCTCGCTATAATGTGGTTCGGATTCCACAATAAGCTGTAGGTCCTGTTGCTAAGTAACCAATTGGTTCTTAGCCACGTAAAATAAGTCTAATCCTTTGGGCCAGCCCTAGGAGAGCTGTTAATCAGCTCAGTGGTCTGGTAAAACTAAGGTATACTTTTTTTTTGAGGGAGGGGGAAGTGAGTTATAAAAATATCATGTTACCAACATCTATGACAAAACTCATGATAAATGTCACATTAGTGTACAAATGTTTTAAATATTTTACTGTGAATGAGAACATTATATTTGAGATGTGATATCAACAGCAACAAAATATTGTCTTATGTACTGTTGTAACTGTGCTAATCATATTAGTCACAAAAAAAAAAAAAAAAAAAAGCTAAACGGTGAAGTCAATGTTGATGAAATACCACTTGTAATTGTAAACACACACAGGCATACAAGTAAAGCTTGTTAACACACACAGGCATACAAGTAAAGCTTCCGTGATATTATGAGGTGAAATGAAAAATCATTAATTCCAATAAAACAGAAAATGATCAACTACTTTTTATTAGTGTTCTTAAAATCAATTTGCTTTAGACAGTCGTCACTGAGAAATGCCATTTGTACTAAAGATGTAAACACAGTTTCCATCATAGGAAAAAATGAATGAAACAAATGAAATATGCCATTTATACTTATAACCATTCAATCTCAGGCATCATGTGACCCTTAAAATTTCATCCCCTAAGCCTGACTTCATTGCATACCTTCTGTATCATGTGAGTTGGATTTACAATAGCCCAGATAACATTAGGCTAACTTCTTTTCCTCTCTAATCCCATCTTGTTAAATAGATGAAAGTAAAAAAAAACAGTCTTTACTTACTGAACGAATTTCAATTTTAGTAAACTTTACTGTACTAAGCTATGCTCGTGAAGCGAATTTCATTATCAGTAGATCATACTATACTAGGCTATACTTTTGTAAAGTGAACTCATTTTTAGTAGATTGTACTAGGCCAGGCTTTCAAACAAGATTACCAAACTTATGGCTTATGTAACAATTCATAAACATCTCTTTATAATTAACAACCACTTAATATATTCCATGAGCTCCATTTCCCAAAGAACTGACATACACAAAACATCAAGTACGACAAAAATTGGGAAAAAGCTGTTTTGGCAATTTTGAGGGATTTTAACATGAGGTGTGTTAGTTTACCTTTGTACATCTGTTTTACATTTATTTACAAAAATAAAAATAAAAATTCCAGTAACAACCATTCCTTTTAGCATCTAAAAAATGATTCTCCTGATTATTTTGGTAGTAGGCCTCAATCAGCTGATTCTGAGAACGTAAACATTAGTGTACTACATGCAGATGGCGGATGATAATTTTTTTTTATATTCGATGATGATATAACATGAAAATAATACAGTATAAGTGGATTTAATAAGTTAGATATAAGTTTCATCACCATGATGACCTTTATCTTAAATACAGCTGTAATAGCCTGTTTGGCTTTTGCAAATGGACACTGTAAGTGTTGTAACTCCTAGCTTAGGCCAAATAGTTCACATAAACAGGCGAGCCAAAGTTCACATATACAGGCGGTCCTCGGGTTATGATGGAGATATATTCTTAACAACGCATCATAACCCGATTTTCAATGTAAGTTGGAACACACCTAAATAAACACCTACACCACCCACCTTGCTAACACAGTAGTAAAGTCATAATTTAGGACATCAAAACACAACATTTCTATGACATATGGACTTGCAAAAACACATGGACATAAATGTAAAATACAGCCATCATTCTACTTATGAACATGCAGATATGAACAGATAGGGTAACAAGTTTAAATTGTTCCCTACTGAAATTAGTTTTGATGGATTCCCATTTTCTATATTTCCTCTCCTCATAGAAAACATTTAGTATATTTTTTTGATGGCAATAGACTTTATTTTGTGCAATATGACACTGCTCCTGCAAAATTCTCTCTCAAAGCACAGAAAAAATATTAAATTTTGAATGTTGCATGAATCTAAATTATTTTCTTTTTACCTTTCCAACATCCAAAGTAATTACTCAAAATACTGCATGATTTAAAAGTACAGTGAAAATAGTATAATCTATGACTCCCAAGTTATCTCAGGAATGTAAACATCAACAAAAATTATTCACTAGCCTACATATTAAAAACCAACTTCTGTCCGGAACATAGCTCATTTGTAAGTTGGGTAGGGACTGTAATGTGAAATAATGTAAATAATAAAATGAAAATGTAAAAAACTGAGCAGGAATTATTTATTTATGGGGACCACATTGTAACCATGAATTGTTGTAAGTCGAGACTATCATAACCCAAGAATCGCCTGTATACAAATTTTGTATCTTGTGTATGGTAATATAAAATGGTAACAACAGATAAGAAAGTTGCTGTATAAAAATACCTTAATGGTGATGAAACCATGGTAGGCTGTGGGTAAACACAGGTGAGCTACCTAGCTACTTAATTGTCTCATTTATGAGAGAGAGAGAGAAAGGAGGGGTTGCATTTTTTTTTTTCAAAGTGTATTTATGCGGTATACTTTGTTACAAATATGGGGAAAAAGGTAGTTGATTGCCCTTTGCATAAAAATTTTCAATTTAAAGTGTGATGGCTGTTGTTTATAAGCATATTTAGTGTTTATGTTATGCAGTATTGACAAGGCAAGGTGAGGAAGGGTACAGTTACCCTTGAACACCAATAGATTTTTTTTAGTTGCCCTAATCTGACAGGGCCTTGTCTCTATTATTCCAGATAATCAAGGGATTATTGTACTTGTGAACATCACATACAACACGCAATGGATCATTTACCACACAATTGACAATGATGGCTCCAAATCTCCATGTGGTGGATTTGCTAATATTTAGCAAAATAAGGCAATTATGCTTTTAAGGCATAACTTTTTGTGATATGGGCAACAGTAGTAGTTTGCCTTCCGTAAATTATTTTTCCATAGTTCAGGAAAATCACTAGCTCACCCTTTATGAGTACTTTAGATGAGAGGTAACTGCATGTAAAAACAAGAAATCTTGGATAAATCTGTCTGATGAATTGGGAATGGCAAGGAATTTGGCCTACAGATAATGCCACATTGTAGTAATGTCCTGGATTTGCACTGGCTACTCATTTGGCCCATGAGTACAAGCCCAGATGACCTTATCCAAGAATGGATGAAAAAACTTGTAATTCAACAAGTTTTAGGAGATTCTCCTATTTGCAAACAACAATGAATATTAAATCTTGAAAACAAATCCTCATGAAAGGGTGGTGGTGTCATTGCTGATGTTACTGGTATCCCTGTTAAAGGTAAATGTGTTCTGGGGAGGTATAAAGTGTTTTCATCTGCTGCTGTGACCCCTTATCCTACCAGTAGCTTGTTTTGACCTTGTCCACAGGTGTAGAGGAGACTTGGCAAAAGTTTAGTTGCCAAATGGCTAGGAAATTCTATTAGGCATTTTCCTCAAACTTATCTTTTTCCTTACAAATCAGCATAGTGCCTGTCACTTGAGGGTGGCTATGCCTTTGACATCAGGATCCAGATAAGGTCAAGGCACCTCCAAATCCTGATCAGGAGTTCAACAATTTTCCTTCTCTGCTAGAAAGGAAAGAGTCTTTTAAACCTCTCCCCCTTGCCCTTTAAGCACCAACCAAAAAGTTAGGTAAAAGGAAGAAAGGAGGAGGACAATGAGGGTGGAAATCCTCTTTGCAGCAGAGTTGGGAAATGTCTATCACACCACTGGGCAACATAGTAATGATAGGGTAGTCTCAGTCTTATGGAACAAATACATTTTACCTTTTCAAGGATGCCACCAAGCCTAACTGTTCAGCTGATCTGTATTCCACTGACCCCCATTAACTGAGGTGAGGTCTGCGTAGAAAAACATGCCCTGGTGATAAAGGTAACAGAAAGGTATAAGTCACTGACCTCTCCCTACTGAATGGGTATGTGTTGCAGATATGGTACAAATAGGAAACTCCACAGTTTGCGCTAGCTTCCCTTAACATTAGGAGAGACCTCCTTGATTTCCATAAACCTAAAGGATGTATATTTTTTGATGATCAACCTGTTCACCACTTAGTAGAATGGGAAGCTCCTCATGTTTTGCTCTCCAGTTCCAGAGTGAAGGGCTGAGGTTCAGTACAGCTTTCAGCACCCCAGTGTCCACCTTGATATTTATGCTTTTCCACAGTTTACCCATCCTTCAGATGATCAGTTGCATACTGCCCACTTCTGGTCTATATGATAGTAGTTGTTTGAAGGATTTCTCTCAGATTTGAGCCGCTTCAGCGGATCACGGGCTACTTCATCTAACTTTGCCAAAATTAAACTCCCTTTAATCTCTACATAAGGGTCACTGTGCAGTCCTTTTCAAGGTCTTTAGGCTCGAGGGCATGGTAGTATTATCCTCTTGGGAGTTTACTGATCACTTAGTCATTATGAGAGGTGTTGGAAGGACTTCTCTCTGATCTTAGCCACTGCAGCAGACCATTTTCCTCTGCAACAATAAACTCTTCCCAATCTCCATGGTAAAGGGATATTCTATCGTCCTTTCCAAGGTCTTTATGTTGGAGGGCATGTCAATCTCATCCTCTTAGGAGCCCTACACCACCATGAGGAACATCAGGCGCTCCCACATACCCTGCAAAGTCAGGCCCCCAGCGTAAGATGTCTCATATGAGGTTATCTTGGAGACTGTTTCACCCCCTGAGAGAAGTTGCAGAAAAGAGACTTGCAGCTGAAGACCTTGCTAGCTCTAGCATCAGCAAATATGGTAGGCATGCTTTAATTCTCATTTGTTCTCAAGTTCTTGGCAGAAACTCAGAACCCATCAGTGCCTGACCCATGATTTTAATGCTTTACCATTCCATCCCTCTGAGGCTTTGTCGATGAAAATAAAGTTTGAAAATAAAGAAGAGATTTTGTATTGTGTAACTCCAAGATGACACTGCAATTTAGCCCAGGGTGACAATGCCTCTGTGTCCAGTGGCAAGCAAAACAAGGAGGTTTCCTAGAACACCACTTCCTAATGGCTTAATAAGCATACCAGTAGTCCAGTGAGGAGGTCACTATGGTTCCTTAGTTGAGAGGCTATGGAGTTGAAGGAGTTGCTCGATCCCTTGTGTGTAGAAGCAATGTCTTTGGTGCCTAAGTATCTACTTGTGAGGGATGTCATCTACAAGTCCTTGGATACATTTCTCCCTGGAACTAGTCTCTGCACTGGTAAATTCCAGGCTGTATAGATAGGAGGGTACAGGATTAATCCTTCTCCTGCTCACTTAAGTGACTGGGAAGCTGACATTTCTGGGTGATGACTGCCTTCGCTTGCAAATTGCACATTCTTCCGTCATTGCAAGCTCTCATCATCCGTGCATTTGGACAATTCGTCCCTCATAGAAAATACATCTCTCTAACCAACCTCAAAATTGTTCCCTTAGCCAAAGGAGAAAGGAATGGATCACTCAGGTTAGCAAAGGGTTGAGAAGTCCACCACTACCCTGTTAGTAGTCTTAATGACCTTTACTCCTATACTGTACACGATTGTTTTTATATTTATAAAAATACAATTTATTTTATATAAAAATTCAAGCATTGTAAAAAAAAATTACACTCATTCTATCAGTACATTAAACTGATACATTTGTTTGAAACATGTTAGGTCCATGTTTGAGGATATTGAAGAATAATTTGGACAAGGCAGCTAAAGCTGTTCCTATATCACTGAAACCCATAATCCTTAATAAATGGCCAATTTTATGGAATGCTGAACCTGATGAAATATAACAATCACTGTAGGGTTATGACATTCTTTTTAGAAATCATGCCACACCAGTTACTTTTATCCAGTTTTCAAATATATCTCACCAATCTGACATGTAGATGCTTCATGAAATACCACACAACCAATATACCTTAAAAGTAACTTGACATAAGAAATAAAATATTAAAGCCTCCATGCTTCTACAAAGCACATCTGGCATTGCAATAAATGTTTTGAACAATATGCAGAAGTGAAACACGAGACCCAACAATGGCTGTAGTAGTCACAAACCTGTCCAGGAGGTTGTATTTGATAAATTATCAAAGGCAGTTGGGTTACTTTTCCCTGACTTCCTTGGTTATTGGTCATGTGGTCTTCAATGGTAGGGTAAAATGATTCTTGGTTTTTCAAGTGTTCCACATTAATAACCTGTTGATGTGGGGAGACAAAACATAAGATATATACAGATTTATATATTTTATAATACAATAATTTAAAAAAATGCAAAGCACAGTATTTTTAAGGACTTTATGAGTGGTAAGCAACATTTCTTTATATTAACTAATTCACTTTGTTACAGGTACAACATTATCTAATTCAATTCTTCTTTTTTGGTAGTACAGTATACTGAAATAATTTGGTTATAAATATGAATGTGACTTTGACCAGAAAATCTTGCACTATGAAGTATTTATCAGTATTGTAGATGCTTTCTAAAATCCTCAGCTACTAGAATTATTTGGTCTTCTTTTTGTTATGGTTTTACTTTGTTTTCATGATTTCATTTATTTTGTGGTGCATGTTCCCTTCTGGTCAAGTGCTGTCTTGTTGTTTAGGCCCTACGTGGTTCCCCATAGGCCTATTCGCTTCTTATTTTTAGCTTTATTTTATGTGTTTTAGACTCACTTCTCTAAGTGTACAGAGACATGATTTTCATTGTTACATTTAATTTTTGACCTTGTGCTTGGATGCTTTTGAATTTTGTTAATTTGGGATACTTTCTTTTAACTGGAGATTCGGTCATGTCCTTCACGTCCATGTTGTGTTGGGCTACTATCCTCTCATGTACCTTATAGACAATTTTTGTTTTATTATAGTTTTTTTTTTTTTTTTTTGAGTTATTAGATTTAGCACTTTACCCCTCTCCTAGGCTTCCTTCCTTACCATCACCTCAGTTAGGTTAGCCTAGGGTTGGCCTGCTCTTTTCCCTTGAGGCGGAGTGTTAGGAGGGGCAGTCTCGATCTGTGCAATGTCAGGATTTCTCTCCAGTGAGTCTTTCATTCTGTTGCCTGTGTTTATGTCTGGTGCTTCCCTTTGTTTGGTTTTAGCTTGGATATATATACGTTCACCTCTCTGTTTGGCTTTTCACTTGGGCTAATGTTCCCCTAATAAGTTAAGCTGGAATAGCGAGAGGAGTTTACCTGCGTAGCCTCATACAGTTCAATCCTTCTTTGGGTTCAACTTACCAATGAGTGACGAGAATTACTCTCACTCCTGTTCTGTTCTTTTTACTAGACTATATATATGTTATTTTTGTGGTTTCGAAGTCCCCTTCTCTCCTTTATCACCTTTGCTCTCTCTCTCCCCTTGGTTTTATTTCAGGGTTTATTTAACTTTCCAAGGCTTGAAACAGTATCATATTACATGTCGTAGCCTAAATCCTCCTCTGCATTGATTGATTGTCCTTAGGTGTGTCTGATTGGCACTCCTGGACCTGGAGGTGACCAGGGTGCTCTCCTCCACTGTTCACATCCTTTTATCTTCTTTTGCTCTCCCTGTGTGAGGTTTTGCCCACTTCCTCTCTTTTCTCTCAAGCTCTTATTAGGTACCTTTTCGCTGCCATAGCAGAGATCCTCAAAGAATCTGGGGCGCCCGGGAGTGCTGTCCCACCTGATCGCCTGCTTTGGGTTATCAACCTCTGGCCTATCTTCCCCCTTCCTTTTGTCGACTATTTCCTTGATAGTGCTTCCTGCATGTTACACCTCACTGTTTGGGATCTCATCACAAAAAGAGCCAGTTAGCGTTCTCCCACCCTAACTGTCTTCTGCTTTATTACTTTCAGCGTTCCCCCTCCTTTTGCTACTACCTGTTAGGTGTTTAGATTTATCTTGATAGGCGCTCCTTGCTTACTACTCTACGGCGGTTTGAGTGTTTAGCGATTAGGCGTTTATTCCCCCGCTGCTATCGCCGTTCGGGATATCCCCTCCTCCGGGGTTTCCTCTCCTGCTTCGAGTCGCCTTCCGAACAGTTCATAACC
This sequence comes from Macrobrachium rosenbergii, assembly GCF_040412425.1. Classification (NCBI taxonomy): domain Eukaryota; kingdom Metazoa; phylum Arthropoda; class Malacostraca; order Decapoda; family Palaemonidae; genus Macrobrachium; species Macrobrachium rosenbergii. Next base: position 26,650,202 of record NC_089792.1, on the reverse strand, counting down.
TTCCACATTTTGTTCAGACCTGTCCCCTTGGAATGTTCCGTTGACTCTGTTTTTATGTCTGTAGGTTTTGTCCTGTTAGCGGTTTCTCGGTTTCTCGGGGGTTCCTGGTCTGACTAGGCTATAGCTGCTCTGATTACTCTGCTCGGCATCGTTCAGCATGCCCTTTATCATCTGTTTTCAGCTGGTTTGTCAAGTGCGGGAATGTCGTATCCTGTGCTCGACAAGCTGGTCACGGAGTCTATCGCTCTGTCGGTGCGCAGTCTATTTTGGTTATAGTTTGTACGGAAGGTTATGAAGTAACTATATCTCTATAAAGCAGAATGTGTTGAACCACGTAGGTTTTTATATACCTGTCGGTTTGCGTCTCGCCAAACCTCCGCCTCATGTGACTTATTCTTGACTCGGAAGGTTGTTAAGTACGCTATGCTCTCTCCGAGCAGGCTACTTGATGAATCCGTAGGTTTTATCGACGCCAAACGCAGCCTCCTTTGGCTTATTATTAGTCGTTTGGCACCCGGCGGAGTGGCGTTGTCGCGCTATGCTCTCTGAGCAGGCTACTGCCTGTTGATGAATCCGTAGGTTTCATATACACCTGTTAGTTTACTCCGTCAAGCTCCACCTTATGTGGCTTATTAATAGTCGCTCTTTGAACTCTCCGTCTCGGTAAGGATTAGCATTAGTCGGTGGGTTTTCATATAAACCTGTCGGTTCTCCACGCCTCTTGTGGCTTATTAATAGTTAATCTTTACGATTGTTTGGGCTCTCGGGCGAGATTAAATGGTTGGTGAGTTTCATATCGTATCGATTTCTCCGCCAAACTCCACGTTTTCAGGCGAGATTCTCGGTAAATTGGTAGGTTTCATACACCTATCAGTTTCTCCTTAAACTCCGTCTTCTATAACGTGATAGTTGTTCTCCGATTTGTCTGGGGTCTAATTTTTCCCCTCTGGGCGACATAGTCTCGTAACTCTTGGCTTCCAAGTTAATTGTTTTACGGAGAGTTTTCTGAAAGTGGTCTGACCTTCTGTCGTTCTCGGACCTGTGAACATCGTCGGCGATAAGTAGGTGCGAAGGAATGTTAGGGCACAAACCTTTCCGCTTAGCTCGGAATTAGAGTGAGGCAAACTTTCCTTTAGAGGATCGATTACCTTCTCATCGCTTACGACGGTTCCTGGTCTACGTCCTAAGGTGAAGTAGTAAAATAAGACCACCCTTTTAAACCAAGAAGACCGGCTCCGGGGCCCCTCAGGGTACGTCTGGATCACCTAATCCCGATTACCATCTGAGTTTGGCCTCAAATCTTCTGGAAAGGTTTGACCCAAGCAAAGCAAGGCGGTTACCTCGCTTCTTTGTTGGAAACTCTTCTGAGTCTCATATAAGAGCTGCGTTATGAGGTCATTGTCAACGCCTATTAAACTAACTATCTCGTCATGGTCCATGCCTTCCCTTTCCCAGGAGCTTAAATCCCAAGAGGTCAATCTCAGACTCATTGTCAATGGATCACCTGTTAAGTCCTGCTCGTTCGAATTCTGTCGTTCGGACATCTCCACCTTTTCCCCTCCAGTCTGGGGAATCTTGGTGCCTTCCCTTATGCTTCCAGCATGGAAGGCACCCTCCTGGCCGAGAGTGTGGGCACGGAGTTGGTGGAGGGCATTTCTTCCCTTCCGGTCTGGTATCCTCTTATCCGGGTTTTACCAGACTGTCAGAGCAGGCATGGTATCTGTCTGGCAGGATCCATAAGTGAGCCCTCAGCTGGGGGCTGGACATACGTCTCTGAGGACTCTAGCGAATTGGCAGGCGGAAAATTCCAAGTTCGCGCCAGCTGTGAGTCTTACCGTGCTCTCTTTGGGAGCCCTGTTTCTTACCCCTTGTGCTCCGGATGTAGCCCCTCTTATCAACAGGCTTGTTTTGAAAATGTATCGCTGAGGCATTTCCGGGAGACGAAGATATCACGAATACATTCACGGTGAATCTTCTAACCCCGGTTCCTTCATTTATTCAGCGTATTACCGCTCCTAAGCTTCGGCGGTCAATTTTTGGGAAGCTGAAACGGAAGAGTGTAGAAGTCAGGCTTGCCCGTTCCATATGACTGAAGAATCTTATGAACAGTTTCACCTGAGAATTAATCTTTTCCCAGGTGGCGTTATTCTGTCACGTCTTGGGCTACTATTGTTACCAGAGCCTCCGTTCTCATGGGTGTCTACCCTCTGACAGAAAGCGGTCTGATCTTGCAGGACCCTGCTCCCAAGTCCCGGCAAGAAGTTCGCTAGTTCAAGCCCCTGCTCAGGCGGTGTGCAGGCGCTGGAGTCTCTGCCCTAGACGGCCGTCAGCTCTCACTCCCAGCCTCCACCTCGTGTGTGCGGGTTCAGCCAACATCAGCCCCTTATGCCTTAGTGTGTCTCTGCCTCCCCACGTGCCCGCGGAGTTTTCTTTGCTTCATGCAAAACCTAAGGAAAGAATTTTCACTAGACATTTGGCCCAGAGGCTCTGACCCTCAAGTTTATCATACGGAGCAGGGATGCATCCTACTCCTCTCAATTTAGAGAAGGCATTCGCTTCACAGGAAACAATCAAGCCTCCTCCCTGTATTATTTCTCATATCAGATTTGGGAGGCTGTACCATTTTTTGAGGCCACTGGAACTGGTTCCTGGGCCGGAAGTATGAATTATCAGGGCCCGGGGGAGCTGGACTGTTGTTCCCAATCGGGTTCCAGTCAACCTCGGCCAGGATTCTGGGGGTCTTTTGCGAATGGCTTGTCAGGCTTTTCAGTCTGCCAAGGAAGTTCACTTCCACTGGAAAATTTTCGGGTGTCCGTTTGTTTCTTATTCTTGCGGCAGTCTCGATTTGCTTACAGTCTTGTGGGGTTCGGATCCTGCACAAATGATGGAGCCGTAACCACCTCTCCAGACACCTTTCGATGCTTCCTTTTCATGCCCGGTTGCAGAAGGTCCTATCCCTTCAGTTTCAGACTGAAGGCAAGTGTGCCCTTCAGGTTCATGCCCTCCTCAATACGGCTCAGAGTCTTTGCCAGTTTGAACAATACCGTAGTTCAACAGCTCCGGTATTAAGGAGGCTATGCTGACTGCATGTCAGTTGCCTGGCTCCATTTGGGCACTTGGCGTCGGAATTGCCTGAGGCGCCGGTCATTGTCGGTTTCTAGGAGTCTTTGGGCCTACAAGCAGTAACCGGAAGAGAGATCCCACCTGATTCAGGAGGGTAACCTTCCCGGATTATGATCAGTGGAAGTGGAAAGAGATGCTAGGGCATCTTATCATTTCATCATCTCAGAAGCATACACTCTCCCGTGTAAGAAAAGGTCCTGGGTTTTCTCCCGGTTGCTTTAGTGGCGGTTCCTCTGAAGTCAAAGCTGGAGTTTATGACCGGGGTATGGTGGAGTCGGGGACGTGTCTCCTTGATTCCCCTGCTTGAATAGTGGCCTCGGCTCGCACAACTGTCAGTGCCACGAGAGTAGTTCCTCTTCAGCTTTCCCCTCCGACTCAGTATTCCACACCGTCATACCTCTGGGCGGGTGAGGTGGATATTTTTTGGCCCAATGAAGTACATGGTACTTAGTCGGTCACGTTCCGGCAGTTCCATATCAACGCTTTGGAGGGCGGTGACAGTCTTCCTGTTCTTGGAAACTTCTTCCCCCCAAGAGGTTTCCTTTTAGGCTGGTTCTGAACAAAACAGCAATAGTGCGCTGCGTAAACAAGTGGTTTTGGACTCGAATTGCTCCGTTCAGGTTATGGTTCATTCTTCTCCACTTAACCAACAGAGGCCTTGGAAGTCTTCTATCTACCACCTTCTCGTAGGGTCAAAAGGTCACTGCTTTTCCCTATCCAGGGCCTCCCCTAGTGTGGAATAGTCATAGGCGGAGGCGTCATTCAGAGTAGTCTTGTGACCTTTTCCTGGGCCTGGAAGTAGGTCAGTTTGCAACCCAATTCAGCCACAAACTATCAAGCTATCCCATTTAGTATAACTCAGCCTCACGTCAGCCCCTCAAACTCGATGTCTGGCTTGTGGTCTTTGTGAATCTTTTTGGATTTAGGAGAATCTGATATTGGTCCTGTTATTTCTGTTTTCCTGAAATCAGTTAAGGATCCTACTCTACTGCAATTGTAGTTCTGCGGTTAAGTAACTAACACTCTTTATAGTTTCGAGCTACATAGTGCTGATGCGGCATGTCTCGAGCAAGTGTTTTATTGGAACCAGACTCACAGGCCATAACTTTCATCCACAAAGTCTGTGTTGCGTCCTAAGGTAACAGTACTCCGTCCACATTGGTTCCTGGTCTTTGGAGGTATTAATATCGGAGTTAGCTTGATGACCAACAATCATCTTGTTCTTATCTTTCCTTATTAAAGTCTAAAAATTTTTAATCAAGCAGCTTCTAGTGTTGGATTTTCCTGTACTTGTCACCGCGCAATGTAGTGGAACCAATCAGTTTGGTTTGTCTGTTGGAACCAATCATTTAGTTCCCCTCATCAGAGGCAAGTGTTGTAATTCTCACCTAACTTTTCTATCTACAATTGAAGGTCTCATTTCGGTGTCACCTTGGAAAGTACTCCTTTTACAGGAGTCTGTTTCTGTCAATCAGTTTTCTTCTTGCAGGCTTTTTAGACAGGACCTCGCAATTTTTGTGGGTCTCCTTTAAAAAAGGGGGCACTGTCATTGGGTCTGCTATTAGGCAGGAAGTATTTTCTTAATAAGCCTATTCAGGTGCTGTTCTAAGCTCATGATCTGAGGCGGTGACCACTTGCATTATTTTCATTACATAGACTTGGGGACCTTTACTTGTGTTCGGGGTAGAATTCTCCTAGTTTTCAGCGTTTCTATTTAAGTCTTTAATAGCATAAGAATGATGTTTATTTCTCTGTTACTATTTCACGGGTGACACGGGACCCGATCAGAAAAAAGGATTTTGACAAAGGAAAAATCTATTTCTGGAAAAGAGGGAGCCCGTGTCACCAGTGACACCTGTTTTTCATTCTCTCCTCCCTTGATAAACTTCATTTCTAGTGAAGTGGAGGTGCTAACATGGAATCTGCGGCTGAGTGTTGCCTTGTATACAGTCCGCGGTAGTCATGGAAGCATGTGGCACCTCTCGTTGGGACTTTTGACATTGGGAATCTCATAGGATAAGGTTCCATTTTGTAGTTCACCTTTTCCATGCGACTCCATCCTAGTGGGCTCGCTCTGGGAAGTAGTAACTCAGCATTTCATTTAGCTTTTCTCTGGTATCTAGCATGAGATTACCTAGAAATAAGTCTTTGAATGGACTATTTCACCGGGTGACACGGGCCCTCTCCAGAAATAGATTTTTCCTTTATTAAAATCAACTATAAAAATACAATTTATTTTATATAAAAATTCAAGCATTGTAAAAAAAATTACACTCATTCTATCCAGTACATTAAACTGATACATTTGTTGAAACATGTTAGGTCCATGTTTGAGGGGATATTGAAGAAAATAATTTGGACAAGGCAGCTAAAGCTGTTCCTATATCACTGAAACCCATAATCCTTAATAAATGGCCAATTTTATGGAATGCTGAACCTGATGAAAATATAACAATCCCACTGTAGGGTTATGACATTCTTTTTAGAAATCATGCCACACCAGTTACTTTTATCCAGTTTTCAAATATATCTCACCAATCTGACATGTAGATGCTTCATGAATACCACACAACCAATATACCTTAAGTAACTTGACATAAGAAATAAAATATTAAAGCCTCCATGCTTCTACAAAGCACATCTGGCATTGCAATAAATGTTTTGAACAATATGCAGGAGTGAAACACGAGACCCAACAATGGCTGTAGTAGTCACAAACCTGTCCAGGAGGTTGTATTTGATAAATTATCAAAGGCAGTTAGGTTACTTTTTCCCTGACTTCCTTGGTTATTGGTCATGTGGTCTTCAATGGTAGGGTAAAATGATTCTTGGTTTTTCACAAGTGTTCCACATTAATAACCTGTTGATGTGGGGAGACAAAAACATAAGAGATATATACAGATTTATATATTTTATACCGTACAATAATTTAAAAAATGCAAAGCACAGTATTTTTTAAGGACTTTATGAGTGGTAAGCAACATTTCTTTATATTAACTAATTCACTTTGTTACAGGTACAACATTATCTAATTCAATTCTTCTTTTTTGGTAGTACAGTATACTGAAATAATTTGGTTATAAATATGAATGTGACTTTGACCAGAAAATCTTGCACTATGAAGTATTTATCAGTATTGTAGATGCTTCTAAACTTTCAGCTACTAGAATTATTTTGGTCTTCTTTTTACTTTACTTTTAGCCAGGTTTACTGTCTTTTCTCTTTTTTAGATACAGTACTGTATATTGTACCTTCTTTGGATGTAAGTTTTATCCTTCTCAGTAGTGTAAACTAGCTTTACTGCAATCTTTAGATATTGCAGTTTTGCAATATCACTGGTATAATTTTTTATCTAACTTTACTAATATATGTACTATTATATATTAACTGATTTAAAATTTTTGGGATTGAACATATGTAAAAGACAGCTCAGTGATATAAACTACAATACTAGTCATAGTAAGTTCAAATATTCTAATTAGCCTCAAGAGGGCATAACTTGTACAATCCATTTTTTATAAAGATTTTTATATAGTCTTAAAGAGTACTGTATTATTGTGTAAAATATTTTATAGAGCATTATAAATGGATTTAAATAAAAAATTTCATACCTATTTTTCCATGGATGTTTTAAATGACATGATAGTCTGACAAACCTCATACTGTACAGACAATTTACTAAGGTGACATGTAATACTGATCCATTTACACTTTATCAAGTGAAGCTTTTGGTTTGCAAGTAGATAACATAAGAAGTGATTTGAAAGTTCCAAAATACAGTATTGTCATTATTCATATTTCTGATTCTAAAAGGGGCATCTGAATGATTTACATATTTTTGTAAAGTGGTTAAATATGTGTGTGACTAAATGTTTTTGCTGGTCTGGTTGAATTAATTAATGGTGTTTATTTCCAAACATTAGGTAATATATCGCATATTGCTTTTGTATTTTTATATCCTGTAGTTTCCTTTTTATGACTTTTTACTTAACGAAATAAGGTTATTTGTGATTGTTTTATCAAATTTTAATGGCCTTTTTATTTTCAGGAGCAGAATTTGTTATTTATTGTCAAAGCCCATGATCCTACTTTTTCTTTCTTTAAGAAATGTTATGTAGTAAAATGTGATAATTTCTTTTATTACTTATTATCACACAGGTATTCTTATGTGGAATTGAAAATTGAATTACTGTACATATAACTGTGTAACTTGTGACTATGATATATTTTGAAGTATAGCTACATTAGCATATAATTATTTATTTTTTTTTACTGTTTACAGCACCATGAATTAGATTGAAAATAAGAGAAAATAGTAGAAACTACTAGAGGGAAAAATTTGGTGTAGCAGTTGATGCCCTCTTAGTGTTTCTAATTTGCAATATTAAAAGTATAATCAGCATTGCTTCACAGTTTGCAAAATAAAAAAAGAATCTTGAATGAATTATCATTTTTATCCAATACTGTATGTGATAATTTATGAATAACCAATTTCTAAAATGTTGACCATCCATTTAAGGTTATGTAGTAATGTTATTAAATAAATCATTTTTCTCAGTGTTTACAAGTACAGGTATTTGTTATTCAACTTAGTGTGCAGTGAACTGGATGTATTTATGTCTACCAAAGTGTGCTAATTTATCTAAAATCAGTATTTCTAGTGTTACTTCCTGAGTTATTGGTGCTATGCATTTTATTCAAGAATATGGGTAATTAATTACTGTATAAGTGAATCACTGTATTTTATATAAAAAGTCATACTACATACTTCAGTTTTGAAGCTGATAAATAGACATCGAAGTTGATGTCCATATTGTACATAGACTTCACTTAAAGTGTACCACACAGAAAATAATAAATATATCTATTTTTGTACAGCAACATTTTAAAAATAAACAGTCCAAGTATATAGGTGTTTACTTTTCCCAACCTACAGAAAAAGGATGAGCCATAATTATTTGGGCATTAAGGAAAGTTACACTGAAAATAAAGACTACAGTAAATGAATTGAATTAATATCAATCAAGCACCAGGCCTTGGAGACCATATGGTGCTATGTGATGCTGATTAGACAGAATGGTCAGAATTATTGGTTGGTAGGTTAAATTAGATGAAGAATATTTACCTGTTGAAGGAAGCAGATTAAATGTTCTATGGAGAAGTGTTCTGCTTTGGTGAGAATATCATGAAGGTGAGGTGGACGGGGAAGAGGGGTTGGGCTGGTAAAGGCTCCGTTGCACTGGACTATGTGCCAGGGGCAGGACGATACCGGGTAAGTAAATGATAACAAAAGAATTGATGCATGGCTCAGAACTACCGAGGTAAATGTGATAAGTCTGTATCCCTAAATAACTCTACCAGTTCACATACAGTAAATCACTCACTATCTCCGAAACAGCTGATATGTGAGCCAGTGAACGCGAATGCTACACTACCAAATAACTCGTCTGGAGAACGCATTGAGACATTCGAACTGGAGAGACGGTCAAGAGAGGTGGCAAAGGGCACAGACCTTTTTCCTAAGACACACATGTTCCCTGTCCGTGGAGAAGACCAATGGACCCAGGGTAGTCCACAGGGCAGGCTACAAACAGATGCCAAGGCTCCAACACCTCTCTCGATGGGGAAACCGAAAAAGGTCGATCACTTGGGGGGGGGGAATTTGCCCTAATATATACAGTCAAAGTTCCAACCATAATATAATAATATTTCTCAATTACCTACTATTTTTCTCCTGAACTACATAGGGAGCAAAAGAAAGCAGAGCAGAAGGCATGAGAGAGGAATTAACCTAGGCTACCAGGTAGGCTAATGGAGAAGAACAGTGAAAGACAAAAGGAAAAGATCGAGTAGGCTTATACAGTGCTTTAACGAATTGTCTATAAAATCTATCGGCCTATAGCATCTTCCGATACTTCAAAAAATTTTCATCCTCTCATCAGATCACTCCTAATTAACTTCACATCAAGACAACCACACTTATGCCTCAACAGCTAGGCTAACACAGGCTACGTGGCCATTATGCACAGCCGAAACATTTGGTTTCCACAGACTTTCCTATGCACTACAGCCTAATGCTGTCATCTCTGCTTGTTGTAGATGACATAATGCAAAAACAGATAAGCACAATACTGTACAGGAGAAAATCAGCCAGAAATCATAAAAATTAGTACTAATGCAGATTCAAACCATCTGCATAAGGACATGATTACAGAGACAATCCTTGCGGGTTAGCCATGCATTGTTTTATTCTGAATGACAATCACACCTATGCCGCGAAGATATAAATTACCTTTAACAGTGGGTAAGATTCATTCCAAATAATAATTGCATACTGTACGTAAAAGAACAGTTTTATTAAAATTATCATTATTCTTAATACAACTATATTGTTAGACTTTTGCAAAAGGATATCTGTTGGTGTAACAACCTAACTGGGGCCAAAAGTCTCTCTCTCTCTCTCTCTCTAACTAGGGCCAAGTCTCTCTCTCTCTCTCTAACTAGGGCCAAGTCTCTCTCTCTCTCTCTCTAACTAGGGCCAAGTCTCTCTCTCTCTCTTTTTTGCGTGTGTATTAATGAAAAAATGAAACAAAGCAAAAAATTTCTAGGTTGTCATTGAAAATGAAAGCTAGAAAAATTCTGAAGTGAGAGGTGTCAGAAGACCAAAATTCGACAGTGCGCTTATAAAATGTTTTAGGCTTCAACGTAGCAAAGGTGTAAGCATTTCACAGGAAATGCTTATGGAGCAGGCCAGAATTTTTTAAGGAACTGAACCTAATGAATGACAGTGATTATTCATAAGCTTAGCTCTACTTTTGATTATAGTACAAAGAAATATGTATGTGGAATGAGCTGGCAAGATTCTGTTTATATGGGGGTTTTTAGGGGTGATTTCTGTCATCTGGGATTTTCTGTGGTCTGGCAGTGGCCTGGCTCCAAGGGTGCCGGTTTAAAGAGGTCAGACTGTACATATTAAAAATAACAGCAGACCCAGAACACTACCTTGTGGAACTCCTGACACAATGGGTCTTGGTTCACTAAAGATTCCATCAACAGAAACTTGCTGTTGCCTCTTGAAGTAATCCTAAAATGTAAGTACTGTACAAGATTCTCAAGTTTATATATAAGTGCCAAGTGATTTACTAAATCGAAAGCATGATAGTAAAATATTAACACACAAACCCAATGTTAGAATATGGAATTCAACATTTCAAAGGGACAAACACATATAAGTAATTGACACATCTTAGAACTGTCATTATTATTATTATTCAGGGGATGAACCCTATTCATAAGGAACAAGCCCACAGGGGCCACTGCCTTGAAATTCAAGCTTCCAAAGAATATGGTGGTCATTTGACAAAAGTAACAGAGGGTAATAAATACAGAAAGAAGAGATATGTTATTAGAAAAGAAAAACAAATTTATAAACAAATTGATAAATATGTCAGTAAACTATTAAAATACAAGGAGAATTGTTTTACGGTAGTAATGCATTGCTTCTTTGCTTGAACTTTTGAGGTTCCAATTACACAACATCCTCAGGGAGACTGTTCCATAACCCTATGGTGTGAGGAATAAAGGGACTCGGGAACTGAGGAGTTTGATAGCAAGGCACATTTACAGCAGATTGGTGCAGCTGTTCAGCAAATCTGGTTGCTCTCAGCGAGAAATGAGGATAAGGAATCAATTGTGAATGTGAAAAATCTCTGTTAAAATACAACTTATGAAAAAGTAACATACAAGAAACTATCCGTCGATGGTCCAAGTCATAACAGCTAATGTTAGGAGACAGAAACTTACCACCGCAAACCACTCTTATCTAAAAGAGATACCTCTCTGGCAGAAGCAGACATCCACACTGGAGAATGGTATTCTAGCAGAAGGGCAAATGACCTAAAACAGGTTGCACTGATTTTACCACTGTTACATGAGGCCTTCTGTACAATATCTATCTTAGGTGCAGCTTTTGCTGGCAGTTTCGTTAGATATTTCTCAAAAGTAAGATGTGAGTCAAAAGTTACATCAAGTATAGTTAATGCTTCAAACTCATTCAGCAGTCCCATCCACCTGAAGGGAAGGATAGGGTGGAAAAACTGTACAAGATCTACTAATCAATGGTGTTTTGTTTTATTGTAGTTCAGCCTCATACACCATTCACTAATCCGCTCCAACTGAGACTAAGGGCAGCTTCCTTCCTCTTAAGTGGAGACAACTACAATCATAAGTTTTGCATCATCAACATACTGAGCAATCTTGTTTTCCAGGCCAACAACCATATCACTTGTATATATTGAAAATAACAGCAGACCAAGAACACTACCCTAAGGAACTCCAGATTGTCCGTCCTCTGCTTGGATGTATCAAAGGACTTTGTTGAGGTCGTTAAGATCTGAGTTTGATGAAAGATCCGGGCCTCTATGTTCAATAACTGAGCTAGGCATAGCTTGATACCCCTTGATGGTGGAAGAAGACAAATTTCTAGAGCTCCTCAGATATAGGAGGAAATCTGCAATCTGAGTTATAGATGTCTCAGAAGAAGAGACATTATAGTTGATTCACCATCAACGGAAGACTGCCCACTTAGCCTGGTAGATGAGGCTAGAAGAGTTACTCCTGCATCGTGCAATAGCCTCTGCAGCTTCCCTTGAAAAACCTTTTGCTCCGACAAGCCTGCGGACAGTCTGAAGCCTGTCAGAGCAAGAGCAACAGCCCTTGGTGGTATCTCCAGAATTAGGGCTGTTTGAGTAAATGCAGTTTTTTGGGAAGTCTTGGGAAATCCACCAATAACCACAGAAGGTCCAGGAACCACTCCTTCAGGGGCCAAAACGGGGCTATGAGGGTCATAGTTATGTTGTGATGAGTCTGAAATTGTTTATCACTTTCCTAACCATGTTGAAAGGAGGGAAAGTGTAAAGATCCAGATTGGACCAGCCTTGCAACATGGTGTCTGTTGCCCATGCAAGGGGGCCTGGGGCTGGAGAGCAAAAGAGAGGAAGGCGATGGTTCCTGGAGGTAGCATACAGGTCTAATGTTGGTCTGCCCCATAGCTTCCAAAGATCCAGGCAGACCAGGAATCCAGGGTCTATTCGGTGGGTAGGACCTGCTTCTGATGGCTCAGCTCGTCTGCCAGAACATTTGATTTTCCCTGAATAAACAGGGTGACTAGAGTCACTTGATTTGATCTGCCCACAGAAGATCTCTTGCTGCCTGGTAGAGAGAGGAGTGAGTGCCTCGTTTCTGGATATAGGCTAAGGCCGTGGTATTGTCTGCATGCACTACCAGTGTCTTGTTGCAGACCATGTTCAAGAAATACTGAAGGCCTAGATGAACTGCCTTCAGTTCTCTGACATTTATATGTAGACTTTGTTGCTCTGGGGTCCACATACCGGAAACCTGATTCCCCAGTAGGACTCCCCACCCTAAGTCTGAGGTGTTTGAATACAAGCCTTGGTCAGGACTCAGAGGTTCAAGGGACTTCCCTTCTGATGGTCTTTCTTCTGACAGCCAACATTGCAGGTCCGATTTGATCCCCAAGGTGATCGAAAACACGTAGGAGTCCAGTTGTGTTTTCCTGTCCCAGTTGGCCTTCAGAGAGAATCGAAGAACCTCATGTGCATGTGCAATCTGCCCAGCTTGGCAAATGACTCGATGGAAGCTAGAACCCCAAGAAGGCTCATCCACTGCTGAGCTGAGCAGGATGGGAGGGCTATAAAGCTGCAGACCATCTGAAGGCAGCCGGAAATTTTCTTGGGCAGTGGAAAAGCCCGAAAAGTCAGAGTTGAGAGTCATCCCCAAATAGATAATTTCTTGTGACAAGGTCAACTGGGACTTTTGGAGATTGATGAGAAGACCCAATTCCTGGGTGAGGGGAAGAATTCTGTGCACGTCCTTAATACACTTTTCCTTTGACGGGGATCGAAGCAGCCAGTCGTCCAGATACAGACTGATGTTTATCCCTATTAGATGGAGCCTTTGCTAGAGGAGCAAGGACTCGAGTGAATACCTGATGGGCCGTAGAAAAGCCGAAGCAAAAGGCCCGAAACTGAAATACTTTGTCCTAAAAGAGGAACCTTAGATACTTCCTAGATACTGAGCAAGGGACCTCTTCTCCGTCTCTCCAGGTGTCCGGACTTGAGAGGCCGAAGCACCTTCCCGGGAACCTTGCTTGGCACTCGTGGAAGTGCCAGCAGGAAGAGTTGGGACACCTGCTTCTCTGGACTCTTTCTACTGTCTTGTGCCAGAGTCGGTACGGAGAGAGGTCTCTCCGGTACCAGACTGGGGTACTTAGGTCTCCTTAGAGACCCGGTACTCAGCGCAGCTCGCGAACGAGTGCCCAACACAGTGCCGGCCTTAGAAGGAGACTTCTTCGGCATGGAAAAGGGAGTACAAACCAAGGTCTGCACGCCCTCAGCTCCTCAGACAACTGACCTGGGGGTCAACGAATTGGTTCCCTGGCCCGCGGACCGGGAAGAGCCGACGAGAAGTCCCACTGCCTTTCCTGTGGAAGGAGGCAGTCCCTTAGAAGTCTCAGGGTGAGACTTCTGGGGGGGGGGGCAGTCTTCTTCGGCTGGGGAACCTCAGAAGAAGAAGAAGAAGAAGAGGTAGCAGACAACGAGGACAATGAAGACGAAGACGATGACACCTTCCTAGACCTCTTCTTCGACTTCTTCATCATCTTCAGAATGGCAGTCAGGTTGCCCATCTAGGAGGGAGCAGCAGAAGATTGCAGGAGCAGCTAGGGGGGGCCAGGGTAGCAGGAGCAACCCAAGCAGTGGAGACGTCAGCAATCAGGCCAACAATTACCGGGGCGTGGGCAGAGCAGCGCAGGAGCCAGGTAAGCCAGGAGCCCGGACATGGGTAGAGGGAAAGGGTGGAGCAGGAGCGGGAGCCAGGCTGGGCCGAGAGTCAGGAAATCCAGGAGCTGGGACCAGAGTTGGGAACGAGTATAGGTTGACAACAGCAGGAACAGCAGGGGCAGGCACCATGATGTAAGGCACCGATGAAGTAACCATACTGGAGGGGTCAAGCAGGGGTAATGGGACCAAGAAGCCAGGTGGCAGTGGCAAGGCATGGAGAGAGGCAGGTGCGACTGATTCCTGGGTGCCCAGGTGCAAGGCGCCAGTCACAGGCAGCTTGGAGAAGGACGTCATGGTGACTGTTGACGTGGTGGAAGTGGCTGCGGCGTGGGTGGTCACAGGAGCACTGGACAGATGGGAAATCAGGCCCTCCAACAATGGAATGCCAGGTAGACCAAGGTGAAGCCAGGTAAAGGTGAGGTCTGCAGCCTGGCCACCGAGAGAAGACTCCACTGCCTAACCTGAAGGCAAAGTCAGGTCAAAGGAGGAAGCCTCTGCTCACTCCAGGGGAAAAAATTCCCCCCGCGGAGCGAGTTGAGGACCCGTGGCCTTCCACACCCGACAAAGTGAGTGAAGAAGACAAGGGGAGTCCTCACCCGAAGGAGAAGCATGCCAGGAGGGAGAAACGATCCCGACGGGTTAGCCACCAAGGGAGTCATCGGGTTAGTATAACCCCTCAGATGATGCCTTGGCAGGCTTCCTTCGGTACTGCCTCCTCCCCTCAAACTTCACCCATTGCTCAGCAAACCAGGAGCAACACTCTGAACAAGGTGAATTATGAGAACACACGTCCCCTGCAAGTGGAGCAAAGGGCGTGTGGGTCCATATCAACATGTGAGTGGAATCTATTGCACTTCTTCCCCCCTACCCCAGGGTATACACGCTGGGGGAAGGAGGGCTTACGAGGCTTATCAACATTCATGGCAAAAAGCAAGAAAGATCCCACCAGACAAACAACTCAACAGCAGTCAGGGCATACAGCGAGAAACATGTCTGCAGCGCATGACGGCCGAAAGCAAATTAGAATGTTTACATCCGGGCAGGCGGTATGCCCACCTCCCAGACAGTAGTTAACTGCCTAACCACCTTGTTCGAAAGTTCAACGGCCGTTTCCAGCTTCGCTGAAAGTAATTCCTAATGTAAAGGCTCGACGGTTTGTATATCATGTCGGCACAAATAAGGTGCTTCTTAAATTTTATAATTATCTTTCAAAGTTTTCTCAGCAGTATCGTAACTCCTGCAGAATAGGAGAGTCCTTAGTTCCTTTTTAAATTTGCACTCTTCTTGTATGCTCTTCACTTCAGGCAGTGCTTTGTTGTATAGTCTTGGTGCGCAGTGTACAAATGCTCTCTCGCCTGACTTATAATTTGTTCTAGGTTCAATTAGCCTACATGCTTCACTTGCATGTCTGATTACAATATTCATTTTGAGTTTCTAAGATATGTTGGTTCATCATATTTTAGTGCTTTAAAGACTATAAGTAGTATTTTATATTCTACTCTACCTTTTACTGGGAGCCAATGTAGCTCAATCAGTGCTGGGGTTATTCTATCATGGGAAGGTAGCCCTTTTATTAACCTGGCAGCTCTATTTTGTACTTGCTATTTTCCTAGTAGGTAGTTAGGGAGACCGTAATATATAACGTTGCAGTAGTCAAGCCTTGAAAATATTTGACTGTAAATTGCTGTTTTCTGAGTATCTTCATTTAGGTATTTTCTAATAAATGCAATGTTGCTAATATGATAGTTACAGGTTTTTGTAATGTGCAATATATGGTTCTTCATTGACAATTTTTTATCAATAAATACTCCCAAGTTCCTCACTGCTGCTACAATATTTCATTGTTGACGGACCAATTGTTTTCTTTTGAAGTGTTCATATTTTTTTTTTGTAGTGCACTGTCAGATCCAAATAGCATACGCTCAGTTTTGTCTTCATTAAGTTTCAATGTCTTCGCCAACATCCATTTTTTGATATCTTTCATTATAGCATCAAATTTACTAATGGTGTCTTCTACCTAATTCAGTTGCTTTATACAAGCAAGCTTTTCACTATTTGGGAAAGATGCCTGTGCTAGACTCATGCTGACAATATCAAAATATAGCTCAAGCAACTGATCAAAGCTTTTTGCCTATTTTATATCACTTATGGGAAATGGGTCATTTTCACAATAGGTGTTTTTTTCTTTTCTCATTGTTTTTTCAGTCATTCATGTTCAGTTCTTTAAACTTACTGAATTTGCTATTTCTCCTTGCAATCAACAGGAGATCAGGAGGATCTCCTTATCTCAACGATGACAGATTCTTTCAATTTTTTCTTCAAAGTAGTTCACAAAGCTATTGGCTAGGTTTTTGTAGTCACTAGTTAAGTTACATCAATTAGAACTTTATCTTTCTTGAGTCCCAAATTTGAGCTGAATTGTCATAGATTTTTGGGGAATTTTCCTGTATGCTAAACATTTTATTGTAATATAGGCTACTTTCCTCTAATTCCTCTAATTCTTCACTGGCCGGCCGGAGACTCAAACTTGGGCCTAGCGGAGTGCTAGCTGAGAACTCAGTAATTCTAAGTATTAGCTCCGTTCCTGTTTTTACCGTGGAAACTGGTTTTTTCTACACTTTTAGGGCTTCTGATACTGGCGGTGCATTTGTTTGTTGTCGGCCAAATGGAATGTCCCTTCGCCGTGTTTAGTACTGGCCTGGGGGGGTTACCCATACATTAAGTTATTGCACTTGCCGGATGGGACATGAACCGTTCCAAACAGATGTCTCAGTGCTCTGTCTTGTGAAGATCGCGTATGGAAACCCCTTGTTGGATGGACTTCAGGGGGTAATTACAGATTAATTACATTTGTGTGACAAAAATTGAATGTAAATCCATAATTAGCAACCAAAAAACTGTAGAAAGAGTCAAGTTGGAAGGAAATGGCCGCCACGGTGCTACTATATAGTTCTACCCTCTACCGACTCATCCAATGAGGAAAAGTAACCTAGCCTAAGGTACATCTGAAACGGTTTACTTAGCAATGGAAAGTTACTAATTCACACACAGTCCAACAAAAGAGCAAAGTTATTAAACGGCAAACGCCGATAAAGAATAGGCCAGTACTAGTTTGTATAACTAGTACAAAATGTCGGCTACTATAGCCTAAGCTAGGTATCCTGAAAAGTGGCAAGTAACCTCAAAAAGGAATGATACGTCTCTATCCAACAACGTGCAAGGATGACGTGCTCTCCTCTAAAGAGAAGATAATTATCTCAACTAACCTCGCATGCAAAGCTAATCATTCGAGGTCGAAGTTGTTTTCGAGGGTTCCTTGCTCCTCAGGTCCTTTCGACACTGGCCTATCAAATTGCTGCAGCTTTCGTGGGAGTAATATCTGTGATTTTGTATCACATGCTGTTTACATTTGCCGAATCTTGGTTGCTCCGCATCGGATATTACCTTGGAAATTGCCTTTTCCTGTAGTATTTTGGTTGCTTATTAACAATTTACCGTTATTTGTGGGTTTTCGACTGTAATTGACGTGTTATTAACATGTGAAATGTTTTCACATGCTTGTCATCCTGGAATGTTATTGCGCATGCGCAGTTATAGGGGAGGTTTTAGCAAAAAGTGGTTTCCCTCACGGGGGGGTTCGCCCCCGACTAAGCAACATGGCCTGCTAGGTCAGGTTAGGTTAGGGTAAGTGAGGTTAGTATAGTTCATTTTATAATAAGTTTCTTTAGTCAACTCCTTCTTCAACATATGGCTCCCTAATGACTTGTGCATGACGGAACCATTCCAAAACAACAGCATGGCAGTCCGTGCGGAGTTACCCTACAGTTACTACCGAATCTTGATTAACTGTATTTAATCTGTATCACGGTCACCACCGCCTGTCTAAATTCTAGATGATTACAATATGGAAAGAGAGCGACAATCTTCATGGTATGAGCGAAGAAGAAGCGGAAGAGTTTCTGAGGGTTTACTTGTTCTGTGACGTCAAATTTACAGTGAATGGGTCTCATCTTTTAGACCAATTTGATTAATTGAGAGTTATCTGGCGTCACAACTACATCTTTTAGACCAGCGAATAGCATACTTAAAGGGGAAAGAATTAACGTCATGAAAAAACTGGCAAAAGAAATAAATGACTAAATAGCATGAAATGTAAATTCTCACATTTTGGCTAAATCAGAAACCAAAAGACAAAGAAACTCACGTGTTGATTACTGGCTCATTTCTCTCATATATATATGTATATATATATACATATATATATATATATATATATATATATATATATATATATATATATATATATATATATATATATATATATATATATATATATATATATATATATATATATATATATATATATATATATATATATATATATATATATATATATATATATATACTATAGTATAAGACGAATATATATATATATATATATATAATATATATCCCCTAAAACACTATATTATATATATATATATATATATATATATATATATATATATATATATATATATATATATATATATATATATATATATATATATATATGTGACCTTGTTCACTGTAATACTACAGTATAATATGAAGATAAAAAGGCCCATAAAACACTATTTGAACGTTGCAACCATATATTTCAGGCACTTCCTTCTGTGCCCTTGTTCACTGGAAAAATATGGACAGATGAAATGTTACAAGGGTATATATACAAAGCATATATAGGTGTGGCATTAAGTCTCCGATGGTATGCAGGTGACCATTTCCTAAGAAGGAGGAGAATAAACTGTTCCCTACTGGTTTTCGGCCCAATAACTCCAGTTTGCCGACGATTCTGGTGGTCGTGTGCCCTGGAACACCTTCAGAAGCGGTCTGAGGATTAAAACGTCGATGTCGTCCGATTTCCAATGTCCTCCTGACAAGTTCATATTGTTGGTTTGATTGATGATAGCAGATTCCAGCACCTTTCTTTTGTACGGACAGGTACTTTTGAAAACCAGCTGCCCCCCACTCCAGTTTATGATATGGTCTGTATTTCTGATATGTAGGAAAATCCCCGAACTCTCCGAAGCGTAACATACTGATCTTTTGTGCTCTGTTATTCTTTGCGAAAGCGACCTATCTGTCTCCCCTACGTAAATGTCATTACAATTGCTACACGGTATTTTGTAAACTCCGGCTTCTTCCCCTTTGTTATTTCAGTATACGTTAATGAGCGAGCTCCCGATGGATTTGGGATAATGGAAAATGAAGGGATTGTTAGACCTGAGTTGTTCGGTGTCTTTTTGGATGTTTTCGTTGTAGAAAGCTTTATTTTGTTGTTAAAATCTGTTTGTCTGTTGTGAGTGGGACCTCTATAGTATATTTTATTTGCTTTGTTAATAGCCCTCTCGATAATGTGTGGTGGATAGAGCAGTTGCGTTAGGTGTTGGCGGAGTTTCTAATTGTCTTCCCAGTTAGTTTCCCTTTTTTAACCCTCCTTTCTTTATTTTTACTTTTCCAATATATCAATGTTGTTTCTTGGTTGGATTGTGGCCCTTCTGTTGATAATATCGGTCAGCTTTTCTATTTCACCGTTCTGTTAACCCAAAATATAGTCTTGGCATCCAAAATCTCTCACTAGCACGTTGTTTCTTGAGGTTTTCACTCAGCTACTTATACCAGTATCTAAGGTTCCCATGTTTTCCCCCATCTCGGATTCCTCCATGCCATTGTGCTCCTCTTCCTATTTTGAGGGAAGGGCTTATGTCCTGATTATGTAATACAAATACTTCTTTAATCCACAATCGCCGATAGCTGGAACTTGTCGAGCCCAGTTCCTGAAGTGGTACCTATAGGCCTATTCATAATTTATATGCCAAGTTATCTTTGATTGTATGCTCTTTACCTTTCTTCACTCAGCTTGTCGAAACCATAGAGGGTAAATATGTATGTTTGAGTGTTATACATTGTGTATTGTTAAAATTTGTTACGGTCCCTTTCTTAATTATTTTTGTTGAGAGATGCTTATACATATTGAAATTATGAGAGAGAGAGATATAATATTCCTCATATTTTGACGAGAATATATGATTTTTTTTGGACAATTCGTCATTACTGGACAACTACTACTACTACTACTACTACAGAATATTTTTAAACACCGCTACTATTATAATAATAATAATAATAATAATAATAATAATAATAATAATAATAATAATAATACACATTTTTGACGAAGACACTGAGTTCTAAATATCTAATATGCATTGCTTTGGTACTGGAGGGAGCCCAATTTATGAGTTTGGGAAAAACAATGGAAAATGTAGGGCCTACACTATATAAGTGGAAAGAGATGAAAATATCACTCGCATTTACTCGTCTTCGTAAATCTTCGGATTTTTTTTTTTTATAGTGGTGATGAGGTAAACAAACTAGCGAGGAACAGTTCTAGACTAAACTATTTTTTTGTTGCTAGTTATGTTGCCGAATTACTTGCGAAACTATAAGTTTCTCTAACATAAATATTTTGTATTACATGGTAATATTAGGAAGTGATATTACAAAAACAAACAGTTTTGAATGCAGAGAATTTTAATGATTATTTTTCTATATATTTGGAATGTCTGTATCGACTTAGGGTTTCTATTCATCGTTAAAATTGTAATACACTTGACCGAGGAATCACTAGTTTTATGAAGACTAACAAACCGATAGTAAAATGTGCATCTGCAGAATATCATTATTACTAAAGGAACCTTTAAACAAAGAGAATCTTTCATAATCTTTGCGTAGATAATTTGATTATTGCAAACATGTCAGATTCCTCAAAGCCAAATCAAAAAGTCCTTCAAAAGTCGTTTACCCCATACAAAAATAACAAGAACAAAGAAGAAGAAGTCAGATTCCTCCAAGTCGTTTCATAACAAGAACAAAAGAGAGCTCACTGTCACCTGTTAAAATATATCAAAATACACAGAATAAAACAGTTTTCTGGCAGTAAGATAGATGTTATCACTCCCAGTGTTTCCCTCCTTTTTAGTCAAATACCAACAAAATAACAATTCTACGTGTATTAGCGCACCAAAGTGCAACTGAGTGAAGAAAGAGTGAAAAGGAATGAGGATTTCTTGTGTTCACATTTTTCAATAGCCAAAACAATTTGACAATGGTTAGGCATACCATCATGAGTCTGATTAAGCCCTTTGGTTTGCTTTTTCCTTGAAGAATTTCCAAGGGCGGTTTCGTCTGTTCTCTCAACTTCGTCAGGAGTAGAAGTTTTCGAGAGAAGGTATGAATCTCCACTATTACGGATCGTATTTATGGGTCGCACAGAGTTACCTTAAGGGGATCGCATATCTCAAAGGCTTTACCGTTCGTGTATTGTCCTTTGCCAATGGCGTCGTGAATGTTAGGCAGATGTAGGAGTTTCTTATGGTTCTCGCGTATGAAGAGAACCGAACAGTGGCTTTCTAACGACCGACCACCGAACGATTCTTTGTTGGTGTTAATTGCTCTGCTACTTTTGGGTGAATTAATAATTTCCATGATCCCGTGTCAAAAAAAAGCGTCCAATATTTCGTGCCTTATACCTACTGAATGGAAGTCTTTGAAGTCTAAGAAATTTATAAAAACGTGCAATGTTTTGCAAGATTCCTCTAAGGTGAAATGTTGGCATTTCATATTTACACAGGGTCTCTGTTGGAACTTTTGTAAATAAAATTTCTTAATTATCCACTCTGCTGTTCTCCATATGCACCTTACTGGCTCCTAAAGCTGGTTATCTGTGATCTTGAAATCAGTTAATTCTTAAGATTCATACTTGGATGAAACGAATTTCTAATAGTTGACAAATCAGTTTTCGACGATTTCGGTCACCATCTTCGGAACGTCTTGTAAGCAAGTATTTAGCTTGCTTTTATTTATTAATTTTGACAGTAAACTTTAAGAGTAATTTAGTAATAGAATTTGACAGTGACTGGTAGGTCTGTTCTCGTATCTATCTGAGACACGAACAGATCCTGGAATTGTGGACAGTGTTCAGTATCTCTCGAGAACTTTCATTTGATCTTGTAGAGTTTGAACTGGGCACTTGGTAGACTGGTTGTTACACGAGACACATTATTTTGGTCTGATATCCGCTGAAGCACCAGTCAATTCCTCCTGCTACTATACATAAATATTAGGACATTTCATTCATGATTTCAGTGTCTATAATTATAGATTAAAAATAACTTTTGTTGGTAGGAAAAATTGCTTGTGCTTCAGCTGTGTTTACAGCATTCATTGCATTCCATGATGTTCTTTTATTTCATCACCATTCAGTTTCCACTGTATAAATGCTGTCCCGAATAGTGCTCCTTATCTATTTTTCTGTGATGATCGGAGTAACAGTTATTTACATTTCACTCACTGTAGCCTTTTTTAATTCTATCAGTTTTATTTAAAAGACTGACTTTAACACAATTTCAGATAGTTTCCATTTAACAACATCTGCATCGCACCGAAGATCAAAAGGCAAACAAACAAATAAAATAGAAAAAATATTTTTGGACCTTTTTAAGGTCTGAATAAAGATATAATACAGAGTTATAGCTAAAGAACAATCTCAGGATGTTCTACTCAATCTAGTTTCCCTAGTAGTAGTTTGATATGTTGCTACCAGGGCGGCGCTGTAGTCTCATGGGACTGTGGCTCTTAAAACACCGGGGAACTACCGAAATTGGGTAGTAGCTTAGTCTGTCCTGCTATTGTTTATTTTTTTCGTTTATTATCTTCATGATGGTACGTTGTGCAGCTTGTAATTCCAAAAACTGGTACAGGAATTCTTGGAGAGAACATGGAATAACAGTCCACAGGTGAGCTGCGAAAACCATACTGACACTTCTTTGACCATAATTTTGTGCTGGTCAGGTAGGTGTTTGAAGTAAGAACTCCGTACGAACTATTGCCGTGGAAATTGATTTTTACCATACTTTTAGTGTTGCTGACGAAGGAGGTGGTGTTGTTTATTGTCGTTCAATTATAATTAACGTCAGATCTACCCAACATGGTTGGGGATCCTTTGGGAACACGGGGTTTTGGAAACGATGGGAGGAAAGACGGACCGCAATGTTGTTGCTATGGTTCCACGCATTTGAAAGTCATTAGGGGGCCATAGGTTTAAGAAGGGCTTGGCTAAGGAAACCCCCATTAGAAAAGGAACTATACTAGCCTAATGTACCCTAACCTAACGTTGCAGGCCGTTTTGCTTAGTTGGGGTGTCAGCTCCTGAACCCCCTGGTGAAGGCGATTCCACTTTTTACTAAAAGCTCCCCTATAACTGCGCATGCGCGATAGCATTCCAGGACGGCCAACATACAACTGAGATTAATTACAGTCGACCGACAAAAATAACGTCAAATTCTTAATAAGCAACGAGAATACTATAGGAAAAATTAATTTTCAAAGTAGTACCCGATGCAGAGCTCTTGCTGCTTAGTTCTACCAACTTGAGTGCAATGGTGATTTGTTTTGAAATCAGAATATATCATTAATATTGCATGTGCCACATTACATAAAGAAAGGTCTTGCTCGTTATCAAAATGCATAGTAGTAAGTAGGCTTACAGGTTTACACTGGTTGTGTCAACAAGTCTCATTTTTCAACCATGTTACTGTGATGCAACCGGTGTATTTTGTCAGTTATGGAGGATTCTTCGCAAGAGGAAGGCCGATAGGTCATTGTCTATGCCACCAGTTTGCTTCAGTTTTAGACGTATAAGGGCAACGTTAGAGTTGTTTAGCAAAAAGTGATTTTGTCAAATGTGGTTCCTCAACGAAATCACGAAACGTCGCACTTGCGGAGAGTAAATTTATTTCAAAACGAGTAAACAAACGGTAGAAAATAACTTTTGTTTGATTCCAAGTAAAAATCGCTGCATTTTTTCTGTAACAAAACCTGGTCCAATTTGCTTTCATCAGACGATATTTCTGGTAGATTGGCGATGGAAAGACCAAAGTTTGGAGGCCAGGCTACACGTATCCCCTTAAACCGCACTTTTATTTCGAATATATATAAAGATAATTTCTCAGTAGCCCATTGAAAAATTATCATCCCATGGAAAATAATAGCCTTTGAGAGTGGTGACAACATGAAAAGACTTGTGGCCTAATAACACTAGGCCAACGTCAGTTGATTCGACAGGTATTTTTATTGTTTTGAATATCATTTAACCAATACTTGAGATGTTTATAGTTAGAACGCAAAATTCTATACTTAAGTACAGTAACCTCAAAATAATAATATTTAGAAATACATTATGCACAAATGATTATTTTAACTGCAATAAAATAACATACTAATTGTAACCATGTTTCAGTATGGCCGCCCGAGGTCTCACGATCGGCGGGAAGATCGCACGACTCAGGTTATTGACACTATAATGGCGATAAAACATGCAGGTAAAGCACATAGTTTTGTTTCCATGCCTGGAGTGCAAGTTACTCTGTTTATCAGAATAATGAAGGCGCTCAGGCCTGTACCGAGGGGGGGAGGGGGCGGTCGAACGACCCTCCCAAAATTTCTTGAAGTCCATATTTTCAGTGACTATCCTTTCATTTTCATTGAACTGTACTTATAAAGTGATAGATAACAATCTTTTGTTTTTTTGGCAAGTCTTCTTTTATAAATGTTATTATTAAACATTAATATCATTCTTTAATAGTAGGAAATACAAGAGTGATAACAGGAATATGATATAGGCCACCATATTTGTAGATTTTAGACCCTATGCCCAGGTTTTCTTCTTAATATAACTAAAATAACATTTTCAAGTATTTCAGCTTGTATATGCCTATATATACAATGGCTTATATAAAAGAAAAGGTCCAGTTTTGGGAAAAAGACCCCCCCATAAAAAACTCGGTACAGGCCAGGCACTTCTGTAGAACCTTCCTGTTATATCTCTGCTGCTGAATTGTGGTGTCAGCATCTGTTTATATTACAGTTTCTAAGCGTTGTACCTTACCCCATGTAATCTTTCTAAGAATTGCAGCCTTGTTCTTTATTATCTTTGAAATAATATGATGATATCTTCTTTAAAAAGAGGGTTTGTAAATGTGGTGAATGCACTGTTTATGTATTCTTATGCTAATTTTGATTAATATTTAGCAGAATTTTTATAATGCTTGTAGTGTTAATATTAAACTGATGTTGACTCAGATTAAGTGAACTAACATCTTTTGTCATAACTCTAGCTTCGGCTACCACGGGTTCATGAGAATTCATAATAGCAACTAGTACTGTATATTTAAAGTGTGCAAAGGAAGACGCCAGGAAGCAGAGCAGTGGCATAACTAAGGGAGGGCGGGGAGTGATATCCACCCCGGGCGCCACTGTCGGGGGCGGGGGGGCAGGGGTGGTTGGCACTCTGGTATTTTTTAAGCAGGTCTGGTCTGGCATAATTCTAGGTTTTCTAGCATGTTTCGTTTGACCGGAACACTGAACAGCAATTTATCGACTTTGCTGTTGGACAGTAAGCAATTTTTGACAACTGCAACCCTGGGTTGTTGTTTTTGTTTTAGTTTTATGAAATAAAATAGATGATTGAGATGTTAAGGCTTAAAATGTTCATTTAATTTTCACCACTAGTACTTTTTAGCATGGGAATGGGGTGCCTCTTTCAGAGTCGGCCCCTTGGGCACCACTAACAGGGAGTATAGTATTACCTGAAGTTTTGAGTAATAGGCCACAATAATGAGTATACATGACATTACTCATATTTTATGGTTTTGTTAGTTTAGGCATGATTCATTCGTGCATTTTATTTATTTATTTATTTTTTTTACCAACCAAGCACTCTGGTGACCTTGCTCCTTTGTGATAATTGTTGGTACTTGGTGCCCATCATAAATCTATAGATATATTCCTGTAGACTTTTTGGAATGTAAATTCTGTTATCATACAGTAGCAGTCTTTCAGACACTGGCAGACATATTCGGATTGTGAATATTTTTGCAGATATACAAGACAGTTTCACCATTTCTGAAGACTTTACATAGTTGAGTGGAGGAAAAGATTCTGTTCCTTGAAATACTAGTGCTCCTCATATCTTTTTGTTTTGCTTCCGAGAATTTTTTTATTGTACTTCAACATAAACTTTCATTTCATCACTAAGGATTTCAGAAGTTGTTCATACAATACAGGGCATTTTGAGAGAGTCAGTCACAAGGGGTTCATACAGCACAAGGCTTTGTAAGTGCCATAAGGAGCATAACAAGTAAATGGAAATTTTTTTGTTAAACCAAATCATTGCATGAGAGAGGATGCTGAAACTGTGTTGTACCAAACTTGGTCCAAACCCTTGCTTGACAGGGAGATCAAGGTCCTTGTGGTGTGTAGGAAGTATGATTTAATCCAGTTCTGAAAAAGACATGCCTTTTCTACTTTTTTCATTGTCTGCTTGCATTCTGAATAAAAAATGTGATGGGTTTACCATTTTCTTTATCTTGTTCCATCTGGAGAAAGGTGTACTAAGGCCATATCTTCCATAAGTCTGTGCTTACAGCTGTGGGTTCTGAATTTCATTCAGGTCCAAGAAAGCTAGGATGGGAACTTTTGCAGTGGCTTATTGGTTTTTTGAAATGATTCTTGGTTTCTGGTTCAGCGTTAGGTCCCATCTGAGTATAGGAAAAAACCCAAATCTCCTCGCCCAAAATCACCTCACCTCACTGCCTGTCAACCCCAACCCTACCCTCCCGAAGATCCATTAACCTCCATTCATGACCCCCAATATCCAAACGATGCGACCCTCACCCCCAATAACTGGTTATTTCAATCCCCTTCTCTCCCCAATCAGTCCACCTTCCACCTAACCTAACTTAACCTAGCCTAACGTAACCTAACCTAACCTAGACATCAATGAATATATACATATACATATATACAAAAGGCAGAAGAATCTAACAGCCTAAATTAACCTATAACTTACTCCAACCTTTGAGGCTAACTTTAGCTTTAATTGACAGGTTACTTGTGCCATTGGCGATGCAGGGCCCCATAACTTACATTAATTCATTAATAAACTCATCAGCCAAGTCCCACACATAATATATATATAGATATACATATACATATATATCTATATTTACATATATATATATATATATATATATATATATATATATATATATATATATATATATATATATATATATATATATATATATATATATATATATACACATACATATATATAAATATATATATTTATTACTGGCCTTTGAAAACGTGTGTCCGGTGCAGGTGGCCTTTATGTTGATGTTGGTATTTTCCGTGGGTTAGAGACAGCCATACCTTCGGATATCTGCTTGGAGACAACGTGACAAATGAATGGAAGTTTTGTGATATCTGTGGGGGCAGAAGGCAGAGTCCTTTGAACATTGAACTTGACAGTGACGTCACGCTTCAAGGGAGGGGTTATTAAGTGAATGTGTGCATACGTGTGCTGTCAAATGTGTAAATTATAGAGGAACCATAGAATGGGTATTCACTTCGATTTGCAGCTTGTGTGATCGCTCTTTTGAGCTGTGTTGTGAATAAGAACAGCCACTTGGAGGGACGGCTTCTGAATGGCCCATAGAATGTGAGTAAGATAACTCATTAACACTTGTACCTTTTTCAGACATTATGTGGAATACCCATTGACGTTGCAGTGAAACTCCTCTGTTCTTTATTATGCACTTTTCTGTCTTAAGTGTTTATTTCTTTATGCACCATTTCAGGTTTCAGTATAAGCTGTTTCTTTTAACAGGAATTCTGGTTGAGTCCTGTGAGGACGTATATATTGGAAATGGTTTTTTTTTTTTTAATATACTATATGACATTTATTTTGGTCTAGAGTAATCATGACCATTTTATTTTGTTTGGTGACCAGGGTGTTAGTCACTAGTGTTGGTTGGACTAGAATCATTAATTCGAGTGATTGTGTCTGAGTTTCCTCTAGCAGTGACTTCCATTTTTGTGGGGTGTGAGAAACTTCATTTCATGACTGTGGCTTTGGCTGAAATGCTTTCGTTAATTTTACAAAGAAAGTCTAGTTTTGTATCTCGGTGTATTAATCCAATAAGCCTTTGTTTGAAGATAGATATAGTGAGAGGG